>NW_026057584.1:6788917-6905523 GCF_023721935.1 Panthera uncia
GGGCAGCCAGCGACGTCCCCGTGGCCTCCGCACCCCAGCGGTGCCGGTACTGGCGGGTGGTGGGCGTGGGCGCGCTGCTCCCCCCACAGCTCCCCGGGTGCTGCCGTGCGCGCACGCGTGTGGTTTTCCGCCTCCTGCGGACGGGATTCCAGACCCTCCGTTTATTACGGGCAGAGGGACGTTCCATCCCCGGCCAGACGAGGCGCGCTTTATCACGTGGCCGAGCTGCCTCCCCACCTGGGGGGCTTGCACAGACCTGGCGGTGTCCCACAGCGGCTGGTCCCACGCTGCCCTTGCACCACACCTGACCCCGGCTGCCATCTGTATGAGAAAGTTCACCCGTTCCCCGTGAACTGCAGGCACGTCGCTACCCTCCGACGGGTCCGCCGTCTGAAGCACTCACGTTCTTCTGTCTTCACGGTTCAGACGAGGTTGTCCCCGCGTCAGCAAGGATTCTGACAGCTCAGCTCACGCCGACGGGCCGGCCAGGCTCACGCTGGGACACAAAGGGTGTTTCTGGCCCCCACGCGGCACGTGATCCCCCCCTTTGACCGGAGTTAAAACCGATTCTAAAGCGTTAGCTCTCTTTCCAGGATGAGGAGACAGGGTGGCCTCCCGGGCTCGGTGGACGCTGCTGAAGAGAAGGAAGCCTCGGGTGTGGCCACACTGGTGGCAGCTCGGCAGCCCTGAGGTGCCCTCCGCCCCGTGTCGTCCGTGATCAGAGCCTTCTCGCTGCTGCTGCGAACGCCGGAGCCTCCGTGTGTCCGGAAGCCCGGCCGCGGCAGACGGGCCTGGCGTGGGCTGATGGTCCCGAGTTTCTTCAAAACAGAAAACCTAAACCAGGATTCTGTTCCTCCTAATTAAGCTTGGCTAATAATCAAAGACCTCAGCGGTATTTGTGACAGACCTACATCTGTCCCCAAGCCGGCTGACCAGGACACTGGGACGGTGCACGCAGATTCCAGCTGGGCCGGAGCAGGGTTCCCGAGAAGGTAACGTGCTCTCTTACCTCAGATGAGGCTTTGCGGCAGCCCTCGCCGCGAGGCCGTCGCCTCCCCTCCCTGCCGCTGCCGCTGCCGCCACCGCACTCGGTGGCTGGAGGTGGCGGGAGGACAGGTGCGGGCCAGCGTCCCGGCCGCGGCACGAGCCGCGTGTCCACAGAGCTGGCCGCTTCCGAGCGGCCTGGCCCCGCCCCGCTCCTAGCACGGTCCCAGCCGCCGCGGGAGACCTGGGCCTCCGTGCGCGTGTCTGGCGTCGGGCCCCAGGGGCTGGATCTGCCCGAGGGTGTAGACGGGCTCCACGGATGCACCTTGCGCAGCCACCAACGCTAGACGTGAGGGGGGCCGTGGCCGGAAGCCCACCCCTCGGCGTAGAATCTGTTCCGTTCACACGAGCTCCGTGGTCGGTCCCTTCGTGGTAAGGTCATAAAATGGTGACGTAATAACTAAAAAGCTTGGCTGTGGAGAAGCCCGAGCCCTTGCCAGACGGTGCCTTCGTGGGCCCGCGGTGAGCCTGCCTTCCTCCTGTCCATCCTTCCACATGGGGGTGGAGTGGGGCCCCGGGGGGGGGGGGGGGGGTGCTGTGAGACCTTGTTCAATAAACCATTCTTCACTGTCGTCTCCACGTCTGATGTGCACCTGCTGTTTCCTGCTCCACCCGCTTTTGTTCCCGAACCCACTTCAGAGGCTAAACGTTTATATTTAGAAATGCTGTCTCAGTCCTGCCTCAGAAATTTAAATTCTGGGGACTCCTGAGGAAGACTACCAGAAGAAACTGCAAGTTTCTGGAGAAGGGGCAGTGGTGGTTGCATTACAGAGAACAGTTATTCCACTAGGACATTTTTCTGGCAAAAGGGGAGGGCAGTGGGGCACCAGAATTTCCCGATGATCAAAAATCATGCCTTCGAAGATGCCAGTTTCTCTCTGGAACAGACTTCATCGCGAAGGACCAGAGGCCACCGACAGCCCCTCACATTCTGTGCTCTGTGACATGCCCATCCGGGGCACAGGTCAGCAAAATAAATTCACCACGGGTGTGTTTACATCCTGGAAATTCGCTCACCTCCCAAGGCAGAGTGTACCCGAGAGGAAGAGCTATTTCTGACTCCATTTCCTCCTGTGCCCCCACTCACCACGGCGGCCCGTGTCACTGGCTGCGCGGCGTAGTGGCCGGGACCCTTCACTTCCGGGTGACCGAACCCAGGCCAGGCTGGTTCGGGCAACGCCAGGAGCCCTCGGACGGGGCCGAGATCAGGCCCACAGAGGGGAACCGCTGGATGGTTCGGGGCTGACGGCGCCCCACCTGATACCCAGGATTCCTCCACCTACGCCCAAACCACACTCGCGTCCCCCAACCCCATCCCGAAGGGAGGCAGCTCGGTTACACGCAGTCCCTGCTCCCGTCCCACGTCCGAGGTCTCCAGACTTCTCACGGTTCGGCAGCTGGTGCCTAAAAGAGCCCTGGAAATCGGGGCGGAAAGCAGTCTACACGGGGGGTGAAGAGGACCACAACCGAGGCTCTCTCCGGAGGCCGCGAATGCATCGGGCAGGACCCGCGCAGCTAGACAGCGACCCGCGAGCTCCCCGTCCTGCCGAGGAGGCAAAGCCTCGCTCGCCCTGCCACGCTCCGACCTCGGGGTCAGCTGTCCCCGTGGGCACACCTGACCTGGACGTCGGAAGGACTCTCCTTTGGGGTGACGCCACTTGGGCACTCTTTCCTGAGTGTGCACGTCCTGGAGGCCTGGCACTGATGACCTTGGGGCCGAGCGACCGCAGGCTTTTGCCGGCCAGCGAGGGACCTGGCGACACGATTTCTGAGAGCGCTCGGAAGGCTCGTGGTCGATCCGCTTCCATCAACAGCGTGAGCGACAGAGCCTCTGACTCCCAGCCAGCTGCTTTTCCTCTACGAGTTTTGCAAACCTGGTTCGCTTTTGGGATGAAAACCGTGAATGGGCGGTGCCTCAGTTCCTGCCTGATACGGACACACCGTCCAACACCGCAGCCCGGTCTGGTGGGGTCAGAGCGGCCTCCCCTGGTGTGAGCGGGCCCCCGTCCAGGCCACGCTCTCGGACCCCGGCTGCAGAGAGGCCTCCACGCCCCCCAAACACCCGCCCCCTGTGCGCATCAGTCTGCCCCAAAGCTTTCTTCGTACCACTTCACCCATCCCCGGGGGTCCCCCTTCTCTGGCCTCACACCTGTATAATAGGTGTAACTCGTGTCTATATGCTTTCGCTTTGGCCTTCCAAATACAAAATCTTTATGGGAGGAACGCTACAGGGATTAGGTTCAACATAGAGACAAGACACATGCAGTTCTCACTCACATACAAGTGTGGCAGGTACGGGGAGGGGGTTGTCCAGGAGCTTCGTGGAGACCACGGAGGTGCGAGGAGTAGGCTTCCAACCTCGTGGCCCCGGCTGGCTGCTAGAGCTTCACCCATCAGGTCCACCCTCCAGGCCAGCAGCAGGAGGAAAAAGGCATCCATGTTTTAAAGGAAACTTTCTGGAAACTTCAGTTAATATTTGTATGTCTTTCACCCAAGCTTGGTCACATCACTAAGGTCAACTGCAGAGGAGGCTGGAGAATGTGGTCACACTTGCAGGGGCGCATTTGGGCACAACGCGTCACCCAGATGGCGCGGGGATTCTGTTAGTGGGGCAGGAGACAGGAAACTGATGTTTATAAGCATCAAGCAGTGGCTTCTACAAATGCCGAGAGAGTCTGAGGTCTAACGTTCAAGATTAGATTACACGACAGAAGGGTTGGGACTTGGGCAAGCGGAGGCCTCGGGCACAAAACTTGAAGGTGCCCAAAAAACTCAGTAATCAAGACACAGCGGTACTGAATAACATTTTTAGAAATCAAAATTAATGCAGAAAAATCCATAATGAACAAAATATTAAAGTTTTAAACCAGGATCAATACAAGTTAAAAGTCCTGCCAGCCTCGGTATTATCTTTAGAACAAACTCCGAGTCCTGCAAGCACACGTCCAACCCGCCGTGCCGGCTGCGTCCCCAGCGCCTTCCCTTAGCGGGGAGGACGAACTCAGTCGGGGTCAGAAGAAACCACGAGAATCCAAGTTCTCCATTCCATAAAGGATTGTCGGACACAGAAGGGGGGGGGGGGTGCAAAGTGCTTAGATGTGCCTCAATTTCCTCTCTAGCCCCCCTGCCCAAAGCTTAATTTCCCCCACGCCACCCTCCGCTATCACGGGGCGTAGACGTGGAGCTGGGAGCCGGCAGCGTGGCCCCGGTGCCTGTGCCAGAGGCCAGAGTTCAGGGGATCGAGGCCACCCGCCAACACAGAGCCACCAGAAACCAACCACCAGAAACAGTGCCCGGGGCCAAGGACAGCCCCTGGGTCACAGACGTCAACCTCCGGTACAAGGTCAGCATCCCGGGCAGCGGGTAAAGGCCACACCGGCCGACGGAACGCTGCCGACCGGGTGTTGCCAAGGGTCAGCTTGCGGCTGGAGGGCGCCCTTCCTCTCCCCTCAGGGACACGGGCCTCCCTCCTTCCGAACACCTGGAAACCACCTGAGGGAGGAAAGCAGGGCAAGGTACGTGCGTTAACGGAGGGACCTTCAGGCAGAAGGGACCCGGGGCAGAGTCGGCTGGTGACAGCGGCCCGGGGCCCCTCCCCCCGCACACCTGGCGCGGCTGGGCCCCCAGCTGGGCTTCCGCTTCCGGGTGGCCTCAGGAAACCTCACGCGCACTCGTCCGCGCTCCCCCCACCCCGGCAGGAAGGTGACCGGAGCCGCCGTGGCCGCGTGGGCCAGACCCCCAAGTGACACGTGGAGGGGGCCGCGGCCGGGGTGCCCGAGTGCCTGAAGCGCCACCCCCCCGTGACTGTTCTGGGAACCAGAAAAACACTTGGTTTGAGCCACTGCACTCCAGGGCTTACTTGTTTAGGCAGCTCGCCAGCTCGCCAGGGGAGATGGCATCAGCCAGACGGCGGAGAGCTCGGGGGTCTGGGCGGACGAATTCCCAGCCGGGAGCCGCTCCGCCCTCTGCACGCACCGCGTCGGCGAGTCTTGCGACCGGATTATACTCGAGCCCTCCCCCTCGTTGCCCTCCCGGGAACCGGGAGATGACAGAGTGACCTTGACCTTGGAGAGGCCGCTCCCTTGGCATAAAGGTGCTGGGAGTAAACAGAAGAGCCTGTGGTCTGGTTTTATATGAAAGATTTAGGAGGATGAGACTACTTGCTTCAATGACCCTCCCTCGGTAGGCTGGGCCGGGCTCCTGTGATGAAGTCTGAACCTCTGCCCTACCGGCGCCCCACCTCCTGGCTGGGCTCTCAATTCCACAGATGCGAGTGGCCACACCCTAAGAGACACAGTGGCTTTCCATTTTGCTTTTCAGCCACGCCCACTTACTTCCAGAGTAGCTAAGATACAAAACCCTGAATCCGGTTTGGAAAGATCTGGGCGGCGACGAGGAATGACGACAAGAAATCTGACAATGGCAGGTTTTATTTATACACAGAACAACCTATTTACAACCCCAGATTGGGTCTGTACACAGCAATACAGGAGGCATTTGCTTCCACGGCGGGCACCGTATAAATTAAGATCATAAATATGAGGGGTAAGCCCCGCCCGAGGGCACAAAACCTTTCGTCCAAGACTCCCCAGGACCCTTCCTCCCTCCCTCCACGCTGACGGGACCGGGGTCCCCGCGGGACAGCGCCCAGCCTCGGCAGGGACGTCGGGGGGCAGGCAAAAGAGCGGCCTCACGGGAACCGACACGGCCGCCGCAGCAGATGCGGCACCGGCCGGACGCCGACACGCTTCCATGCAACACTCACGTTTACTCCATTCGCCTCTAACTTACTAGAATCAGAAAACGGTTTTTACGTAAACAGTGTTGTTTTACTCACTGACGACATACTAATTCTAAACACCATGCTTCACCCAGCCCTTGGGCTCTCCCAAGGGAGGGCGCGGAGGGTACCGGACGGCCCCACAGCGTCAGCACCGGCCGCCGCTCCCCTCCTCACCGAGCACGTGCCTGTCCCCGGCTCGCCCCGAGGACCTCGGAGCCCAGGGCCCGGCCAGAGGTGACAGAGCAGACGCCGTTCTGGTACCGCGGGCTCAGGACCCCACGGTCTCCTTTGTCAGCCTGTTCTACCTTGAAAGCCGGTGACTGCCGGTGGCCAGATGATCCCTCTCTGCCTTCCCGGGTCCAAAGCAGCCGTCTGATCGTCTGATGGCACAGGGGGCGTCGGGGTGGGGAAGGCCACGCACAACAGCTGAGCACGCTGCAGAGCACAGGCCGCCCCCCCCCCCCCCGCCCGCCACCACACCCTCAGGGACAGGAGCAGGCCAGGTGCCCGCCAGGGCCCCAGCAGGAGCGCCCCAAAACCGGCAGCAGAGGCCCGGCCAGGCTCACGGGGGGCGGGGGTGGAGGGGCCACCGTGCACCCCAGTGAGGGGGAGGGGCCTGCAGAGGGAGCAGCAGGCAGATGCTGTTCGGCGCCCCAAAGGTTCCCCCCCTTTGAGATTCCCCCAAGGGTGGCCGGATGACACCTGCAGCTCCCCCCCCAATCCCCTCACGAGGATGAGGGGTGAAGCGAGCTACAGGGCAGGGGCGCGGGGGCCCGGCTGGCAGCTGGGCCGGGTTACAGAGCCCCGCAGGGTGGGCTGTGGCGGCGACGGGGGAGACGGGGAGGGCCGGGGACGTGGGCGAGAGCGGCCCGAGGCAGACGGCCGCCCGCAGGGCCAGAGACGGTCCCCCAGGACGGGGCGAGACATCGCCCCAGCGCCCGGGACGCACTCGCGCTCGCCAACACCGAGCCCACGCAAACACCCCCTGTCTGCGGGGAGACGGGAGGCTATGGCATCTCGGGGGCAGAGGGACCACGTCTCCACGCCAGCAGCTCAAGAGGAGGGCACCACGCGGACGAGGCCAAAGGCAACCGGAGAGGGGATCTGTCAGCCCGAGGTCGTCACCGTCCGTCCGCTCGGCTCGAGGAGGGCGAGCGCGCTTCGTCCTCCGTCTCCGCGCGCCGCGAACACGGGCGGGACGGCAGCGCGTCTGGGCCGCTTTCAAAGCAGGAGAGGCAGCGTCTCGGCCAAAGACTCCGCAATACCGGGGGGGGGGGGGACGTCAGGCGGGGGCCTCGCAAGGCTGCCGCGGAGAACCAGGGTGGCCCGCGGACACGGAACTTGCCGGCGCGGGAGGCTGCCGGCCGGGCCGGGGTCCGCACACCGGGGGAGGCCACGCGGCGCGCGGTCACGGGGCTCGCGGCGGGGACCCGCGGGACGAGCTCGCGCGGCCCAGGCGGGCCGCCTCCACGGGGCAACCCGGCGCCCGGAGGCCGGGCCCGGCCCGGGTCCCGGGTCCCGGGTCCCGGGTCGGCAGGCGCGGAGAGGTGGTGGCGGTCCGCCCCACGCGGTGTCGGGGCCGGACGAGGTGTCGTTTCGAAGGTAGCTGTGTTGGTGTGCGCGAGACCCCGGGACGGTCACGGAACGGGCGTCCGCGAGGCTTCCCGTCCGGAGCAGGGGAAGTAGCACCATGAGAAGGGGCAGCGGGTCCCCGGCCTCAGTCGCGGGGCGAGCGGGGGACGCAGGCCGACAGGGCCACGGCTAGGCCTCGGTGGCAGGAGCGCTCCGGCTCAGCTCCTTGATGCCACACAGGATCCGCTTCACGTGGCCCACCTTGGTCACGCCGAGGTCCTGCAACAAGAGGACAGCACCCTGACGCCGGGCAGGGAGCCGGGCCCCCGCGGGCCTTCCCGCCCGACCTTCCGAACACAAACGCGGTGAGAAGGACGAAAACGGTGACGCGAGGTGAAAACGACACACACACAGCCGTGCAGACGCCCGCCACGCCCCTCCCGCGAGCCACAGAGGCGCCGGCGCCTTCGTGCCAGACAGACACAGACCCCCCCCCCCCCCGGCAGCAGGTGGAGGCAGGTGACTCGAGAGCGCGGCCGTGAGGACGTCCCGGGGGGGGCCTTTCGCCCTCTCAGGGCGCGGCCCCGGCCCCCGCCCCCCAGGCTCAGGCAGGCCCCAGGGGACTCCGCCCGCGGTCCTGGCGCCTGGTCCCCCCGGGGGCTCAGCGGCCACAGGCGTGCCTCGTCTCACTGCCCCCGCCGTGCCCCGCACCTCGGGGTTCCTGGCGGCCTGCGTCCGGCAGGTCCCCCCGGGGCTGTTTTCCCAACGGCACTTGTTCGAGTCTCTGTGTCACGTGTTGGTAATTCTCCCGATACTTCAGACATTTTGGCCGTTCAATTTGTTACGGTCACCCGTGACCAGTGATGACGGCTCACCGAAAGCTCAGATGACAGACAGCATTTTGCAGCGAGCAAGTATTTTTAGGCTAACGTGTGCACGCTTTTCAGACCTAATGCCGCAGCACACGTAGGAGCCTACGGCGTGTTAGAAACCTGACCCTCACGCGCACCAGGAAACCAAGGAGTTCACGGGACTCGCTTCCTCGCAGTGCTCTGCGGCGGCTCGGTGTGCCCGTGTGTGGGCTCCAAAGGGAGAGGGACCCGCGCACTGGGGGCCGTCATCACACACAGCCCTTCGCTGGCCAATTAGCACAGGGCCGTGTCCCACAACAGGCTGTTTTTTTTACTTTTAAGTAGCCCCCGCCCCCGATGTGGGGCTCGAACCCACGACCTTGAGATCAAGAGTCACATGCTCCACCTACTGAGCCAGCCAGCCCCGACTGACCCCCCCCCCGCCCGGCAACAGGGTTTTTAATGTTACAATAGTTCATCGGTCCAAGCAGGTAAAGAAAAGCAAGGTCCCCTCTGTTACTTCCTGCTCTGGCTTTGTTTGGCTGTGGCGGGTGGAGACATCACTGCTGGGGGGCAGAGGTGGCCTCTCGGCCACTGCCACGTGTCACCCCGAGCCATGCATGAGGAGAGTCCGACGACACCAGAGCATGGCCAGGTCAGAGGGAGGGACAGAGAAGGGAGTGCAGGGAAGCCCGGGACGGGTTCCCAGGAGCCGCTGTGGAAGTACCTTGAGGTCCCTCCGCTCCAGGTGCAGGAGCTCGGAGCCCCGGATGTCGTGCCGCGTGAAGATGTCCTTATACTCACAGAGACTGAGGTGCTCCAGCCAGGCAGCAACCTCCTCTGTCCCCCAGAGGTGAACTGTCGGAGATGGAAAAGCACGAACGCAGTGAGTGCCCAGAGCCCAGTGCGAGGCAGGTGGCAGCCGGCACCCGAGCCACCCCGGTAGCAGGCACCCAGATGCCCCGGCAGCCAGCGCCCAAAATGCCGGCAGCCGGCTCCCCGGATGCCCCGAGAGCCGACTCCCCAGACGCCCAGCACCCGGTACCCGAGACACCCCATCACCCGGCACCCCAGACACCCCGGCAGCAGGCACCCACACGCCCCCAAAGCCGGCACCCAAGATGCGCAGCAGCCGGCTCCCCAGACACCCCGGCACCCGGCTCCCCAGATGCCCTGGCCCCTGGCTCCTGAGATGTCCCAGCACCCAGCACGTGAGACACCCCGGCAGCCGGCTTCCACGATGGCCCAGCACCTGGCTCCCCAGACGCCCCAGCAGCCGGCACCCGCCACTCAGCCACACGCACCACCCAGAGCTCCGCAGGAAGAAGCAGGGGAGCCACCCGCATTCAGGGGACATGAGCCACAGCAGGAGCTGCTATCTGTTCCTGCCAGGTTGGCCATCGGCCTTCTGGACATTTGCCATGTGTCCCAGGGGAGACTGGATGCCACCAAATACGAGGAAAACGCCAATCTGACTGCGCAGCTGCAGTCAGCTTGCCCTCCTTTCTAGAGGGTTCGCTTCGCTTCTGGTCCACAGCAGGAAGGGAAACAGGCAGAGATTTCACGTGGTCAGAGCGACCACTGTTACAGAGCCACTATCGTTAAAAGAAACCCAACTGCTGGGCAAGCATCCGAAGAAGAAAAATCAAAGGGAGTGACCACCACCTACAAATCCAAACCTGGGCTGCCGGGCACCGGAGGGCACTGAAAACAGCCATGCTCAGAGCCGACCTTCCAGACAGAGATTTTAAGGCCCAATCTACTGACTCTCCCTCAAAACTGTCCTCGAGTGCCATGTTCTATTGATTTGGCCAACCACAGTCGCTGCTGACCTGGGCTCCAGCCCGGGGCCCGGATCAAGGACTCGTTAGCCGGGGATCGGCAGCCCCTCCCAAGAGGCAGGCCCGGTGGGCCCAGCACAAAGACCCGAGTGTGAGCTCTGTGTCTCCGGGTGTCCTGTCACCTCTGCTGCCCTCCTCCCACCCTGCAGCCCCGATCCAGGGCGGACGGGCAGCGCGGTGCCAGCCGCCAGAGGAATCTGCACGGGGAGCGACTCCGGGCAGGAGCGACCTCCTGGCATGGGACTCAAGAAGGCGCGGTTCTCTAGCTACAGACGGGACGCCGCGGCGCAGGCGGGGACCCTGGGGAAGAGCCACAAGGCCACGGACAGAGCGGAGACCGGGAGGGCGCACGCAGCAGGCGCACACGGCCAGAGGACAGCGGGAGGGCAGGTACCCGGGGCTCCCAGGCTACTGCGGGCTTCTCTGTTCTTGCTGTTTTTCTTAAACTTCGTCACCAGGCGGAATTTGCCACTGCGGCTGCGTTTGGAAAGCTCCAGCATCACATTCTGTGGGGAAAGCGGGAGACACGGAGAGTCAGACCCCGACCTGGTCAGGCCCACTTCTCAGTCAGACAGGCGGGGAGCTTGGCCAAGGGGCTGCGGTCCCTGCTTCATTTACTCGGTTTCCCTCAGTTTCTAGTCTTGGCATTTATTGATCTGTGAAGCCTTTTAAAAGCGGTTGTGCAGTGACTGCACAGTGTCTATCTTCACCTTCGGCTTTCATTTTATAACGTGTTTCTCATACGATTAAAAAGCTTCATAAATATCACCTAAATGTCAGCATGTTGTACAAAGATCATCCAGTGGGCTCCCAGCCGACCTAGTGCTACACTGGCAGGCGGGGACCATCGGTACTGGAGTATCTTTCTAAACAAAGCTTTTCCTGCCCTTGGCGCTCTTTCCTTGGGACCGACTCCCCGAAGTAGCGAGGAGGGAGGGGGCCAGAGGGACAGGGGCACCGGGTCCCCACTTGGCAGCCGCCTCCCCACAGAGCCGCCCAGGACACGGGTGGAGCTAACGCTGCCCCTTCCCAGCTGGTCTGTGGACCTTGTCGGAGGATATTCTCACGCCAGCTAGGACAGGGGTCTCTGCAGTGAAGGATGTTTGCACACACAATGCACTTAACTGTATTTATAACCTGTGTATACGTACCACCCCTGTATTCACAAATAAAGCATAATTTCCTTATTTTTCAGCTGTGCCTGTTTCTTCCTGCCCCAGAGCCCCGTCTACCGACGTCCCCACACCAACCCACACAGTCAGCCTTTCGGCTTTATGGCACTTCCAGATCTGAAAGGGATTTTCATTAGACTGACCAAACCTAGACGGGGTAATAATCCACAGCCTCACGTCTGGAAATGTGCTCTGTCGTACCTCCAATTTTCCTTGTGCCCCCGATGGCCCCTTCATGGATCTCTTAATCAGAAGCATTTCATGTTTCAGGTTCTTAACTAACAAAAGAAACCTCTTACAATTTTCTAACCAATGACTGCAGCGCTCAGGAACCATTTTCACAAACATCTTACATTTGGCAAAACTCTCAACTGTCAATTCTAACAGCTCCATTAAAGACCTTCAGCTCCCACGTGACCAGGCTGTTCTGTCCTGAGACTGGCTGGTGCCCACCTCGCTCCCCAACACTTTCCGTGGGGCCCGGCGACCGCAGGGACAGGCAGCTGTTCCGCAGCACGGCCCAAACAAAATCCTACTCCTAACCTCAAAATTTCTTTCTTTTTTTTTTTTTTTTTTAACGCATACAGGAGTATTACATTTACTTCTAACTTTTAGTAGGAATATTTTCATCCACGCATAAAATGGGGAGACCAGCAGAACAAGCCTCATTATCAACATGTGATCTTACTTCGGCTCCCTTTTAAGACCTCAATCTGCTCCCCTCACAAATACTTCAACATGCCACCCATACAGATGGGAATACTCTCTTCTTAAAGCCTCTAACCACAACACCATCGTCACTCGTGACACCAGCAAGAATTCACTTACAGTTAATAACATCAACTCTCCCCGACCACTGCAAAGGTTTATCCTCATGGCTGGTTTGTCTGAATCAGGACCGTCATGAGAGCCACAAGTGACACTCAGCTGTTGCGGCCCTCCAAACCAGCTGTCTGTCCTGTAAGACAGCTTCTACTGTGACCTCTGACCACCTGCCGGCCCTGGGGAGCGGCCGCGCTGCCCCCTGTCCCTCCCGCCCACACATGGAGCTGCCGATTCCATCCGGCTTCCCACTCTCAGGCACGAGGAGGTCACCGGTGGTGTTGCCGCTGCCCTCCTCCCCACAGGGGAGACATGCTGTCCTCTCTCGGCGGGGGGGACACCACAGGTAGAGCTACCCACCCAGGATCCCCTGGAAATCAAGCACTTCCCACTGCGGGGGTGGGGGGATGGCCTTTCAATCCCTGTGCACATCCCAGCCAGAAAGCTTTTATAAAGAACTGCTTTCAATTATTTGACTTAAAGAAATTATTTTTACGAATCTCCTGATAATACTGGATTTTGAAATCAGATGTGCTAAAAAAAATGAACGGTTTGAAAGTTTCAAAGATTTGCTTCACAACATTGTGAACATACTTAATGCTACTTAAACCATACACTTAAAAACAACAAATATGGTAAATCTTTTTTTTTTTAATTTTTTTTAATGTTTATCTATTCTCGAGGGAGAGAGAGAGAGAGACAGAGTGTGAGTGGAGGAGGGGCTGAGATAGAGGGAGACATAGAATCCGAAGCAGGCTCCAGGCTCTGAGCTGTCAGCACAAAACCCGATGTGGGGCTTGAACTCATGAGCCGTGAGATCATGACCTGAGCTGAAGTCAGATGCTTAACCGACTCAGCCACCCAGGCCACCCCCAAATATGGCAGATCTTACGCGTTTAAGAATTTAAAAAAAGGACTGGAACAATGTCCATCGTTTTCTAAAAACTTTGACACTCTTCCTTATATATTGAAATTACACATTCCCTGACATTTTTCTTTTGCAGATGATACTTATTTCTTCAAGTTGTCCTGTGGCTATTCTTTTTAAAATATGTTCAGATTTCAATCTGTATAGTTTAAATTTTTCCTGAAGACTCAACAGTTTCATCAAGATTTTTAAATCAGCATTTCTTTGAAGATAGTATAACTTGATTTATTTCCTTATCTATTCTTACATGACCTTTATCACTTCATTTTTTCAAACTTTCCTTGATTATATTTGCCACAGGCTAATTAATTTCTTGCACGTTACGGGGAACCTCTGAACAACGTAGAAGTTACGGGAGCCAACCCCCACCCATGAAACTGAAACTCCAGTGTAACTTCTGACTCCCCAAAGAGTCTGAATGATCTGATTAACACATATTTTGCATGTATTATATACTATTTTCTTACTAAAAAGCTACAGAAAAGAAAACGTTAGGAAAATCATAAGAGAAAATACATTTACAGTACTGCACTATGTAGTATGTATGTAAGTGGACCCACGCAGTTCAAACCGTATTATTCAGGGGTCAGTACTTTCAAAGAACTAGCTCACAGATTTGTCAACTTTTTTTTGCTCTCGAATAATTTTCCTATTTTTATGCCAGTAGAAATGTGGCACCGTGCCCTGCCCCTGCTTCTCTCTGCCCACTGAACGCCACCCCAGAGCCGGAGTCCCACAGGGCGGGAACACGGAGCCAAACGGCAGCCGGCAAAGAAGGCCGGAGAAGGCAGGAGCCCTGGGAGGCCCAGAAGGCCCCAGGAGCAAGTGTGGTTTTCCTTTCTTTCCCAGGACACCTGGCTGCAGGTTCGGCCTTGGGCTCCACAAGATGAATGCCTGCAGGAACACTACCCCAGCCCTCCCTGCTCTGCCCTGGCCAGCTCCAGAGGGTTTCTGGTTTTGCAGCTAAACCGGCCCGTGGAGTCATCTATACAACTTCCCGCCTGTTACTCTGCACCGTCTCATGAGCTCACAACCAGGAACCCTAGAAACCAGGGCCCCTACAGACATGGCTTGAAGGATTCATTAGGTCAGACCTCCGGGGCGGGGGGCGGGGGGGGACTCACGCTGGTTTGTTTCTGCAGTGACTGTACATTTGGTGATATTTGTTTTGAAACATTTTTATGCTTGAAGCTTTGGAACCGCAGTTCGTGAAATAAGAGCTTTTAGTATTGAGACCCGAAAGTCCCCAAACAAACCAAGCTGACTGGTCACCCTGCAACCAGGCACTAGGCCACGAGCCTCCTGCTGCAGCAGCAGCCACACTGCCCACGAACCAAGGAAAATCCTAGCCCTCTGCTGTCTTCAGAGGGAATCTGCACGGAGAGGGGGAGCTGCCCATCACGGGCAGGGCGTGGGAACACAGGGCCCACAGCTGACGGCTATGGTACCTGGGGTTTCCTGTGGCCCAGCACTGGGCTGCTGAAACCACTCCTGGAAAGGAACCAACTTTAACAATTTCCAGGCCACAGTGGACTGGTACTCCCATGAAATGCAATAAAATAAACTACTAAAAAAATGAAACCGAAAAAGGACATATAAAACATAAACCTCAATTTTTTATTATTTTCAACAGAAATATAATTCTGTTAATTGCTTAAAAGTTTCTAAACGCTCCCTCTCAATTTCTAGAATAACAAAGAGATTCCTACTGTCAGTACTTTTTAATGTCCTACGGGCAACAAGAAAAAATATATGCCCTCTTTACAGAGTATAAAGTTCTCTCTGTAGACACATGATAGATATATGTTCTATACATATGTATTTTTCCAAGTTTTTTTTGTTGTTCTTCATATGCTATAATTTATTTCATTAATCATGGACTGGTAGTGATGGTTCACACTACAGTTTGGTTTCTGTCCCTTTCTCTCATTTCAAGAAGTTTTTGCTTTACAGATTTTATATAAATTAAAATTTGGAAGTTAGTCACTAAAAGAATAGACAGTATATATTTCCAAACTACTAGAGGGGTCAAAGAGAGTTGTGTAGGAGGAAGGAGAGACTTCTCAATCAAAAAGGAGAAATTAAAAGAAACAAAAGAAGAATACAGAACACAAAATATGGCAAAATATACATATAAATACATTAATAATCACAATAAATATAAATAGACCAAACATTCCAGTTAAAACAGAAAATAACAGATTGGATAAAAATCCAACATTTGACAATACGCTAGTCATAAGAGAGACACTACAAATAAAGCTTGAAAGTAAAAGTATAAAGATGAAAATACCAAACAAGTAAACTTAAAAACAATTACTAAGGGTCTTTACATAATGATAAAATCTACATGCAACCAATAATATAGCCTCAAAACACAGAAAGCAAAAATAAGACCACAAGGGTAAACTGAGCTACCTACACTCATGGTTAGAGACTTTAGAAATAACTGATAGATCAAGAAGACAAAAATAAATTTTATTATTATAAAAATATATTTTGCCAAGTGATCGTTTTTTATCATTTATTGCAATTCTATTTTTATATTAATATTGTAACTTCAGATTTTATGTGTTTTCTTGAAATTGTTTTGATCTTTTTGTGTCTAAGTTTTTGCTGGGAGTAGGGAGAGAAAGTTAGACTCTTGTGATTGGTATATGGTTAGATTTCCTTTTTAACACAATCTTATGATAATTTGCTTTTCAGAGGAGAAGCTACACCATTTTTTATCTTTTACACTGTTAGCTACATCTTTATTGGTCTCTTATTTTTTCACAGTGTAGATTATATTTTGTTTTTGTTTTTAGAAAAGTGATTTGGAAAAACATACACCTTTTCAATTGTTAGAAACTACCTTTAAGTTTTTAAAGATATTACTAACTCTGCATTTCCCTAATTATCAAAGTCAAGAACTTTTTTTTAAACCTTCCACCTTAAAGGAATTTAATGGCCTTCATTCCTCTGTCCGTCTTCTTCCCAGCCTCCCATCTCACTGTCCACTTCACAGGCTTTGGTAACTTAGTCTGGAACTACAGGCTATTATTTTATATATTATTATTTGAGGAATTTTCTTTTAAATGAAATTTTTGTATTTATAATTCACAATTTAACTAATTTTGATGAGCTTGGCCTATCCCTTTAAACCAAAATGTCCTCTGCGTTTGTCAACAAATGCCTGCATGTTCAGAGCAGAGCAGGACAGACTGTTGGAACTTTCCTTTGTACCATCACCTAACTGCTGCCAACAGGTTCTAACAAACAAAATTGGCGATAGGAGTGCCAGACGTGTAACGTCTAACAGTTACTTCTCTGGCAAGACTGCAGAACCCTAGCCTAGGATGAACTTTTCTCCAGGCCCACCTCTGCTCTACCCCTGAGAAGAAAGGCAATCCACAGTTCGTCTTTATCAGGATGCTGCCCACAAAACTGACCCTCCAACAAGCACCTCTCCGGGGCTCTTCCTGCCTGTCCTGCTGCAGGAGGCAACGACATCCCAGGCTGCCATATGCCTGGGGTCCTGTCTGTCCTGGCTACAGGACCTGTGACAAGCTGGAGTCTCTAAATACGTGCAAAACAAAAACGTGATTGTGAGCAAAACACACCGACTCCATCCCTGACGAGGACAAACTTAAGAAGCTGCCATTTATCCAACCAACGTGTCTTCGCACCGGGGGCAAACAGCGGGGCCAGGCTCAGCCTTCTAGGGACTTCCTGGCCAGCCCTGCCATTCTGTTTCTGAGGATGATGAGTGCCCCAGTCATCAAGGACTATGCTCAGTACTAACTCCCAACCTTCTCGCTGCCAGTCTTTTTCCACGCCTCCACGGCGTTTTAATAGAGGAGTCTTGAGAAGCCGTATCAGGGGCTGCAAGATGGCCACCAACTTAATCTCAAAGCCGCACAGGTCACGGTGATTACAGGTACTGAAGGGAAAGCCACTGCATCCCGCGGTGCCCAAGCTGAAGCCCCGTGACCCCCTTACCTCCTCATCACCGGGCTCCACGGGCTGGCACAGCCAGGGGGTGTCCGCCAGCTTCCTGAGCTGCTGGTCCATCTCGGCAAGAGCGGCCCCGAGCCGCTCTTTTTGAGGGGGATCCAACTGCTGCTCCGGGCAGAAAAGAAACACAGCTGGTTATCGGCGGTGAGGAGCTGGGGCCACGGCAAAGCCCCCACGCAGGCGTGCAGGCTGCTCCAGCAGAAGTGGTCTGTTTGTCTCAGAGAGTCCTTACAAGAACTCCTATAGAAAGTCACACAGCACTGGCTAAGGGGCCAAGCTCAGAAGCTCTCCTTCTAAGTAGGTTGAGATGCAGGAACTAAAACTCTCCTCTCGTAAAGAGCGGAATGAACCAAGCTGGTCTGAAAATTGCAATGGCAGAGCTGACGTCTCGCCTACTTTGGTTGACCTGGGGACCCCTGTGTCAGAAAGAGGACAGGCCCAGCGGGCCCACGTCAGAGTGCAGGGAATGCTAGCAGGCGGCAAAGGGGCGGCTGTCACACCCAGAAAAGCAGAGTATTTGGGGATGAAGAGCAGAGGACGGGGAACTGGACTTTTGGGGTGGCTCTCCAGATGTGTGATCTTCAGCGGGTCGCCCCACCTCCTTGGCCTCCACGTCCTCATCTTTGAAGCAAGAAGGCTGGCCAGACCTTCCCTCGGGCCCTCCCTATTCTGGCTTCTGCGATTCAGTGAGACCCGACCTGCCTGCTCGCCCAGGGCGGACTCCTCGCCAGGTCTGCAGGGCTGAACGAGGAAGGGTGACAGTGCCGCGTGTCTCAGAACAAGGCCCACGTGCCTGGTCGCAGGCAGATGGCTCCACACCCGCAGATTTCTAAGGCAGAATTCTGAGCACAGCGACAAAGGTGGTCCTGTCCACAGAAGTCTAACACACCAGAGACGACGTGGTTGAGATGTGGCCAGAGAGTTTGCTTGAGAACCAACCATACGGCCAGATCGGATGACCTCCAAGGCCCCTTCCTCCACTGAGTCTAGAACTCCCCCGGCCAGCAGTTCTCGACTAAAACGTGCTGCCCTGGGCACCACGGTCACTGCACGCAGAGCGCGAGGCCAGCCTGCCCCAGCTTACCAGGGCCATCTTCCCGGCCAGCAGCAGTTCCGTCTCGCTGCGCAGAGCTTTGATGTTATTCACCATTTCCAGGACAAAGCTGCAGTTCAGCCCCTGAGAGGAACCAGAACGACAGCCATGTAGAAGGCCCCAGGGCTACAGGACTCCCAGGGAGCAAGACCTGAAAAGCACAGGCACCTCTGTGGCTCTGGGCTTGCCGTACACCCGGTCCATGGACTTGGAGCTGGCATTGACGGCGTGGGCAAGTTCCTGCTCCATGTCGTGATGGGACCGAGCTACCTCCCGGATACTAGAGAAAGACAGAGACATGGCACGCATCAGAACAGGCCAAAGGGCAGCCTACGACATCACCTCGCTCGAACACAGACCCGGGTTCAGCCCAGAGGGCCAATGCAGACACAGCCCAGCCATGAGAACGAGCACAGGATGACCCCGACCGGCACTCCCTCACCGATGGCAAACAGAGAAGGTCTTAAACGGGAACCATGACATCAAAATCCAAGTTTTTCCAGAAACTTGACCAGGGAGAAAAATCCCCAGAATGAGACTCACACCCTGTAAAATAGCAAGCTGGCAGCTGATCGTCTGTGAGAGGGGACTTGGCCTGCCCCACTCTATAAACGGGAACGACAGGACCCTCCTCTGTGGGGACCATCCTGCTTCAGACGGCTCGGATCCCAGGAAGTAGCCGCAGGCAGCAGCCTGTTGTCCAAGGGACCCAAACGGGCAGGGAGGGGGCGGTGACAGGGTCAGACACAGCCAGAGCGCCAGGGACAGAAGGAGCATGAGAGTCAGGGAAGCTGGCCAGGGAACCACTCGTCCTGCCCTGGGGAAAACGAGGAGCAGCTGCCGGACTTCAAACAAGACGGTGAGATGCAGGGCCCCATCTGTGGGGCTGCCACAGGCTTTGAGGGGACAAGAACGAAGACAGAAGGAAGCCAGAAGTGGGTGGCACACCAAGGAACCGAGAAAAAGTGTAAGAAGCGAAGCCATCAGGCCCGGATACTGATTTGGTCACGGGAACGGGGGCTGCAAAAGTGGCGCTGGCTGCTCCAGACAGAGAACTCAGCACAGGACGTGCTCTCGGGGGACCCAGGAGGACCCCGAGAACCAGAAGTGCCCACAGCATTCCCGGGAGAGCCGGGGGCCAAGAGCCTGACGCCTGGGGAAAGGGCAAGGGAATGGCCCCAAAGGGCGCACAGAGCCCAGAGCCCAGAGCCCGCAGGGCAGCGATGCTCCCGGCGAGGACAGCGGAAGAGGAAGCCATAAACGGCACCACTGAAGATGGCAGGATGTGGCGGCCGAGAGACCCCTCTGGAGTGAGGCACGCCAGCAGCAGGCACACCGGGGAGGTGGGGAGGATGGAGAGGGGCAGAGGGACCTCTGTGCTCCAAGTCTCAGGGTCCCAGGAGCCACTTCTCCAAGGCAGAGTAAGAGCAGGAAATGCCTCCGGCTGTTGGCTTTTTTTGTTTTTTAAATACCTACGAGGTGTTTTAATAACAAACCTGCTGTCTGGGATAAAGGAGAAGAGGCAGTAAGTGAGCGATTCTGAAGAATTCCGGATAGGCTTTAAAATCTGTGAGCTGGCGGTTTTAGGGTTTTAGGCCTCCATCTACATACACCCCGAGCTATCTCGGAAAGTCAGGCGAAATAAACCCTATCCGAGGGCCCTCGAGGCGGCGGTGGCGGCCCGCAAGGAAGACCCGGGGGGAGGCCCAGCACGCAGGGAAGGCGAGGGCCCACCTGTGGATGAGGGCTCCCGCCGCCTGCCCGAAGTGGTCCATCTGCGTGGCCTCTTCCTCAGACAGGATCTCCGGGTGCAGAGAGAAAGACGGAGGGCGAGGAAGTTCACACTTCTGCTTGTCTTCCCAGGACTTCAGGGTGTTCTCAAACGCCTAGGGCACGGAAACCTGGTGTCACACTGTGCGACCCTCTCTCAAGAGGCGAGCACGTGTTCAACCGCAAACGCTGCTGGGACGCCAGCTGGACGACAGCCAGAAAAGGAGACACAGACTTCTTTTTTACACTGAGGAGGGCGAATCGTCCCGGAAATTACACCCCTGCTCACTTAATCTCTGCGTCTGGAAAAAGCAAATTCCCAGAACAAAACACTGGAAACTCCAGGTCTCCTGACAGGAGGTGCACAGGTGTGCCTGCAGGTGAGCCCCGGGACGTCCCTCCGGGTCTCCGCACGCAGCCCTTCTTACCCGATCTCTGGTGAGCGTCTGTGCCCGGTTCTTGTGGATGATCCGAATGTATCCCGGAGGCTGGACCCAGGCCTCTCCGTCCACTTGCACAGGTACGCCCTCATCCCCCAGGATGGAAATCTTCACCGTGCGACACTGAGAAAACACCACAGCTGTGACTCGTGCGCCGCGCTGAACCAAGGAGCTAAGGTGCTAGATCTCAGCCCTGCAGGAGCCTTCCTGTCCCACACGCCCCTGCACAAGCCAGCTGACATCTGGGGTGACGCCGTGCCCACGGCCAACCACCAGTGCGGCCAGAGCATCCCCGTCCAGGGCACAGCTCATGAAGCCCAAGGATCTGTCCCTCCTCACCATCCCCCTCACCCAGCACGGCATCTGTGACCGCAGTGAGACCTCGGTGGTCAGACACAAGCACCAGGCCCAGGGTGGGGACTCACGACCAGCAAGAGCCACGGGGCCCTGCTCACGTGCAAACACTCCCAGAACAGGGTAAACCAGTCCCAACAAGTGGTTAGCGATGTACCGTTTCTCTTTTCAACAGAGAAACACTGCCAAAGAGTTCGATCTTAAAATTCAAACACCCTACGCTCCGCAGGGACAGACTGAGGCAGGAAGGGCCGTAACATCACAGCCCGGGACTTGGGTGGGCTAAGGAATCAGCCTCCCTGCTTCCTTGTGCCTAAGAACACTGCCCTCCCCAGCCCATCGCCAGTAGCAGGGAAGCCCCTTCCCCTTCTCCCCTCTCCAGGTGGGCCTCAGACCAGCCGCGCGAGGCCACACTTTCTCCACCGCTCCCGTAGGCTCGGCCTCCATTCCCAAACTCAGGATGCGGCTCCCGAAAGCTGCAGCCACAAGCCGAGTTCAGTGGGGCCTGTCTCATCTCATCCCACCTCAACATCCCACCTCAACACGGCTGGCACCCGCAGAGAAAGTCACGGCAGGGGGCTCAGGCAGGATTCAAGTTGGCCCCCGTTTTGTAAGAGTGTTTGTTAACTGTCAAATACGGCAAGTGGGGCCGTGGGCGGTCCTGGAAAAGCACCCCTTCTCCCGGGCTCTGTGCAGCAGGAGCCTGCTGACAGAGGAGACTGGTTCTGGGCCAGGCCCGGCCTCTCCAAACACGCGTGAGCCACGCTGCCTCCCACGTCCCTCCCACCCGCGGGCCCACGGCCGATACCTGGGCGATTCGGTGGTGCTGCAGCCTAATGACGCGAGAGACGGCCATCTGCATACTGCCAAATACAGCGACCACCTCCAGAATCTTATCATCGAATGACGGAGCTGCAAAAGTCTGAAAGGGCCAGTGTTAGGAGCTGACCCCTGCTCCAAACCTCCCTGCACAGCCCTCTGTTGTTCACTCTCGGGGCTGCTGCTCTGGTTACAGACAGGCGCACGACTCGGCTGGTGTGTCCTGAGAAGCAGCTGCGGTGTGACTGTGTCACTGAGGGGGTTTCTAGTGAGACCTTGACTGGAACCAGCTGCCTGGGACCAAATCTCTGATCTGCCACTTTCTAGCAGTGCGACCTTGAGCAAGGTACTTAATTTTCTCCTCCTCAGTTTCGGGCAAAATTAGCGTGTTCCCCAAGAGGCTCTCAAGAGGACGGAGTTAATGCACGCACAGTGCTTAGAACGGCAACCGAACATCTTTCTCGTTGTTAATTTTCAGTAATCTCTACACCCAATGTAGGGCTCAAATGCCCCGAGATCAAAAGTTGCACACTCCATTCACTGAGCCAGCCCGGCACCCCGGCAACCAGAACATCCTGAGCGCGCAGTTCACGTTCATTATTTTGTTAGCTATTACGTACAACGGAAGCTGCATCCGTGGTTAAAAGCAAACGCTTTCCAAGAGTAATCCCAGACTTCTTCCGTGCATTACACAACCCCACGTGGGCTCGGACTTGTCTGCATTCCGCCCACTACACGCCGTCAGAGAGCTTCCTCCACACCCGTCTCCCCGCTAAGCCTTCACATGTGCTGTTCCAGCAATTACCTGGAACAGCCTCTGCACCCTCCCCCGACCGGACCTGGCCAATCCTGCGTCTCCCTTCAGGTCTCAGTGCAGATGTCCCCTCCTCTGAGAAGCCTGCCCAGACCACCCCAAATCGGAGTCGGGCCTGGCTGCTGGCATCACACCTGTGCCCCTGACCACATCTGTCCTGCCCGGCCTCTCTTCTCACGAGCGGGGGACCATCTCTGTCTCGTTCTCCACTGTCCTCTGACCACCCGCACAAGGGAGGAGTTCTACCCACACCTCCGCACCACCCTCAGAGCCCCAAGAGCCAGAAGGCTCCATCAGGGCCTGAAGTGGTGGACACTCCTTGAAGGGATCACCCACACCCAGCTTGGGCCCGGCCACCCAGAACCCCCATACGTACATCATCTTCCTTGGTGCCCCCCCAGAAGTTGGTCCCTCCGGCATAGCTGGGAATGTTGAGGACAGCAATCCCCTGGAGACTGGGGAGCGGGATGGGTCGCCCATCACACTGTGCGGCAGAAATGCCGGAGAAGGAAACAAGGGAATGACAGCATCAACCTGGTCCTTCTTCACCGGCAACCCGCCCGCCCGCCCGCCCGCCCGGGGCGGAGAAGGCCACCACCACAGCTGGGCTCTCACTGAGGGACCTCAGGGCGGCGGGAGCCCACGCCCAGTGAGGAGAAGGGCTCACAGGAGACCAGGCGGGCCCTGGCCTGCCTGCAGGAGACCCTCTTGCTCACCTCCAGCAGGACCTTCTGCTCCAGGTTCCTGTAGGTTCTGTGCAGCAGCTCTTTGGTTCCAAGAACTCCGTACCACATCATGTTCTTGGTCCGGCTCCTGGAGATGGAAAGCAAAGAAGTGACAGGACCCCCGCTCTCTTTATACGGCTAACGGCAGCCACTGCCACAGCCGCAGGAAGACGTCCCATCACACAGCAGTCAGACTCGGCAACCACTCACAGCCCCGACATCTCAATAAGGAAGGGCATTTCCTCCTTATGTGCCGATGTAAGACGTGCATAAAGAGACACGTTTAGTGATAGAAAATTCTGCTGAAAAGTAACATTCCCAAGAAAGTAATTTTACCTAAAAAGGTAAAAAAGACATTACAAACCTCACAAAAAACCGATAATGATTTTTTTTTCCAGCTAGAAAATTATGCTTAGCATAGAAAATTTGGGGAGTGCAAAAAAGCACAAAGGAGAAAAAAAATCCTCCTAATCCCCACAGCTGTGCGTCCTGATGGTGAAAACTTTGGTGTATTTCTTCAGTCTTTTCTAAGTCTTTGACTCACGGGGGAAACAGCCAGTTTACGGTCCGCCGACCGACTCTGCTCACTTGGCCCTGCACCCTGCGTCCAGACGCCGGACTGACCACAGCGGGGCCTTTCCCTACGGGCCCTTGTCCACTTAATCCCTGTGACTGGACCCAGCCGGTTCCCAGTCCCAGGCTCCGTAAGTCACGTGGCAGTGGCCCCTTTGCACACACCTCTCTGCAAATGTTTCGTTACTTCTTAGGATAGACTCGTAGAAATGGAATTCCTCTTAGACCTTTTCAAAGCTCTTGATACAAACTCAGGGATTATCCTAGCAGGGGCCCACAGTTCTAAAAATGTATTGCACATGGCTTTGTCACTCACTATCTTACTCTGTTAAATTGCACGCATTTTCATGCCTTTTCAGTTATTTTTGAACGAACGGGGGCCTTTTTAAAGGAGTCGGGCTCGCCATCATGTGCTGAACAACAGAGATGTCCCTGGGGGGCTTCTGAGACACTTTCCTCCACTCAAGAACCCCAGCATTCAAAGGTTTCTTGAATTCTTAAGCTTGATTTTGTTTTCTGAGAAATGTGCACCTACAGAGCACCTGGGTGATCACCAGGGCAACTCCTCAGGTGTGGGAGCCCCTCCCACCCAGCTCTCCCAGCGTCCCCTTCCAAGTGACAACGACGCCAAGGAAGCAGGGGGCACATGGACGAGATGGGACGACGAACAAGTTTGTAGGCTCTCCAGCAAGGGGCCCCGACTCCTGCATCAGCGGCTGTCTCTGGCCAAACTGCACATCAGCTTCTCCTTTGCCAGTTCTAGAATGTCAAAGCCGAACGGTCTCCTCCTCCAGGTGATTACTGAAGGGTGGGGTGGGAGACGCGAGCTCCCTGCTTCACTTCTCGTGTTTTCCCAGGGGAGACGGAACCTCCACCTCAACCCAGGAGGAAGCTGCCCATTTCTCGGCATCCCCTCCCAAGGCGGGGAGGGACGAGTAGACGTCATTTAGGGGGAAAAAAGGAACATCCCCAAGGACACCCCTCGGGCCTCTCACGTGGCTGTCTTCCTACAGAGGGGTGTCTCCTCATGGGCGTGGTGGGGAGGCAGCCGGGCCGCCCCCGACGCCGCCGGGGTCTCACGTACCTGGCACAGTACCCTCCTAGCAGACTTGTCACCTGTCCCTCTACAGCACCACCACGACTTATGACGCAGACCCTTCTGACTGACTGCGGTCACTCATGTTCTCATGTGGAATTTGTCCTGACCACACCAACCCTGAGGGCTGGAACCCCCCTCCAGGCTGGCCTCCCAGACCCCCAGCCTGGTCCCACCCACATCTCGTGCGAGCACCTCTCTTTCCAACAATGAGGCACCTGGCTTTCACATCTGCCTTCTGCCTCCGCGCTCTGGACACCCACTGCCTCGCTGACTCGAGCGGTTCCCTCGCTACCCGGAAGGGGAAGTGAGGACGAAGGGGCAGCTGTGCACACGAGCCCGCCACACCGCCTACCTGCACTTCTCTGGGTGCTCGTCACGCTTGTTGTTGAAGTCCAGGGATATCTTTGCATCCAGGCCGATGCCAAAATAATTGTTCATGACGCACTTCTCCGTGTAATACTCTCTGCAAAGGGGGTTTCGGACCCATGAGAACCGCAGGTCGCTTCACAGCCTCCCCCTCCAAGCATTTCTCCCTGAGGGCAAACTCGTGGCTTTTCCTTCAGTAGCAGCTTTACTGAGGCTCAACCTCACATACTGCCTGAGGCGCCCACTTAAAACTTAAGACTCTGATATTTGGTTGAAATTTTTTTGAATGTTTATTTATTTTTGAGAGAGTGAAACAGGGCATGAACGAGGGAGAAACAGAGAGAGAGGGAGACACAGAATCTGGAGCAGGCTCCAGGCTCTGAGCTGTCAGCACAGAGCCCGACGCGGGGCTCGAACCGCAAACCGTGAGGACATGACCTGAGCGGAAGTTGGACATTAACCGACTGAGCCACCCGGGCGCCCCAGGACTCGGTGATTTTTAACATATTTGGTTGTGCACTACTATGCATTTTAGGGCATCTCATCACCCCAACAGCAAGTCCGCAGCCCTTCGCCATCAGCTCCCAAACCCCCCCACCAGCCCTGGCAACTCAGATCTGCTGTCTCCATGGTGCGCCTACTCTGCCAGGTTCGTATAAACGGAATCCACGAGCATAAGGTTTTCAGAACGCATCCGTGCTCAGGACCTCATCCCTCTTGATGGCCAAACGGCACTCTGCCGTAGACGTGTGAGCACCGACACGCACGCTGTCGTGGACATGTTCTCACTCCTCGGCCGTGGCCCCACAGGTGCTCTGAGCCGCGTGGAAACCGTACCGTGAGGAACTACCAGACCGGGTCCCAGAGCAGCCGCGCCATCTCACGCTCCCACCAGCAGCGTGAACCTGACCGTATCTATGGCACACGCGCTCTGGCGTCTTCAACCCAAGGCCTCCCAACACTCCTTCCTTCCCGAGATCCGATCAGAGCAGCGCATCCCAGGCCCGGGGCCAGCACAGCCCTTTCCCGAGTCCGCTGCCCACAAGACTCATTTCATTCCAGCTTCTCGGCCTCCCCCGCAATCACTGTGGCCACCAGGGCCACACCGGGGCTCCAGGGCCCTCCTTTCCTTCCAGGAGGCTGGCTGAAGGAAGGAGTCCCTGAGCCTCCACCCAGAGGAAGCAGCAAGGAGGAAAGTCCGTGCCTGGCGCTCCTGGGTTCTGCAGGGAACACGTCTGGGGTCAGAACTCGAGGTTTCAGCTTAATTTCAGGTTAATTTCAGGTTAACAGGCATGTGCAGCCTGATTTGGGAAGCCATCACCACATGGACGTGTTTTTAGGACACATCTAATCCGAGTGCCTACCGGCTTAGTGAGAGCAAAGCTCAGGGAGAAACTGTTTTCTGAGAAGACGACCACGTGCTGACCAGTATCTACAGGTCCTGGGAAAACGGAGGCATCCAACTCACAGAACCAGCATGGGGACAGGGGAAGGGGGATGAGGAGACCGGGCGCAGGGGCCTGGGAAGTGGGGGATGGCCAGGCCCCAGGGGCCACCACAGGCAAAGGCAGAATGACCACAAGTCTAGGGGCCCCAAGCTACAGCCCCAGCACACCGCCCTGCGCGGAGGGAGGAGAGCAGCTGGCCTCCCCGGGTTAGGCTCCCGCTTCCTGAAGCGGAGAGGAGGAAAAGACACGGATGCTGCCAGGTGCGGGACTTCTGGTCTCAGGGGAAGGGAACAAACGAAATACTTGGCTCAGGGGGCCCTGTGTGCGCTGCTCACGGAAGGCTGCGGCTCTGGCCTAAGGAAAACGGCACCAGGGAGCGTCAGGGCCAGAGCCCCGTGGGGCAGGCAGGAAGCAGTGTTGGGCCCGGGACAGGGACACTGAGGTGCCTCGCCAGGCCAGAGGCTGGCAGCAGGTAACTCCACTGAGGCCACCCTGGCAAATCGGGGCGGCAGAAACGGCCACTCTGCACACTTCCAGCTCTGCTCTCAGAACCACGGGGTCCGTGCAAGCTGCGCATTTGTGTCCCCTCCCCCAGCATACCAGACACACGCGGCTGGGAACATGCAACCCACTGCCACCGGCCACACTGCCCAGAACTTGCCATCAACCAGCAGAAAGGGAAATCTAGAAGACCAGATTTTCAAAATACCGTTTGTCTCCATAACGGCCTCCATACACACAAGAACGAAGTCCACTAAACTGCCTCATCAAAGTCCCCACCACCTGAGAAACAGGGCAGAGGACACAGCACCAGCCCACAGAGCAGCACCGAACCTTCTTCCCTGTGATGGCAAACCTGGACGGTATCTCCCAGATTCAGCCCCAGAATCCAGGCCACTGCAGCACCAATAGGGCAGAGCGGGGGAAGGAAGGATGTCGGGACAAGGTGCCAACGCAGCGCTAGCTGGGTACGGGAGAGCGACAGTGAGAACAAGGACCAAGTCAGCTCCCAGCAGGAGTTTCTGAACCTGCCAAAAACCTCAGACCAGGAGGGATGTTCAGGAGCCATAGACGCGTGACCTCATGGGAAGCTGGGATGAGCCGGGACAGGCTATGCCCATCACACATTTCCAACCAGACTCTTAGCTGAGGCATTTCTAGGTTTTCCTTATGAGCTAACCAAAGCTAGAAAAGGACAACCTAGTCATCTGTACACGAATTCCTCTGGCCAATTCCAAATCTGTTTTCTGGGCTCCAATATTCTTTTCGTTGTTGTTGTTGTTGTTGTTGTTGTTGCCTGTTTTTAACATTTATTTATTTTTGAGAGAGAGAGAGAGAGACGAACAGAGACAGAGGGTGAGCGAAGGAGGGGCAGAGAGCGAGGAAGACACAGAATCTGAAGCAGCTCCAGGCTCTGAGCTGTCAGCACAGAGCACGATGCAGGGCTCAAACTCAGGAACATGAGATCATGACCTGAGCCACAGTTGGACACTTAACCGACTGAACCACCCAGGTGCCTCATGGGCTCCAACATTCTTTTAACATCGCGCTTGCCTGGTTTACCCCCATACTCACAGGTTTTCTGATTCCGAGTTAAAGGGATCAGCATTAATTAACAGGCGACTGATGACTGAACCTCCAGGCAAGGAACCAGACATCCCAGCCCGAACGTCTGTAGGGGAGAGAACAGGAAGAGAGAGCAAGTTGGGATTCGATGAATTAAGAGAAGCTCATGTCTTCAAGGCTAAGGAACACATACTCCAAAACACTATTGTGACTAAATATTTCTAAATAATGTATAAACAGATCCAAATTTTGACATCTAAGTGTTTCAGGTCAAAAATCACCATCATAAAGCCATATTCATGGAGCAAAATCAAACACGGTACATAGTAGAAACCATCACCTAAAAGTTCAAAAAACAGCTTAAAAAGACGGTTCTCATTATGTGTAAGAAGCTGCACCAAAATGATCTCTCAGTACAAGTGATCTCAGCGTTCAGTCCTACAGCTGTGCGAAGCTAAATTCATGAGACGGAAACATCAAGGAACACCCCAGGTGGCCAGAACCCTCAAGGAACCTGCACCCTTAAGTCACAGGGGTGCCTGGGTGGCTCAGTCAGTTAAGCGTTCGACTTCAGCTCAGGTCATACTCTCGCAGAGTTCATGGGTTTGAG
The DNA here is from genome assembly GCF_023721935.1 of Panthera uncia. Taxonomy (NCBI): domain Eukaryota; kingdom Metazoa; phylum Chordata; class Mammalia; order Carnivora; family Felidae; genus Panthera; species Panthera uncia. The sequence goes on from NW_026057584.1 coordinate 6,817,604, forward strand.
CCTCACGTCAGGCTCTGTGCTGACAGCTCAGAGCCTGGAGCCCCTGGAGCCTGCTTCGGATTCTGTCTCCCTCTCTCTCTCTCTCTCTCTGCCCCTCCCTTGCTCGTGCTCTTTCTCTCTCTCTGAAATAAACATTAAAAAAACTGTGTTTAAGTTTTAAAGGCAGAGATAGAACCCTGCTTTTAAACCTTCTGCCAATCCACCCCTTCCAGTAACATCTATGTCTCTCGTTAACCAAATATGTCTCGTTAGCCTCATCGCCCAAGGACTTCTGGAATTTTCTTTCTATTCAATTGAGATTCACCAAGAAATTGCTAAATCACTATGGGAGCAGATGGTATGGCATGGGCTCTGCCAGGCCCAGGAGGCCTCAGGAAGTCACCTGAAGCTGGTGAAGGGGCTCTTACTGGCAATCTCAACCCCTTGTGCTACTCCTTCCTTCCGCACAAAGTATGGTCAGCCTCAACCCTATGCCGGGAATGCTGGGAAAAATGAAGGCAAAGACAGAAAAGTGGACTGTGCCCAACTCCCCTGGTGGCCAGTTGTGCCCTCCCACCATCATGCTAGAAATGATGGGATGACTCGACTGGCTCCCCATCACAACCCTCCCCTCCCCTTTTTCTCAGGAGAACTCCTACTCATCCTTCAGTACCCAGCTCAGGTACTGCCCTCTCAACGACATCTTCCTGGGGCCCCAAGCAGCAATATGGGTGTTTGCTGCCCTTTACACTAAATAAGGGCACTTTTCACACCATGACATAACTTTGGAATCCTGTCTGTTTGCCACAGGCCTGTATATAAACTCTTAGAGAACAGGGACCCGGTCATATTCATTCTCACAACTCAGTGCCAAAGCGACAGATCCTGGACCTCGCTAGTTGGCAGCTTATCGCCCCACGCGCACCGGCCCACAGACACACTCAGCCAACCCACGGGGGACACTCACTCGAGAACAGGATCTTGGTGTTCAGTGCAGGCAGCCCATCCCGGTTTCCTGACTGGGGAGGAAGAGAGGCAGAACTGCCCAGTGTCAAACTTCCTTTGCTTATCAGCTTCTCACATGGGGATTTGGACACTATAAAATTATAAAACAGAACCAAAACCCATAAAACTGTCCAAAACAGAACATTACTCAAGTACTGGAAATGGTCATTAGAGAAACAACCGTTCCGAGGGCTGAGGGGACTGGACAACAGTTGCCAGCCACTGGTCAGCCCCCTGCAGAGTGTGCAAGAGGAAAGAGGAGGGGAACGGGAAGGGGGACACAGAGGCAAGTGGGTCTGGACGCCCTCTGGGGGGAACACAGGTGCAGCCGAGGCTGAGGCTGGGATGGGCAGGAGGGGCTCGCTCCCGGTCACAGGCGGGGCCCAGTGGAGCTCAGAGCAGATCAGAGCAAACCCCCCCTCCGGAAGACACCTCCCAGCAGCTGGTACAGGCTATGAGGGAGGGGGCTGCACACAGAGGGGAGGCCGTGTCTCTCCACAGCGGCAGTCTGCGCTGGGGGCCGGTCCAGAAGGGATAAGCATCCCCAGGCAGACCGCCCAAAGGGCTAGGTGGTGCCCCGGCCAAAATTCCTGGCAGCCTGGCCTGGAGCAAACTGCACAGGTGCACAGAGCTCGGAGGCTGCAGCCAGGAACGCCTGGGCCCCAGGTCGGGAGCTGCGGTGCGCAGAAAGGACCACAGGCCTGAGCCCTGCTGGGTCTGGCGTACACAAGCAGGTTCTGAGGAAAGCGCACGCCTTCCTACGGGGGTCCCACCGGGTCTCCCCCAGGCCAGGGAGGCGGTGCACGGAAACAGGCCATGTGTCTGTGACTTTTTATACTGCCCGCGGCCAAAGCAATTATGAGAAGGCACCCTAAAACTTCCGGGGCAGGCTTTCCCACTACTGCAAACCCAAGGGGCTGATGATGGCACTGGGATCAAGACCGGCCGGTACCTTTGCGGAGGCTCCTGGCCTTGGCAACCCCACAGCTCTCCGTGGGACACACTCTGTCATCCTTCGGGTCTTTTCTCTCTTCCGACTCAGAGAGACCTAAGGTGAACCCCTCCTGTTCTTGGGTCTGGGCGTTCTGCTCATCGACAGCTGCAAGGAAAGAACGCCCACAGCTAAGCACGCAGCCACGGAGTGCACAGACGACGACGTCTAGTGACACGGTGCCTGCTGTGCACAGGTTCCTCTTGGACTCGGTGAGCTTTCTTCCATATCCTCTCAGCGGAAGGCTCACAGCCCGACACTGCCACCCCGTCCCCACTGTTCTCCAAGTGCCCGTAAGAGTGCCAGGCACCTGGGCATCCATGCGGACGGGCTGGGGAGAAGGGGGAGAGCCGAGGGCTGGAAGACGTGGAAAAGGGGAGTGGAGTGAGGGCACACAGTGCCCAGAGGGGACGTGACAAGGGGCCTCCTCCTGAGGGTCACACCGGTGCGGGGTCACAACCCATCATTCTCACTGGAGGACAAAGATGGAGTGAGTGGCAACGGGGTGGGATTTCCGAGGGTAACGGGAGCATACACAGACGGAGAAGGAGACAGTCCGAGTGCGGCTGGAGGCAAGGAAGCGCCCACGTCACCGTGCGCCTGCAGCGTTCCCTTCAAAGCTCAGAAACCAAGTCTAGAAAAGGAGTGACCAGCCGGCAAGTCTTTAATCTGACCCAGCCGGTCCCCAACCCCCCGCCACGGCCCACGGGCCTGTCGTAGAGTGAGCAGCCTGGCCGCCAGGCCCCGAGTACCATCGGCACCAGAGCCTGGCGCCCGCCACACATCAGCCCCCACGGTGCGGGTGCTCCCACGGCTCCCCTACTGCTCCCACCCCCGCCCTCCACTTCCCAGCCTCTCTCTCCATCTCTCAGCTGACAGCCTCAGCCACGGCCCCGACCCCGCCCTCCTCCCACAGGGCCCGCCCCTCCACAAAGTCGCTGAACCGCTGGGGCCACCGCCCGCCCGTTTCTGCCAAGCTGCGCCCGGGGTCGGGGCAGTGACAGCAGGGCCAAGCCCCTTCCAGGGAGCGGACCCCCACCCAAGGACCGGTCTGCATCTTCCCCAGTTGGGGACGCTCTCTGCTCCCTCCAGTCCTTCCATCAGAAGCGAGTGCAGTGAAGAGGGAGAATGTTCCCCAGCAGGCTCTCGGATACAAGGTGCTGCCAGTGACCCCTGGGCATCTGGTTTCGTCCTACACAGTGGGTTGTCTGTCACCGTTTGGGGGGAAAGAGAGTGCCAGTGCTTGCCTAAGAAAGTTACTTCATCATTAAGCGACCTACTACCTTTTTCTGTGTGTTCTATGATCTGCCGGATGGCTTTCTTCAGGCTATTGGCTCTGAGCATGAGCTGTTCCCGTGGACGGAATATCTGCGGCCGGGAGGGGCACGTCGACCCCACCGAGCGCTCCCCAGTGGAGCCGCAGCCGCTGCCCGCCCCATCTCCATCTTCCACCTCCTCCGCGATGGTGGGGGGCGGGGTGGGCAGGGAGGACGAGGCCTGGGACTCATCGTCCAGGGTCTTGAGGAGAGAGTCCAGCTTCTCTTTCAGGACTGAGCACTGGCGGGAAACAAACGGAATGGGGCGGAGTGCTTCTCTGTCCTACGCCCTCCCGCCCAGGAGCCCAGGGACAGACCTTCTTGGCCATGACCTCTGACTCCTCCGAGCTCTCTGTGGTCTTCTCGTAGGCCTTCCCCACCCGAGCCACAAAGTCCTTCACCGTCTCGCAGAGCACTCTGTGGGAGGAAACACGGAAAGACACTTTCAGAGAAAGTTCTGGCCGGGAACGAGGCACCCTGCGAGGTGGACCCCCGGCTCCCCCAAAGCCACCGGGTACTCACTTGGCTGAGGAAATCACCACCGAGTGCTGGTCTGAGGTCAGGATTTTAGAAAGGTGGGCCGCCACTGAGTCTTCATAGAAGAGGATTTGTTGCACCTGCAATTATCCCCAGACAGGGGGTGCGGTGACTGAATGCTCCCAGTGAGCTCCTCGCCCACTCTCCCTGCCAGCCCGGGGCCTCAAGTCCACTTCACACGCCAACCTGAGATTCGCCAGCGCCGGCTCAAAGATTTCAAAAGCTTGCCCAAGCTGTGGACAGACAGATCTTAACAAAAAACGCCACGCCAATAAAAGCCTGCAAACAGCTCGTGCTGCTTTTAGTCTGATTCCACACCACCAGCCGGTGCTGGGCACTGCAGGCTTTCATCCCAGCCCCTTACAGCAGCAAGGTGGACAGGCAAGGCCTCACTCACGGAGGTTCCACTCACAGCGGACAACATGTTTCTCGTTCTGGCTGGGAACTTGGCCCTGGCCCCTCTCCTTCTCTCGGTGTAAATTACCCCCCCCTTCGCCACTCAGCGCTGCCTGCTGAAGCGGGATTACTGTGCGACAAACCGGCCCTAGCCCGGGACGAGCCAGACGGTAACTATTTTAGTCTTTGCACGTGCATCCTTCCTCTCTCAAAACCTACAAACCGTTCTCTGCTCATAGGCCCTAGCCCCACGTCCCCAACCCTCCCGATGGGGAGACAAATCTTGGCAGAGTGTTCTCTCCGCTCAGCCAGCTCTTCCAGTGGGGAGGAGCACAGCCGAGGGCCCCGCGCTGCACCAGCCTGGGCAAAACCTAGGCCCTGAGGGGACCGTTAAATCCGTAAAATGAAGAGAAGAGTTGAACACTGAACGAGCATAGCCTAACTGCACGGGCTGCAGGAGGGAGGGTGGTCACAGAGGATGTGGGACTAGAGAGAGCGCCTGGGGCCCGCGGGGGACAACGGCAGTGGGGGCGCAGCCTCGGCAGTGTCCACTGCAAGAGCAGGAAGTCCTAGGAGACTGTCATGAGGGCCCCCGAACCCTGGGGTAGCGCCAGGAAGCCCCCAAGCGACCCTGAAGCCCGCGAGGCAGTCAGGATTCACTCAGGTCCAGCGCACCCCTGGGCTGCCCCTGCCCCCCTGCGGGTCTGACCTAGGGCAGGACACTTAAGGAGCGGCTCATCACCAAAGGGTGGGGGAGGCGGCGAGAACCGGTGAGCGGGCCAGTGAGATAGTGCCGGGGCAGGGGGTTAGGGCGCGACAGCAAATACCTCAGAGCCCTCGCTGAAGTCCTCGGTGCCGGTGGAAGCGGAGGCCGGCCGGGGCAGCTTGGTCTCGTAGGCCATGACGCTCCACCTGCACGCAAGAAGGCGGCTCTCGGCAGGTGGCCCGGCCCCCAGGCGAGCCCACGGTTCGAACTTCATCTGTAAGCCCTTCCTCTCAACTCTGCCTCCCTTCCCTTAGCTGACAACAACCTTCACGAACAAGGCCCCGCAGCATCCCTGAAGGAGGGGAAAGGGATCCCACAAACGACCGTCTGCCTCTGCGAGGAACGGGCTCCGCTTCTGCAGGGTGCGAACACCCCTCGGCCAGCGGCCAGCTCGCCGGGTGGGAGCGCTCCACAGGCACCGAAGGCACACACACCTCCCTCAAGAGAGAGGACGTGGCAGGGGCAGCCAGAGCGTGTGCAGACTCATGCTGTGAATCGCAACTACCAGATCCTTCCTGAGACTTTGAAGTTTTCGGCGAAACCAATTCACCACAGGTATGTAGTTAGCAGGCTTCCCCACAGCTAGCTCAGAACTAAAAGCAGCTCGCTCAAAAAGGATGCCGAAGTATTTTTAAACCCATACAGGACAGTCACCCAGAACTTCAGATTCTTCTGGGAACACAACACGGTAACGTGGGACCGCTCAGCCATGCGACAAGGGCGACTCTGCCGACAGGTGTCCGAAGGGGGCAGAGCCGCCTTCTCCAAAGCCCTGAAGGCCTCTCGAGACCGGACCACTCACAAGCGCTCGGTTCCTAATCTGTTCTGTTGGCTTTTACCTTCTGCTTAATCTGATGAAAAGTTAAAAACTATTAGAAAAAAAGAATTCCTACTCAGGTCCAATTTTTTCTCTTTTCAACAACAAAAAAATATTAGAACTGACCAAATGAACGAACTCTAATCTCTCAACAAGAGCTGGGATTATTTTTCTTTTACTGACAAGAAGAGGAAACTGCTCAAGTTCATGTAACTCCCTGTGACAGGGCAAGGATTTACATCTCAGATCTGTAACAGCACGCACTGTTAGGATAGTTTCAGGTGTACAACATACTGATTCAACACTCCTCATTCAGGTCCAATTTCTACAAACAGTTGCACAGGACCCATATTCAAGCATCCAACTGGATGGCTCAGTCGGTTAAGCATCTGACTTTCGCTCAGGTCATGATCTCACATTTCGTGAGTTCAAGCACCATGCTGAGTTCGCTGCTATCAGTGTAGAGCCTGCTTCGGATCCTCTGTCCGCCCCCCACCCCACCCCCACCTCTGTCCTTTCTTTTTGCATGCGCTCTCTCCCTCTATCAAAAATGAAAGAAAAGAAGAGAAAAGAAAAGAAAAGAAAAGACAAGACAAGACAAGACAAGACATACACCTGGTCAAGGTGGCCTGCCTTGTTCAGCACAAGTACGCCCTCCACTCACCGGTCCAGCATCTTGGTGCTGGCTCTTTCTAGCTTTTCCAAGATCTGCGGGAGCTGGGTGTCATCATCACAGGCTGAGCCCCAGCCTAGCACACGAGCCAGGTCGTTCCCGGTGCCGAGGGGCAGCACTCCCAGCTGACACTGACAAGACACAGAGGAGAAGACACAGCATTGAACACTCTCCTTCTCTGGTTACCTACAACGGTGGTTAAATGCAGCAAGAGGTCTCATCTACAGTGGCATGGCGCTCAGGCTCTAGGCAGAGCCCGCTGGACAAGACAGGGCATCTTCTAACCTGAGAGAAGATTCCAGAACCATCTGACCCACCCTCTCCCACACCCATTTCTCATCCTGACACTTAATCCTCTAGGACCTCTCTGACGTAGATTTCCAAAATCTCCTCCCTTCCCCTTTTCACTGTTCTGGCCACAGTCCTGTCCCTCCCTGTGAGTATCTGAACCCCACAGAGAATCATTCTCTGAGTCAACACCACCTCTCCATCCACTACATCTTACTAATGCCAAGTTAATCTTCCAAAAATATCACTAGTGTCCTTTCACCCCACTAAACACACACCTTCAGTGCTTCTAAGTTCTACCAAAAACAGGTGCCAGAGCACCCACAGTCTGGTCGCCAAACCTGAACACGTGCCAGCGCCCTGCCTACAGCCTTCCGCCAGACCCTCCCCCGAGCAATGGTGGGTACTGCTCAGGCCCAACCTCCACCCGGAACTCTAATCGGGCCGGTCTGGTCTCAGGGAGCCCCCCAGACGCTGGATGCCCAGAATCTCCACCTCCAGCCCCACCACACAGCGTGTCAAAGAGCTATCGGTCCTCCCGAAGCACAGCCTGTGGCCACCCACAGGGCCACCTGTGACCCTGCCAGGGCCAGCAAGTCAGACGGAAGGCCCCGCCTGCCCGAGGGTGAGAACAAGGAAGCCCAGCAAGCCACGAGGAGGGGACCTGGCACTGGAGCCTTAGAGAAAAGGAGCGGGCAGTGCAGTGAAGGCACAGCGGTGTTCTAGGTGGAGAGGTGACCCGCCTGCCAAGTCAGGAGACAGGAAGTCAGGGAAGCAGAGAAGGAAGAAGGAGCCACACCCCAGGGGGCTCTGATAACCATGTTAAAGTCTAGACTTTATCCTCAAGCCAAAGAGGCATCAAGGAATGCTGGGGGCGGGGGGGGGGGGGGGGGGGGGGGGGGGGGGGGGGTGAGTGGCACTGCCCCTGGGGGAGGTCCCCATGGAGGAGCAGACGGACAGAGGCCCAGGGTCAGCTGAGGTGTACCCAGCAGCACACAGTGGGTGGCCTAGACACTCTGAGGTAGCAGATGATCCCAGTGATTCACTAGAAATGAGGGAGGGCGAGGGAAGAACCCAGAGCAACTGTCAGATTTCTGGCCTGAGTGCCTGGTGGATGAGATTTTCAGACTCCAAGGAAAGAAATGAGGGGTAGGTGGGGCTGTGTGGTGGGCTCAGTGCTGGAAATGCCAGGCTCGAGGCTCTACGAGGCATCTAGGAAGGCAGGAGGGCAGCCAGGAAAAAGAGAAGGGTGAGAGTGGGGTCTCAGGGAAGCCAGGAAAGTGGGGGACTGACCAAGTGCCACAGAGAAGCCACAGAAGGAGCTGAATGCTCACTGAACTCAGCATTCTGAATGGATGAAAACAAATGACTGGTCCCCCCGCCCCCCCCGCCCCATCCTCTTGACTAGTGATAATGAACTTACAAATAATCCTAGAAGTCACAAAACTTAAAATTGGGCCAAGTGTATTAGTCCAATTTCACCACTAGGGAGCAGTATGTGCTTGAGTTGAGCAATTCACCTGCACAGGCCTGGTTCAGACTGTCCACTTTCCAACATCATCCTGAGCCCAGGGCTAAATACAGACCACAAAAAGTTCAACCAGAGTCAGGAGAGAAAGCTAAGTCTCTGAAAAATATGCTCAAGTCAGGTAGAAGACCTGGGAAAAAATTATGCTGAAAGCAAATGACAAACTAGGAAAAATATGACCAACAAAGAGTTTATATCTCTAATATAACAATCCTTAGAAATCAATTTTTTAGGGCCACCTGGGTGGCTCAGTCATTGTGCGTCTGACTTCGGCTCAGGTCATGATCTAACGTTCAGTGAGTTTGAGCCCTGCATCAGGCTCTGTGTTGACAGCTCAGAGCCTGGAGCGTTCTTCAGATTCTGTGTCTCCCTCTCTCTCTGTCCTTACCCCGCTCACACTCTGTCTCTCTCTCTCAAAATAAATAAACATTTTTTAAAAAATAAATATTTAAAAAAGACAAATACCCAATAAGAAACTAGGCAAAAGGGGCACCTGGGTGGCTCAGTCAGTTAAGTGTCTAACTTCAGCTCAGGTCATGATCTCACAGGTTTGTGAGTTCAAGCCCTGCGTCAGGCTCTGTGTTAATAACTCAGAGCTTGGAGCCTGCTTCCAATTCTGTGTCTCCCTCTCTCTCTGCCCCTCCCCTACTCTCGTTTTCTCTCTCTCTCTCCCTCCCTCTCTCTCTCTCAAAAACAAATAAAAATTTTCAAAAAAGAAACTAGGCAAAAAACATGAACATGTGATTCATTTAAAAATCCATGTATTGGGGGCATCTGGGTGGCTCAATCGGTTGAGCATCCAACTTCAGCTCAGATCATGATCTCACGGTTCGTGGGTTCGAGCCCCACATTGGGCTCTGTGCTGACAGCTCAGAGCCTGGAGCCTGCTTGGGATTCTGTGTCTCCCTCTCTCTCTGCCCTTCCCCCGCTTGAGGGTGCACATGCTCTCTCTCTCTCTCTCAAAAATAAACATTTAAAAAAAATTTTTTTTTAAATCCACATATTGACTTCAACAGTATTAAAGAAATAAAAATAAAACATATCTTTGCTTGTCTACTTAGGCAAAACTAAGAAGGTGAACAACACTGAAAGGGAAAGGCTGGTTTCTGTGGCACCAGGAGCGTGAAGGGGCGAGGCCCCGGTGGGGAGCAGCCTAAGGCACGGAGGAGGAGCCAGAGCCGGTAGGCGAGCTGACCCAGCCGCGTGGCTCTGCCTGATGGAAAACCGTCGCTGGGCTATTTACAGACGTGGATCACAAGGCAAAACACAGTAACAGAATAGCATGGGTAATGGGAGTGTGTTTACATTAAAACCGCATCAACCTTCTACCCTATGTACATACATACATATGTGTATGTACGTCGACAGGAGGTCTCAAAGACAGTTCTCAAGACGTTAGTGGCAGTGGTTCACTTTGGGGAGTGGGTTGAGGATGACAGAGCAGAGAGTGGAAAATCAATGAACACTTTTCCAATCAGGAAAATCTATTTTTAATTTAATAGCAAAACAACAACAACAACAACAAAAATCCTAAGTCCCGACTTGATGCCCAAGTCTACCTCCGCCCCCTCCCCCCCGGCAGGAGGCATGAGGCAGCAGATCTATCGCCATCCAACAAAAGCCAGCGGGGGCACCTCGGATGGCAGCCCCAACACCACCCAACTCGCTCCTGCCTGGGACCTCCGGGGACAGGAACGCTCTCTGGTAGTTCCCTGTACTTCTAGCTGTGAAGTTCCCATCCCCACATCACAGCTCCTGGGCCCTGAGAGGCCACCAAGCTACCTGCCCTTCCCTCGGAGCCCTTGGCTGTGCCCTGCCGAGGGCCATGGGGCATCCTGTCACCGCAGCATCCCTCTCCCCTGGCTGGGCCCCTCCACGTCCACGCACCTGTTTGTGAAGATTGAGGCTGTCAATCTCAGAGAGCACCCAGCCAACGCTGCCATCCCCACCACAAACCAGAATCCGGAATGTGTCAAACTTCTGGAATAAGCGTAAGCTGCAGAGAAAAGAGAAAGCCAAAGGAATGAGGTGCGTTCTAAAGGACAAATGACGGCCAGTCAGTCCTGCCCCGAGAGGCCCCACCTGCACTCGAGGCCGACCTGCACCCCTGCCGTGAATAAGCCTCTTGGAGCCCGTGCCCACATGTGCTGAGCCTCAGCCTGCAGGGCCACCCACCCACACCTCTGCGCCCACTGCCCCTCACTCACATGGCTCAGGAGCCCCAGGCTGCAGGACTGTATGGGCCCCTCCGTCCTGGGCAGGAGACCCGTCCCACTCCCCGCAAAGCTCATCTCCGTCTCCCTCCTGTGTTCATCTTGGTCGCCCCCCACTACATGCATGGCCCTTCAGGACACCCCACAGCCTTCTGCTGACACCCCGCCCTCCTCCTGAGAGACCTTATCCACGTTTTGGCTTTCAGGGGCCACACAGATAGCGATGACCCTGAATGATGATGACCTCCAGGCCTTCTTGAAGGACAATACCCGCACCTGTCCGCCAGAAGGCACCAGCCAGTGTCCCATGGGCACCTCCTCGTCCTAGGCTTCCTTTCTTGGGGAATGGCAGCACCATCGACCTCGGTTACAGGCCCAGACCCCATCGTCCCTCGGAGTGGAGCGCCTCTCTCGTAGTCGCTACAAGAGCCTCCGACCTACCTCGTGTCTCCTTCGGGCACCTTCAGTTCGTGCCACCAGCATGACCTTCCCCAAACAAGTCTCATCCGGGGTCTAGCTTTAGAAGTTGCCACTCGCTTCTAGGAAAGGTTCAAACCTCTCAGCCAGTGCCACCTGCCCCCACTCCACCAGCCACCCCACCATGTCCACACCCCCTACACACACAGCACCCTCTGTCTAGTAGGTACCCTGCCTCCCTCTCTACCATTACAACACTAACTCTCCTCAAATGCCAGCTCAGCACAGAAACTGAGACTCTCCAGTTTAATTTATACGCTTCTTTCCTGGGTTCCCAAAAAAGGTGCCCATCAGCATGGCCAGGGACAGATCGCCCGGACTTGTGACCTTGACTACCTGTATGTGTGCCGTGCACCCTGAAGACAGGGACCCCACCTCACTCAGCCTTGCATCTGGCACAGAGTCCAAGCCAGAAGTCCCCCAGAAAACAAGCAGGGGTGAGTGACACTGCACAAAACGGGTATACACAACAGAGCTGAGGTTCTGAAGCAACAAGGCTGCACCTGACCTTCAAGCTGCGAGCGAAATGGGCAGGGGGCGTTCCCTTGGGAACACTGACCTCTCTCGGGCCTTCTTTCTCTGGAGAAGACGTGATACATCCAGGTTGGGAGTCAGAAAAATGCAGCCATACCTCCAAGTTTCATGGTGAGGAACAGGAGGTCAAGGCTGCTTCCCAGCAACCAGAATTTACTAAACCAACCCCCGCTGCACCTCTGCGGGGGCTTCTGAAGCCGCCTCGTCTCCAGCTGACTCCTGCGGGGACTTGGGGGCTCGCCAAGACGAGCACACGGCCATTCCCTGATTGTGTTGTACGGCTCACCGTGCCCCTCGTCACCCCCCAGCACCCACCCAACAACCCTGGGGCCGTGCTGGGTAACGGCCGGCCCTGTCTGGGATACAAGGGCTTGTGATCCTGCGCCTGCCCCCTTTTTAACCAAAATGACTTTTTTTTTTTTTTTTTAATGACTCTTTATCAAGCCAATAGTGAACACGCTCCCGCGTCTCTCAGTCCATCGGTCTATCCGCAGAAACCCACGGAGCACCGCCTCTGGGGCACAGGCTAGCAAGCTGCCCTTTGTGACTGTTCCCCAACAGAGACTTGCTGCCAGGGGGCAAAAGCAACATGCCAGACCCCCACGGGCCAGTGGGCACGTTCCTCTCCTCCGCCAGGCACCCAGGCTCCTGTTCCAGCAACATCTGGCTGCAAAGTAGCACACTCCGAGGAGCCTCGGAGGCAAATGCACACCAGAGAACGCGTTCTACTTTCCCCGACAAACTTCCTGGACAATCCCCCTTCCAGGCAAGGCTGCCTCTTAGAGCCGCTACCTTGAACTGACGCCGCCAAGCACAGAAGCTAAGAGTTCATTCAAATGACACCATTTACAGCAGCAAATGTTCTCCGCAAACTGTACAATGTGCACAAGTAGAAAGAACACCCATCAGACCTCCAGCTGGCGGATAAAAGGCATCGGTAGTTTGCCCCATACACTGGACTTCACATATCTGCATGCGTCACTGCACCTGTAAGGTAACAGACCTCTGGTGCCCTCCCAAAATAAAGGATCTCCCTTGTGGCCTCACTGGAGAAAATATCCTCCTTAGTACTATGCACCATTAAAAAGAACGAGGCAGATCTGTAACCAGTGACATAAAAACATGTCCATGCCGACACACGCAAAGAGCAGGCGGTACACAGGAGGCAACGGTAGGTAACCCGGCTTAAAAGTGCGTCTGCGCAAGCGAAACACGCTTTTGAAAGCTGGAAAGCCCCGCAGCTGTACTCGCTGTTAAGCGTGTGTACCTCCGCTGATGGAATCTAGGGAGGGGATGGTTCAACAAAGACTATTTTCATCTCCTGTTTAAATTTTTCTCTATCTTTGAATGTTTTTTTCATAAGCATGCATTATCTTCAAAATTGTTTTGAACTCCAAGAAAGATCGATTTTGTAAGCTTCCTACCCAAGGTGTGGTCCTCCGTTCATGAGGTCAAACACTTGGGCAGGGTTCAGCAGCTGTTTGAATCTTCTGAGGAACTTCACACCCTGGTTATCCCCACTTTTGGAGTTGACAAAGACCAACAACGGGCTCGTGCAGGACGGAGGGCATGTGGCCTTCCAGAAGCCTGGACATGAGAATGGAAAGGGAGGGGAGAAAATCAGAGGGCCATCAAAGACTCCGGGAGCACAGTCAATCATATAAAAAGCAGCAGACACCCCAAAGAGACCTGTGACTTACACATACACGTCCAGTCACCAGCAAGAGAGCAATAAACAGATCTCCACATCGCCATTCCCCACGAAGAAGGACGGGAGTCCCATCCGGTTTGACCTTACGTTTACATGACCGTGCACCTCACCACTGTCCTTCCCTCTTGCTCTCAGTCTGGAGGAGCTAGTTCCCCCAGCTTCCCACCTTTCTACCAACACCTGCTAGCATACATCATCATCTCCCATCTGGACAGTGAGCAGGTACGGAACAGCACGCTGACCACTTCTGCTGCCGGATAAGCCAGCAGATGGGACAGCACGAGTGCGCCGCCTCCCGTCCGCATGTGCCCCGCAGCCATCAGGACTCCGTTTACCACCTCTGCGCGTATCTTCTCCCCACAGCGGCCCGGCCTGACCTCTTCCCGACCACATCCCCACATCACCGGTGTGACCAATGCCGGCATGGCAGAGGGGAGAGGGCATGGAGAAAGAAGGCCAAGGAAACAGGTGAGGCAGGAGAGTGTGAGGCACCCACCGTCAGAATCGATGCTGTTGAGCGCTGTGGGCGGGATGACCGACACCTTACACAGGCCCAGCGGACACTTGGTCTGTAAGGACTCTTTACATGATGTGTGCACCTGAAACAAGAACCCACGCATGACAAGGGTCACCGCATCCCCCGCGACTGTCCCTGCCACCACGGGAGTGGGCGCTCCAGGACCGGCTGAGCTGCCGACCCCATCCGGGCGTGTATGGGATCGGGCACGGGGCCTGCACACGCTCACCATGGCCTTGCACCAGAGACAGCGCCAGTCCTGCAGGCGCAGCACGCTGCCGCACGTCTTGTCGCACACCGTGCACTTGGCGCTCACGGGCAGGTTCCCTTCCAGCCACTGGTGCGGCATGGCGATCTGCGAACCGCAAAGACGTGGGCGCTCAGACGAGGAAGCCCTCAGGCAAAAATGTCCTCAAATAAACTCAACCGCGGCCTCCTCCACAACACAAGCGGGGGCGGGGCGGGGCCTGCAGGGGTCTCCTGCAGGAGCCGGCCACGAGCAGGGGCGCGCCGGACCATGCCGGGCCCCCAACACGCACGAAAGCCTGCGAGCCAGAGAAGCGAGCGCGGGCCTGGGGACGGGGCTCCTTTTGGCCGGCGCCAGCACAAGGCGGGGAGGTCTGCGCAGGGTCGGCAGCCCGGCACAGGGCCCCCATGCGTACCCCGTCCTCATCCTCGAGGATGTCCTTCCCGATGGAGGCCAGCGTGGTCCACTTGCAGTTGTTGGTTGCACGCACAGCACACCGTTTGTGGGCCTTAAATTTGCACACTGTGAGAGAACAGACACCGGACCTTCAAGCCCCACTCGCGACGGTGCTTCCCATGCTGGAGGAGGCGGCTGCCCTGCTCCTCCAGGACCACTGGGACCGAACACGGAGCGCTCCCCATGCTGTACACTGAACAGCCGGGGCGTGTACAGTCTGATCACAGTGAGACCGGCACCCAGGACAGGCTCTGACCCAACTCCTCAACTCCTCAACCCCGCCCGGCAGCACGAGGGCCACCGCGGGCCATGCCCCATGTACAGACACCGAAATTTAAATGTGACAAGATCCTTATGTCACAAAACTGTCGTCTTTTGATTTTTTCCACTTAACATGTACAAACCATTCTTAACCCCACAGGTGGTACAAAAACAGGCGGCAGGTGGGAACTGGTCCGCGGACCAGAGCTCGACCACCCCCGCTCCTGCCCCCTGCTCCTGCACGACTGCTGTAACCCGCCCTCCGCATCTGGAAGACCAGGTTTCATCGTTTATCCACAACCTGGTTTACCCAAGGCGGGTATAACCACCTCAGGGCCGACAGAGACTTTTAACCTCTTTTCCCTGTGTCCCTTTAATGTTTCTTCTTCGTGTCTCCTTACCACTTCCCTTCTTTCCACTTTGTCCGTTACTACCCAAGATCATTTATCAAACTCCTCAGTAGATACAATAAGTAAGCACAGAGTCCCAGAAATCACTTTATATGGACTGATTTGTGGTGACCATGCTAAGGTTTCTAAGGCTTCATAAAGGCAAACATCAGGCCACGCTTCCCACGGCACACCACGCCATTCGCACCTTCACAGGACAGTCCGTGCGACGTGACCCCAGACAGAGCCTCGCGACACACGTTGCAGTAGGTCGGCCGCGCATGGGAACACGCGTACCAGTTGTGCATCCCTGAGAAATGGTCCATGCTGTACTGGGAAGGCTGCAAGAACAAAATAAAGACGGCAGAGGTAAGCTGTCCCTCTGACACTCGTGAATGGGACTCAATGAAGTATCCAGGGGAGGGGAGGGGAGGGGAGGGGAGGGGAGGGGAGGAGGGCAGGCTCAGCCAAAAGGGCGAGCAGCAAGCCTAAATTTTACAAGGAACACACGAGAAAGTGAGTTCCAGGCTGCTCGGTCCACACGTGGAAATACTGGGACGGCAGAGTATTCAGGGGCGGGCCCCAAGGAGGGACATTTGTCTTTCTGAACCTCAAAGTGCTCCCTGTTCTGGACGGTCTTCAGCGCTGCAATCCAGTCTTCCATCTCTTTCCTGTGGTCAGCACATAAGATGAGCTTCCTACATGGAGTGATGACCTGTGGGACGAAACAAGAACCAGGCGGTACAGCGAGAGCAAAGGACAAACGCTAACCGCTGCAAAACTTCCCCACATCTCCTTCTGTTATGTGTGTGTGTGTGTGTGTACATTTTTATGAAAAATGACCGATTCGTTCAGATTCTCAATTGAACACAACATAAAAATGATTATCGTGGGTCATTAAAAATCAAGAAAAATCTCAAACCAAAAAGACAATCAAATTCAATGTATACATTCACCAAAAATCAAGCAAGTGGGCATTCACCGACCACCTGCTACTCAGACATGGTAATAAGCCACAGGAAGCGTTTAAAAAGAAAAAAGAAAACAGTTGCCATCACTCCAAAGAGCTCACAAACTAAGGTCCTGCACGTGACCAGTTTAGGGAAATTGGTCCAAGTTACTCTAGGAATGGAGTACTTCAAATGCACCATACGTGATGTCCTTGTACAAAACCTTGTGATATGTGACAAGAGAAAAAACAACCAGTTACTACACTGAAGGGCCTCAACAATTTAACTGGAAATGAGGTCAGGAACATGGTGATAATCAACAAATGTAAACTGTATCTACAACATATAAAGAGTTTTTACAAACCAATAGAAGAGTCTTTCTTACAAAAAGAGGTTATAAACTTGCATTTCAGAGAAGAGGTACAAAAGGGCTAACAAATAAAAGATGCTTAACTGCTCTAGTCATTGGGGAACACGAATGAAAACAGCCAACAGTCTGCCAACAGACTAGCAAAGTTCTGAAAGACGGTAATCCAGTGTTGGCAAAAGTATGGGAGAAAAGAGTTCTCCTCAAGCAATGATAGAAACTAAATAGGATATATACTTTGGGGAAAAAATTTGATAGTGAATACCAAAATTTTAGAAAAATAACTTTTTATGTACTTCTGTTTTACAGTGATGTAAAATATCTGCATGGTTCTAAAGTCAAATCCACAAAACAAGGTGTAGTCAGAAGTCCAGCTTTTCCTTCGGTCCCCTCCACCCTGGGGCCCTCCCTTCCCCATATGCAGCTTTATAAAAGTAAATAAGAGTATGGTTTATCCCTCCATTTTTAAGACACATGCAAACACATACATATATTCATATTCCCCTTCTAAAACAGGAGTATATCATACACACTTTTCTCCATCTCTGCTTTTTCATCTAATTATCTATCTTGCCCACCTCTCCTTAGCAACATGGAGCATCTCTTTACTCTTTCTTAGGGCTGCACGGAGCTTTGCTGGACAGAAGCACGAGAGTCCATTCAACCAGGTCTCTATTAACAGAAATCTTTTTTTTTTTTTTTTTAATGTTTATTTTATTTTTGAGAGAGACAGAGGGTGAGTAGGGGAGGGGCAGAGAGAGAAAGGAAACACAGAATCGGAAGCAGCAGGCTCCAGGCTCCGAGCTGTCAGCACAGAGCCTGACTCTGGGCTCGAACTCACAAGCCATGAGATCACAACCTGAGCCAAAGTTGGACACTTAACCAACTGAGCCACCCAGGCGCCCCTCTATTAATAGAAATCTTCTGTTGTTGAAAATCCTTTCCTATCTCAAACAGTGCCGCAACGAATGGCCTTTGCACAGACCTCGTGTGCTTCCCAGTGTATGTGGGGGAGAAGTTCCTAGAAGCAGAACTGCCCTCACAAAGAATAAGCGCATTTGTAATTTTGCAGCTGAAATCCCTCCCCAGGGCTTGTGCTGTCTGCATTCCCACCAGCAGTGTTAGGAAAACGCCTGCTTCCCCAAGGCTGCACCAATAAAACATGTTAACTTCTGGATCTCTGCCCATCTTCTAGCTTTAATTTATATTATTAGATGATCATGTTTCTGGCTCAGAAAACTTAGAAATGGTGTTTTATAGATTATCTCTTTGGTGATTTCTATAACCACCTGTAAAGCTTAATCACAGAAGGGGATAATTAGAGCTGGGTCACAAATGCATGGTTCATTCTCTCACGTCACCAAGGTGACAGGGATAACTACACACAGGGGCCAAACTGGGTGTAGAAAGAAGGGAAGCTAGGGGAGGGGGAGGGGAGACTGGAGGGCAGAGAAAACAGAACCAGAGAAGCTGGGTGCCCTCCTGAGGGTGGGGGTGAGGGTGACAGCCACACTCCTTTACACCTGGACAGTGCCACGAAGAGCCCACATCCCAGCACCTGCTGGGCAAGTGCATGACGAGTGTCTGCTCCACACCTGAGATTCTAAGACTATACAGGCAAGGTTCCCACTCACAGAGAACTTATACTGGGGAAAGGCAGAGAAACAAGAAAACAATTTCAGACACTGACACAGGCCCTGAAGACAAAGCGGTAGTGTGAATGGGGCTGGCGGGTGCTTTGCACAGAAGGCCATGGGAGTGCTGGCAACTGCCAATGGCCTGGGGTCGGTGCTTATGGAATTTTCATCAGTAACCGTCTATAAAATCTCAGCAAACATTTCTTTTCATTCATTCTTGGGTGGGTTTTAATATTTAAGCATTTTTATCGGTGTAAAATACAGTTAGAGAAGAGAATATATTTTTTATAACTCAGGGATTCTGTGCAGAATTATACAACGTGACAGCTACAGGAGAGAACAATGACATTTTTTAGGTCCGTTCTATTTCAGGTTTTGTTTCTGCTAGTCCGGTGACAATCTTTACAAGATGAAGTACCCACATTATTCCAGAATTCAGCTATGTCATCGAATCTTTGGGTCAACCATCTTCCATGTGCCAAAGGAGAGAGGTTTCATGGAATAGCTTTGTGAGTACTGGGCACCACTGGACAGCAAGTTATAGACAAAACTGTTGTGTTTAAGTTAATGAAACAAAAGACAGATGACCTCACTTCTTCAATCCGTGTAACTGTTTACAGGGAGTAAACACTGACGGATGAATATCCAAGAACCTGGTTTCAGCCTTTTTAAAAAAACTCCTACTTGTGCATGTTTGAAGAAGCCTCAGACAGACTCAGATCTGAACCCCACCCAGCCACTGAGCAGCCAGGAAAAATGGGCAGACTGTCTTCATTTCTATTCTGGAAAAGGGGGATGATAAAGTTACCTGGCCTGGGTTGTTATGGGATCGAATGGGATCGAATGGGACCAGCATGCACAGGACTCCCATAGGGCCCAACACACAGCTTTTAAGACGCGCCTCCAGGTCTGAAGCCCTGACGAGCTGGGTAACTGAAGCAGCTGACTCCCCTCGCCAGGCCTCCACATGCCCCTCTGGACACTGGGGCCGTAATGACGGTGTCACACCCCAGGGTCATCCGAACGTGAAAGCGTGTCCTCACGTGCACGCACCTGCCACTCACTCTCGGCGTTGCTTCAGACTCTAGGGCCTGATCTTGGAGCATTATCTGTTTGATAGGACCATGTGACACCTCCCTCCTGAGACCATTCAGGTGCCAACAGCCCGCGTCCCAGATCATGAGATTTGTCACAGAAGATTCTCCGCTTCTCCTGCTCCTCTCCCAGCACATTCTGTCACCTTCGAGACAGAGTCCCTATTTCTTAGCCACCCGCAAGACTGGTCAATCTCCTCACAAGGCTCCTCCTCACCCTGGTCCCCTGGCAAGGTCCTCAACGGCCTTCCGGCCATGGGGGAAGCTTCCCGAACACCGGCTAGCAGTATCACACGCCCCGGCAAAGGCTCCCGCCAGTCCCTCTTTGTTCCCTGAAGAGCAGCCTGGGACCAATGCACGAGAGAGGTGAGGGTGGAGGGCCTCTTCAGGAGAAAGGAAAATGAGTGACTGTTAATGAGAGCTGTCTTGGACGGGGCTTCTTATTCAATCCCTTGACTTTGGAGACAGAGTGGGCAGGACAGGTCCCAGGAGAGAAGCAGGTGCTGGATGAGACCTCTCCCGGCTGCTCATCCAGCTCAGCAGGGCAGGAAGAAGGAGGGAAGAAACGTTCCTACAAATATTAAAACTGTCCTTCTGTTGCACTGAAGCCAAGACCATCCCTCTTAAAAATCAAGGAACGGTGCAAAAAGAGGTAAAACCATCCCCAAGGATAAGACTTTACAGACCAAAAATGCTCTGTGTTTTTCAAGCGCAGAAATGGCTCACGTAACTCAATCAACTGAAATGATAAATGCGAATTAAAAGCAGGGTCATATATGAACTTGATAGGACCAATCAGTGACACCACAGAGATTCGGTGAGCCAGGACCCATGACTGGAATGAGCAGGCTTGGTACCAAGGGACAGGGCAGAGTTAATACCGCAGAGCAAGGTGACAGACCACAACACGCAAACCCACGAGCTGGAGAGTGAAAGCACACGCAGACCTTGACGCTGGAAGGATGAGGGAGGCTGAAAGAGAACACAGGTCACAGAGGAAAGAGTGGAAGCATGTCTCTCCTACTCCTCGGAGGCAGGCTAGGAAAGCAATAAACAGGTGTGAGTCCTTAGTCACTTAGCGCAAGTCTCCTGAAGGTGAAAGAATTTAAAAATCAATAAGAAAAGAGACCAACTAACAGAAAAATGGACAAAAGCCTCGAACGCTTATTTCACAAATGACCAACAAGGCACACGAAAATGCATTCAACTTTGTCAGTCATCTGGGAAGCGGGCATTAAAACCCCAGCACGGAACACCTTTCCCAGTGGCTGGGCTGAAAAGATGGACACAAGTGAGTGTTGGTGAGCATGCAGAGGAACTGAACACTTGCTCGGCACCAGCGGGAGGCAGTCGGGCACAGCTACTCTCTAAAACAGTAGAGCTGAACTCTCGTACACCCCGTGGCTCGGCAATTCCACCCAAGCGCCCATCGGAAACACAAACACGCATCCTCCTCCTCAAGGCACAAAAACATTTATAGCATCACTACTGCTAACAGGCCTACAATGGACACAACCCAAACACCCAGCACTGGTAGAGTGTGTAAATGCACTGTAATGTATTAATATAGGGGACGATGACAGAACAACAACAAGGAACCATCTGCTGCTAACCCAATAATACAATGTACTTTACATGCTGAAAGAAAGAAGCCAGGCACAGAAGAACACAAATATTCATATAATTTCATTATGCATATATAAAGTTAAAAAAAAAATTAAAAAACAGGGGCGCCTAGGTGGCTCAGTCAGTTAAGCGTCTGACTCTTGATCTCGGCTCAGGTCACGATCTCACGGTTCATGAGCTCGAGCCCCACGTCAGACTCTGTGCTGACAGTGCAGAGCCTGCTTGGGAGATTCATTCGTATCCTCTCTCTCTCTCTCTTTCCAAATAAATAAATAAACATTTTCTTAAAACCATATAATCATTTCAATAGATGTAGAAAAAGCATTTGACAAAGCACAACATCCATTCATGATAAAAAAAAAAACCTCTGCAAAGCAGGTCTTGAGGGAACATACCCCAACACAGTAAAGTCCATATATGAAAAACCCACAGCCAACACCATGCTCAATTGGTGAAAAAAATCAGAGAGCTTTCCCCCTTATCAGGAACAAGATAAGGACATCCACTCTCACCACTTTTATTCAACACAGTACTGGAAGTCCTAGCCACAGCAATCAGACAACAAAAAGAATAAAAGGCATCCAAAGTAGTAAGGAAGGAAAACTCTATTTGCAGATGACATGATACTATATACAGAAAACCCTAAAGACTCTACAAAAAAAAAAAAAAACTACCAGAACTGATAAATGAATTCAGTAAAGTCACAGAATACAAAATCAATATACAGAAATCCGTAGCATTTCTATACACTAATAATGAAGCAACAGAGAGTGATACTAAGAAAATAATCCCATTTACAATTGCATCAAAGACAGTAACCTATCCAGGAATAAACTTAACCAAAGGGCTGAAAGACCTGTACTCTGAAAACTATAAAACAATGATGAAAGAAATTCAAGATGCAACAAAGAAATGGAAAGACATTCCACGCTTACGGGTTGGAAGAATATTGTTAAAACATCTATACTACCCAAAGCAATCTACACATTTAATGCAATCCCTATCAAAATACCAACAGCATTTTTAACAGAACTAGAACAAAGTAATGCTAAAATCTGAATAGAACCATGAAAGACCTGAAACAGTCAAAGCAATCTTGACAGAGAAAAAGAGAACTGGAGAGACCACAATTCCAGACTTCAAGTCATATTATAAAGCTGCCATGATCAAAACGGTATGGTACTGGCACAAAAACAGACTCATAGATCAGTAGAAAAGAATAGAAAACACAGAAATAAATCCACAGTGATGTGGTCAATTAATCTTCAACAAAGAAGGAATGACTATCCAATGGGGAAAAGTCTCTTCAACAAATGATGGGAAAACTGGGCAGCTACATGCAAAAGAATGGAACTGGACCACTTCCTTTCACCATCTACAAAAACAAACTCAAAACGGATTAGATCCATAAAAATCCTCGAAGACAGCACAGGCAGTAATTTCTCTGACATCGGCCAGAGCAACATTTTTCTTGATTTGCCTCCTGTGGCAAGGGAAACAAAAGCAAAAATAAACTATTAGAGCTACAGCAACATAAAAAGCTTCTGCACAGTAAAGGAAACAATCAATAAAACTAAGGACAACGAACCTACAGAATGGGAAAAGATATTTGCAAATGACATATTCAATAAAGGGTTAATATCCAAAATATATAAGGAACTGATACAACACCAAACCCAGCCCCAAACAATCCAATTAAAAATGGTCAGAAGACAGCAGTGATTTCTCCAAAGAAGACATCCGGATGGACAACAGATCTGGAAACATGAAAAGATGCTCAACATCACTCATCATCAGGGAAATGCAAATCAAAATCACAATGAGATACCACCTCACATCTGTCAGAATAGCTAAAATCAAAATTATAAGAAACAACAGACGTTGGCGAAGGTGTGGAGAAAAAGGAACCCTCCTGCAATGATGGTGGGCATGTAAACTGGTGCAGCCATCGTGGAAAAGAGTATGGAGGTTCCGCAAAAAGTTAAAAACAATTACCCTAAGATCCAATAATCACACTACTGGGTATTTACCCGAAGGAAGAATAAGAAAACACTAATTCGAAGGGATACATGCACCCCATGATTACTGCAGCCTTATTTACAATAGCAAAGACATGGAAACACCCTGTTTCCATTGACATAGAAATGGATCAAGAAGCTGTGGTATTTACATACAATGGAATATCACTCAGCCACAGGAAAGAATAAAATCTTAACCCTGCCGTTGGCAAGAACAGGGATGGAAGCAGAGTACGGTATGCTAAGCAAAATAAGCCAGTCAGAGAAAGGCAAATACCATATGATTTGGTGGAATACGTGGAATTAAAGAAACAAAACAAGTGAGCAAAGGCAAAAAGAGACACAAGACTCTTCTCTCCCAACTACAGAGAATAAACTGATGGTTGCCAGAGGGGAGGGGGGCTAGAAGGATGGGGGAAATTGGCGATGGGGATAAAACAGTGGACTTACCATGATGAAAAACAAAATAAAGCCTTAGGTTTATAATATATGCTAAAGACTCTAAAATAGAGCCTTAGAAGTTTTACTTGAAACGAGAACTTCTGCTTCCATCCTTTCATACAAATGGTCTTCCAGGAGGTATGCGGAAATACCTAGATGCTCCAAACAAATCTGAGATGCCCCCGCCTGACAAAACTATCTCCCGGTGTCCGGGGGAGAGTTAGCCAAGGAGGTTCCTAAACTATGGGCAAATGGTCTTTGAGAAATACAGGTGAAAAGGGAGGCATGCCAGAGAACAAAGAAGTAATGCTCAAAGGAAGAAAGCGGCTCCTTAAGTACACACACACTAGCTCTTACGACAGGGACAACGAAGAGGGTGTCACATGCCAGTGGCAGGCTCCAACGCCGGGCACTCGGTAGTCTCGGGAAACCTGCTGCGTATTTACAGGTGTTTGCACACTTTGTCTTCTCCACAGCCTGATAAAGCAGGTGTCCAGAGAGGAGACCGAAGCCCTGAGACCCACGGCTAAGGAAGCAGGGGCCGGGACGCCAGGCAGACTGGCTCCTGACCTCTACCCAAGGGCAGTGTCCCTCCTGGATTCCCGGCAAGACTGCAATAGAATAAAGCCAGCACGGAGGGCCTGGGGTGGGGGAGGAGCTGGCACTCACCAACAGTCTTCCCGGGCTCTCAGAACAAGCAGGGTCTGGCACAGTGCATTTCCTTTTTGGCAGGGGCACCGGACTGGGCCACCAGTGCAAGGACGACAGGGACATCTCACTGAGTCATCTGCCCACTGCCCCGCCCACCCCTCTTTGACCAGGTTCCCCAAGAGCTTGAAATGAGAGGGTGGAGAAAGGAGATCTGCAAGATGATGACAAGGGCAGTCCCTGACTCACCAGCCATGTTCTGTCCAGCAGTTTCTAATCACAGATTTATCTGGATGTGCCTCTCGTTCATAAAAGTGACCTTAAATGACAAAAAGATCAAGAGCCTGCAGACTCTGCCGTGCTGGAACCACGGGCCAAACCAAACCACCTGAACGCTGATTAACACCAGGCCCTGGGCCTGAGACGGTCCAAAGGCCACGACGTGCAGGCGGGGCAGACAGGCAGCCTGCACTGAGGGCCGCTCAGACACGCTGTGTCAACTCTGCGGGTCCAAAAAATAAGAAAAGTAACAAGCAGACTTCTGCTTCCAGGAAGAACCTTAGACATACTTCTTCCTACTCCTCTGGCTAAGCACCACTAAAACCCTGGACATTAGCTATTTAAAAAAATATGAAAAGGCTCTGAAAGGCGGAGAGAAGCAGGCCGACAGGGGCCCAGGGCCTCAGAATGACACATGGTGGAGCTCTGTGGGGTCTCTGCTGACCCCAGACATCCTAGAGCGGGACTGAGAAAGCCAGCAACCAGAAAGAGCAATGAGCCAGGAAGAGTTAAAAAGCCTATCAAAAGCCTGCTTCTCCCTAGGTGTGGGACCAGGAACGGGCAAACAGGACAGAAATCAATAGCAGTAGAGTTGCCAATGACCACGTTACTCCAGTCAAACACCACAGAAAACACTGTGGCCCCCACCCCCACAGCACGGGGCAAAAGCGAGGCACTCCAGCACCCCACCAGGTAGTGTCCAGAGAAGGCCAAGTAGAAATGTCCATCCCTGCAGGCCACACCCCGGGCTGTCAGGAGATCTGCAGAAGCAAATAAGCACAAAGAAAGGTATCCCACCTCATTAGCCGCGAAGGAAATGCTGATTAAGATCACAATGCACTATTACTAGATACCCACTAAATGGCTTCAAATAAGAAACCGCGACAACACCAAATGCCGGAGAGGATGTAGGGAAATCAGCTCACACTGTTGGTGGGCATGTAAAATTGTACAGCCACTCTGCAAAAACAGTGTAGCAATTTCTTAAAAAACCAAACATGCAGCTGCCATACGACCCAGCAATTCCACTCCTGGGCATTTATCCCCAAAAAATGAAGACTTGTGTTCAACACAAAAAACGTGTCCATGAATGTCCACAGCAGCTTTATTTGCAATCACCAAAAACTGGAAACAACCCAGATGCCCGTTAGTGGCAAATGATTAAACACACCACAACACACCCTTTCCATGGAATACTACTCAGTAATAAAAAGGAACAACTATCAAATACACGACAACCTGGGGGAACTCCAGGGAGTTATGCTGAGTGGGAAAAAAGCCAATCCCAAAAGGTTACATACCGTGTTCTCCCGTGTATAGATCATTTTCGAGAAAACAAAATTGCCGAAACGAAGAACAGACAGGGGTTGCCCCAGGTTAACGAAGAGGGTGGGTGTGGCTATCAAAGGGCACCAGATGGATCCCTGTGGACATGGAAACATTCTTGACGGTATCTATGTCAACATCCTGCTTGTGATGTTGTACTATAGTTTCACAAGACGTTACCGCTGGGGAACTGGGTAGAGAACACAAAGGATCCCTGTATGCTTTCAATTCCATGTGAATCTACAATGGTCTCAAAATAAAAGGCTTAATTAAAAATAACCGCAGTCAACATTTTCTAATATCTAATATGTTTAAATTGGGAAAACAGGGAGTAACTCCAGAACAATGTTGCATTTCTTTAAGGACAAGTGCATCTGTGGTCTCACTCGGCATAAATTAAAAGTGTAATCTTATCTTGTTAAAGTCATTTGTAGGTAGTGCATACTCATGAAACGTCTGACTTGCCAAGGAAGTATGTGGACACACCTTCAGTGCACATTCTCTAAGAAATCCAAAGCAGGTCCTCTCCGTATACCTGACTGCAGGGAAGCACATGTGAGGTCACAGAGCTCACGGTTATCCGGCTGTGACACGTGGCCTGGAACTCAAGCCTCCACAAAAGAGAGCACCGGAAATGGCAGGACTCATTTCGACACACGACAGTGCTTGAAAAATCAATGAAGCTGTGTCTCGTTGCAGCCACGGAAGGAGGATGTCAGAACCACACACAGCACCGCACTTCCTGGACGGGGCGACCCCAGCGCCCCCACCCCAACTGCAGGTGCGCTTGGGGAGCAACCAGAAACCCCGCAAGACAAGCCGCTCCCCCAGCTCCAGACCCACAGATCCCACCGCCAACCAGACAGGACCCTCGAGGTCCCCGCTCCCACTTAGACATGTCCTTCTGCTGACAGTCCCCCACAAGCCAGCTTCAACCTCCTCTCCCACGCCCCACCCTCCTGTTTGGGCTCCAAGTTCTTCCTTTCTTCTCAGAAATAAATTCAAGCAATCTTTCACTTGAACAGACAGGTGAAACAGATAAGACCCTGCTCTCATGGGGCTTACATTCAAATGCAGACAGGAAATGAATACTAAATACTATAGTAGATTATACAGCATGGGGAGTAGTGGCTGGTGATAAATCTATCGAAAAAAGACCAGACAAAGGAGGTCGGGGTTAACACAGGCCTCACTGGAAAAGACTGGAAGAACGTGGAAAGGAAGAGGTGGTCCAGCTGGTGGCTGGAGCAAAGCGAACAGGGGCAGAGGAGCCAGGCATGAACTTGCAGAAGGAACTGGCCATGGAGCGTCAGGCAGGCACCAACCACCAAGAGCTTTGGCCTTCACGCCAAGTGAAATGGGAAATGGTGGAGCTTCTGAGAAGACTGACATGTGACTTAGGTTTAAAAAGCAGCATTCTGGGAGCTTTACTGAAAACTGAATGTACAGGGCCGGGCAGAAGTCAGGACCTTTGGGGGAGGGTGCGTGGCACTGCCATCCAGAGAGAAGGGAAGGGGAGTGGCTGCACTCTGGCGTCCTGAAGGCAACAGGGTTTCCGGACACGCTGGACAGGGTACAGGACAAAGAGGAGCCAACAAGCACCCCTTGAATAGCTGGCAAGATCAGCTCCCCTCCTGGGACGGAGGAGGCTGTGAACAGGCCTTGAAGTGGGGGGAGCAGTCTGTGGCTCAATTTCAGACACGCTGAGGTTGAGGTGTCTATCGGTCAAAATCTTGACCGTGACCAATGCCTTACCACATCCATGGGGTCTTCGCCTTGCCGTGAGCCTGGCTACAATAAGAAAAGAAATGAGACCGCTCATAAGTTACCACTGCTGGTGGGAGTTTTAAAAAAATTAAGTTTTAGAGAGCAACCTGACAATATCTCGTCAAGCGGAAGATGTTCACACCTGACAGCTCGATCCTTGCAGCCACGCTCTAGAGACTCGTGCCCGGGCACCCGGGGAGGCAAGTGGACGAATGGCAGTGCTGTTTGTAACGGCCAAAGCTGGGAAGACACAGGTCGAGTGTGGGATGCTCTGCACGCGGGGCCACTACGTAAGCCACACACTCACAACTGAGCACATGATCCTCAGACGACAGCCGTACCCGTCCGAAGTCCTGAGGTTCGTGCCCCACTCCCCAGAAACTGACTTGATTCCAGGAATCAGGAATCAGTCATTTTAAACCTGGAGCCACTTAACTGAAGACAAACGTGTCCACACAGATAAATCTTGGAAACGCAACGCTGGGGAAAAAGGGCACGTTGCAGGAGATACAACACGGCATGATGCCATTTACTCACAACTGTAAACCCGGCCAAATACTACATGCTGTTTATACCTACATATGGGAGTAGAAAAAGGATAAAGAAGCACGCACACGATAAACACCAAACTCAGAACTAGGGTGACCTCTGGGGAGGGAAGGCAAGGGGGATGGGTAGGTAGGATCCGGACTATAAAAGACTTCAAATTTATCCGCACAGTTTCGTTCTCGTTCTCGGGCTGGGAAGTATACACAGTTGTCCACCGTGTCACTTTTTGAAAGCCTGAAATATTTAATAATGTTTTAAAGGTTAAACATTTTGGCACAAACCTATGCTAAAACCCCTAAGCCAGAGCTTGAGATTACACAGTATGTCTTACATTTATAGCTTATCGTTTATTGTATGTGTATATATAAAAATACACATGCACGGTGCACACAGTTTAAGTACTTCTAGCGTATGGTCTAGCCTCGGAGAAGGGAACGGCTCGGCCCGAAAGCATGCCTGCGGACAGATTCTGCCCCTGACGCAGAACCGTCAGCGCGCCTGAGCACGCCGTGCTGTTCTCGCACACGATCACGCAGCGACGTAATGCCCTCCTGCAGGCGCTCCTGGGGCACTGCCCACCGGCTGCCTCCGCTGGCTGCTGTGCCATCCGCGGCAGACACAATTATTCCCGATTTGCCCTCCAGCTTCTCACCCTAGAACAGACTCCTGCATTCTAGAGAACTGGCTCAGTGTGTGAAAAGAAGGCCGATAGTTTATGGAGGGAGGAAGGGGAAGGTACCGGTTGGACTGTTGAGAAGGAAGCTTTTAAATTTTTTTTTTTTTAACGTTTATTTATTTTTGAGACAGAGAGAGACAGAACATGAACGGGGGAGGGTCAGAGAGAGAGGGAGACACAGAATCTGAAACAGGCTCCAGGCTCTAGGCTCTGAGCAGTCAGCCCAGAGCCCGACGCGGGGCTCGAACTCACGGACCGTGAGATCGTGACCTGAGCCGAAGTCGGACGCTTAACCGACTGAGCCACCCAGGCGCCCCGAGAAGGAAGCTTTTAGAGACCAACAAAAACACCTCTCCGACACGCCCCTTTCCGTGAATCTTTAGGATGGCAGCCACCGGAAGCTAATATCAAACCCTAGAAACTTCCTTTTTGAGGATTATCAAAGCACACGGAGATACACGTCCTGCTGCTCGAGGACAAGCCCGCTCAGTAAGCCTGAGCGAGGGTACGGGCACGCAGAAGAGAGGGCGGTACCACACAGCAGACAGACAAATATCACAGAGCCCCCGGTGCAGACGACCTGTCCCTAAGCCTCAGCTTCTCAACCTGCAAAATGGGCGTCAGCGCCTGTCACTCGGGCTCATTCTAGGGGGAACGTAGCAGGATGCTCCTGCCGTTGGCAGCTGGGGCCATCACCTGCTGTCCTCCAGCAGGGAGACGCTGGTTTGTCCCCAGGCCAGCACAGGTCAGAGTGGACAAGGCTCCCCAGCTGCCCGTACAGCGAGATGGCAGTCACAGCGGACAGCTGGGCACGGGGGACACCGAGCAGCCCACGTGGGCATCTGGTCAGCAGCTGCCCGAAGTGCGGTCCAACCGCACTGGGAGAGAATCACTGGAGTCAACGGCACTTCAAACGAGGAGTGAGCACTCCGCCTGGACAGACAATTTCCCAGGCTCCGCACTACTTGTCTCAGGGATGGTGGGGTGAAATCTCTCCCGGGACAACGTTCAGACAACGGAAATTCATCAAAGAGAAGTCTACCCGACCTGCAGGCTTTCTGCCTGACCAGGTGGAGACCAAAGAGGTTTCTAGCATGTGGGTGAAGTCACATCACCACGCCTATGGCTTCAAGAATCCCAGCCTTCCACTTCTAAGAAATACAACACAAAGATCAACCCTCTAGGGATGCTTACAGCAATCTTCAATTCCTCCCTCTTACTTCGTTTTAAGCCCTTACTTCTCAGCTGCCTTCCCACACAGCATCACCTGGCCCTACTGCCCCCCAACAGCTGGGACTCTTACCTGCCCTCTTGGAGAACATTTTCCAACTGCTCAAAACTGGGTCGGAATTGAAGTGGCCCAGCAAGAACAAAACTTGAGCTTTAAAACTGACGGACGGACAAGACCCCGTGGGTCACCGTGGTAGGCCAGAGGCACCAGAGTAACAAATCGGCACCTCAAAGTTCAGCCACTGACCAAAAGAGGAGCAAAGGAACAGTGTCCGGGCAGGATCAGGAACCTGGAAATACTGTGCTAAATATAGCGCCCCAGCCTGCGGGACTCGGAAAGGTGGCCAAGAATAAGTATCTGGCACATTTGGTAATTTCTGTCACTTCCTGTTACTCACATCCTGCTGTTCTGATGCTGCCCAAAACTCTGGATTCGCCACACACAAATCCCTACCTTGAAGCCCCCTGAGACCCGGACTATTCAAAACAGCTGGGATGTGCGTAGACAACGGACTTCCTCACAGAGTGCCACAAGCAACACAAAAATAGCACCATGCAAACAAGCTCCTGGAGGTGCCTGGGTGAAAGCAGCCCCAGGATGCAGGTTCAGACCCCCAGGTACCCAACTGGTACCAGAGCCAGACCCCCAGAGCCAGACCCCCAGAGAGGAGCCCAAGCACAAACTGCTCACAGGACACTTGCTCTCTAAAGCTGCACTCCTCTCCAGTCTCAGGACAGCTTTGGGGTCAAAAGGAGGCCCCAACCACAGCTATGCCACCTGCCCAAGGGCCCAGAGCACACAGCCTAAGCCAAACACCCCCTGCCCCACCCAAGCCCCCAACCCGTCTCAGGATACCAGTCCCGGGGAACACAGGATGCTCAGGTAGGGAGCAAAGCCAACTGGGCCAGAGGCCAAAAGCACATGTAATCCATCAGACGGTACATTTTTAAAAAGGAACAAAAAGCAAGACGAAGCAAAAAGTAAAAGTTATACCTAAAACAGAAATATGACAAACACTTGGGATTATTTCTTTATTAAGCTTTGAAATGTGCTCCAAGTGTGGAAAACTTTACAGACTGGAGGACACCCTGAGCAGGATGCTGGAGGCAGTGGGCCCTGGCAGGGGAAGGAGGGGGCGCTAACAAAGGGCACCCCAGGTGTGCAGGTGGTGCCCACACTGCCTCCCCCGACCCCGACAGTGGGCAGGAAACAAGCAGCTGAGGCACAGAAGGCAAAATACAAACAAAACCTAGCGTGCTTCCAGCGGCAAAACACTACAAATAACCTAAATCTCCAAAAACTCATGCCATGATCACACAGGGGAATACCATACAGCCAAGGCTTAAAAGCACAACGTAAGTGCATATTCATGGACACAGATGTTCATAATATAATACATTTCAAAAACAGGTTATAAATTAGTATGTGTAACTAATCGTACTGCTTATAAAACTATTTACTAATATTCGTAGGAAAACACCTAAAGAACTATTTGTCTGAACTGGTGCAGCCATCTGGAAAACAGTATGGAGGTTCCTCAAAAAACTAAAAATAGAACTACCCTACGACCCAGCCATTGCACTACTAGGTATTTATCCGAGGGATACAGGTGTGCTGTTTCGAAGGGGCACATGCACCCCCATATTTATAGCAGCACTATCAACAATAGCCGAAGTATGGAAGGAACCCAAATGTCCATCGATGGATGAATGGATAAAGAAGGTGTGGTATATATACACAATGGAGTATTATTCAGCAATCAAGAAGAATGAAATCTTGCCATTTGCAACCATGTGGATGGAACCAGAGGGTACTATGCTAAGTGAAATTAGAGAAAGACAAATATATGAATTCACTCATATGAGGACTTTAAGAGACAAAACAGATGAACATAAGGGAAGGGAAGCAAAAACAATATAAAAACAGGGAGGGGGACAAAACAGAAGAGACTCTTAAATATGGAAAACAAACAGAAGGTTGCTGGAGGGGTTGTGGGAGGGGGCATGGGCTAAATGGGTAAGGGGTTTAAGGAATCTACTCCTGAAATCATTGTTGCACTAGATGCTAGCTTGGATGTAAATTTAAAAAATAAGTAAACTGTTAAAAAACGAAAGAACTATTTGTCTACATCAGAGTTTTTCAACCTTGCACCACTGACATTTTTGGCCAAACAATTCTTTAACGTCCCCTACAACGCTGCAGGATGTTGAGCGGCATTCCCGGACACGCCAGTAGCGTGAGATACCCCACCGCCACCACCACGTGTCAACCCGAGGTGTCTCCAACTGCCAAATGTCCTCTATGGGCAAATCTTCCTGGTCCCCTCCCCTCCCATGTTCGAGAACCACAGGCCTCTATAATGGCGTCTGTATCTAGGAGAAGACTTTTGAGTGTTTGTTTACATAATAAAAGTGAGTAACACACCAATCTGAGCAGGAGTAAAACATTATAGTTGTCTTGCTATAATATAATGCAATATTTGAGTTGCAAAACCTCACATTCAGAATGAAAATAAGAAGTCTCATGGGAAAGGATGAGCTGGGGCAGACACCAAAACCCATGCAATTTGTAACCAAGGCATTAGAAACAACAGCAATGAAAGTTCACGTTTAAAAAAAAAAAAAAATTTCTACATTTATTTATTTTTGAGAGACAGAGAGAGACAGAGCACAAGCGGGGAAGGGGCAGAAAGAGAAGGAGACACAGAATCTGAAGCAGGCTCCAGGCTCTGAGCTGTTGTTAGCACAGAGCCCAACGCAGGACTCCAACTCACAAACCGTGAAATCATGACCTGAGCCAAAGTCGGACTGAGCCACCCGGGCGCCCCAAAAGTTCACGTTTTTAAAGCACGTAAGGAAATGCTACAGTGAATACAGACCTTTACCTTCTAAAAAAGTGAAGGAGCTTGATGGGTGGGAGTCTGTGGCTGGGTTACAGACTGGCAATGCATAAAGACCGAAGACACAATCAACAATTCCAAGGCAGGGCCCCAAGACCTCAAGGCCAGGGCTGAGCTCCTCCTGGGCTGGACACACCCTGCAGCCAGCGATGTCCCTTCAGCTGTTGGGATGGTGTGCTTGTGAGAGAAACGTTCGGCAGCAGAAAGGGCTGTACCTGCATTTCCCTCCTGGCTACTGCAGAGAGGGAAAAACTAGCTCCAAGTCCCAAGTCATTAGCTCAAGCACCATGGTCATTACTATCCTGGTGATAATGGGATCTAAATGAAAGGAGCCTGGCAGTGGGTCTTGAAGGGCCATGGGGATGGCAGGAGCCTAATGGGAACGCTTCAGAAAGTCTTAAATGTGGCTGCTCCCACGCTGTCACAATTTACTGTTTTTCTCTGGGATTATTTGATGCCAGGTCTGAAACACCCAAGTGCATCTACAGCAACATCACAGTTAACAAGTATCAGGAGAGGAAGAGAAGGGACACAAGCAACCTCTACAGCCCAAGGTCAGCCACCCACTTTTCTGATCTCGGAAGGTCAAGTTGATCCGGCAATTGAGACCTCCCAGAGCAAAGAACCCACACATCTGCTGACCTGCTAGGTGTCCAGCCTCAGGACAAAGTCTCGAGCACGCCTCTGCTGAGCGGCTCACCTCAAGGATGTTCGCACGTCCACTATTTCCAGGGGTTAAATAAACCAGGGACTAGCTTACCAGGCAACATTCTATGCAGCCAGCAAACAGACAAACAGCACACAAGGGGGAAAACAAGGTTTGTAAAGAACTTAGGAAAGGGCATATTTGCATTACATGACTGTGGAAAACTAAACAAAACAATAAAAGATTGAAAGGGGCCAGACACACACAGCATGGAAAACTGGAAGCTGACATCTCAGGTGGTGAGATGAGCGATTTTTCTCTTTTTCTGCTGGATTTCTTTATTTTCCACATTTTCTACAGTATAAAGTGTTTTATAATGTAACTACTCCTGGGGCACCTGAGTGGCTCAGTTGGTTGAACATCTGACTCTTGATTTTGGCTCAGGTCATGATCCCAGGGTCATGGAATCAACCTCCACATCAGGGGCTCTGCACTGAGCATGGAGTCTGCTTAAGATTCTCTCCTTCTGCCCCTCTCCCTCGCTTGCACTCTCTCTAAAATAAAAACTTTTAAAAAATAAAAATTAAAATAAAATAAAATAAAATACTATTCCTTTTTTTTTTTTTTAAACCAACAAACTCAACATCTGGGGCAAAGAAACTACCAGCCTATGTACACAATTAGCATTTTCCCATTCTACCTTCCAGACTGATCCTGTTCCTGGTAGCCGCCAGCTCAGCCTGGCTCCAGCACATTTCCCACTGCCCTCGCAGCTCATGGACAGCACTGCGGGAGCTCCCAGGAAAGCTCTTTGAAAAGATGGAACAGTGAGGGCCACCCCAACCCTGGCCCACCTCCTCCCTGTGGCTCCAGCAGCAGGCATCTGGCCCCCACAAGGAGACCCGCAGAGAAGAAGCTGGGTCTCTGCCGATCGTGGGGCTCCACACCAGCCCCAGACTGCTGGCCCCTGGCCTTTTCAAGGAGAGAGAAACAAACCTAACTGAAACCACTGTTACCCGTGTTTCCTACTCAACATCCCAAACCTAATCTTGAGGCACCACCCTCAACATTGCACAGAGAAAACCAAGGCACAAAAACAGTCTTCTTGGGGCACCTGGGTGGCTTAGTCAGTTAAGTGTTTAACTCTTGATTTCAACTCAGGTCGTAATCTCGTTGAGCATGGAGGCTGTTTGGGATTCTCTCTCCCCGCCCCTCCTCTCTCTGCCTCTCCCCAGCTTGCACTCTCACTCTCTCAAAATAAATTAATACACATTTTAAAAAAGAAGAAGAAGAAAGAAAAAAAATGGAGTCTTCTTTCTCCTCCAGGTCAAGAACTTGATTTCTTCGTTAATTAGAACTCTCAACTCAAATGGGCGGCAGCAGCAATGGAGACTGATTTAACAGAGTCACAGTAAAGTTGAAGTAATAACACTGCAAATCACATCTGAGGACATAAGTCAGGGCCTGGCAAACCACAGCCCGGCACCTGTTCTTTAAATAAAGTTTTACTGTGGCACAAAACAGACACTCAGATCAATGGAACAGAATAGAGAACCCAGAAATGGACCCACAAATGTATGGCCAACTAATCTTTGACAAAGCAGGAAAGAATATCCAATGGAATAAAGACAGTCTCTTCAGCAAGTGGTGCTGGGAAAACTGAACAGCGACGTGCAGAAGAATGAACCTGGACCACTTTCTTACACCAGACACAAAACTAAACTCAAAATGGATGAAAGACCTAAATGTAAGACAGGAAACCATCAAAATCCTAGAGGAGAAAGCAGGCAAAGACCTCTTTGATCTTAGCCACAGCAACTTCTTACTCAACATATCTCTGGAGGCAACAGAAACAAAAGCAAAAATGAACTATTGGGACCTCATCAAAACAAAAAGCTTCTGCACAGCGAAGGAAACAATCAGCAAAACTAAAAGGCAACCGAGAATGGGAGAAGATATTTGCAAACGGCATATCAGATAAAGGGTTAGTATCCAAAACTATAAAGAACTTATCAAACTCAACACCCAAAAAACAAATAATGCAGTGAAGAAATGGACAAAAGACAGAATAGACACTTCTCCAAAGAAGACATCCAGGTGGCCAACCAACACGTGAAAACACGCTCAACATCACTCATCACCAGGGAAATACAAATCAAAACCAGAATGAGATACCACCTCACACAAGTCAGAATGGCTAACATTAACTCAGGCAACGACAGATGTCGGTGAGGACGTGGAGAAAGAGGATCTCTTTTGCACTGCTGGGGGGAATGCAAGCTGGTGCAGCCACTCTGGAAAATAGTATGGAGGTTCCTCAAAAAATTAAAAGTAGAACTACCCTATGACCCAGCAACTGCATTACTAGGTATCTACCCAAGGGATACAGGGATGCTGTTTCGAAGGGACACGTGCACCCCCATGTTTATAGCAGCACTATCAACAATAGCCAAAGTATGGAAAGAGCCCAAATATCCATCAATGGATGAATGGATAAAGAAGACGCAGTATATATACACAATGAAGTATTACTCAGCAATCAAAAAGAATGAAATCTTGCCATTGGCAGCTACATGGATGGAACTAGAGGGTATTATGCTAAGCGAAATTAGTCAGAGAAAGACAAATATATGGCTTTATTCACAGGAGGGCTTTAAGAGACAAAACAGATGAACACAAGGGAAGGGAAGCAAAAATAATATAAAAACAGGGAGGGGGACAAAACCCAAGACACTCTTAAATATGGAGAACAAACTGAGGGTTACCAGAGGGGGTGTGGGAGGAAGGATGGGCTAAATGGGTAAGGGGCATTAAGGAATCTACTCCTGAAATCACTGTTACACTACATGAAAACTAACTGAATGTAAATTTTTAAAAAAATAAATTTGAAAAAAGGGGGGAAAAAGAATTAGTAAAATAAAATAATAAAATTAAATTAAATTAATTAAATTAAATTAATTAAATTAGTAAAGTAAGTTTCGCTGGAACAAAGCCATTCTTGTTTATTTACATGTTGTCTCCAACTGCTACATATGGCCAGAGAGACCCTACAGCCCACAAAGCCCTCTACAGAAGTTTGCCACTAGCCTTGGACGTATAAACCATTCGTCATGTGTATGTGAGGAAGAGTATAAAGAGAATGTGGTGTGGGGGTGTTAAACGCAACGTGCCACAAAAAAATGGAATTTGCACCTTGTCCCTCTCCCTGCCTCTGGCTCCACAAAGGAAGGGTCTCCATTCTGTCCCCAGAGGACTCTCTGGGTGCCTGGCAGGTAGTACGTGCTCGATGAATAC
Source organism: Panthera uncia (assembly GCF_023721935.1). NCBI lineage: Eukaryota > Metazoa > Chordata > Mammalia > Carnivora > Felidae > Panthera > Panthera uncia. The sequence goes on from NW_026057584.1 coordinate 6,854,153, forward strand.
TCACAGAATCAAAACCTCCCCATCTACACGAAGGGTCACTCACTACGCAATTTAGGGTGAAAACCCTCGTGGACGTGGAACATACCACCGTGACGTGTCCTTGAGCACAACTCCCCTAACCCATCCTGTCCCCACCTCATGGGGAACATTTCCAGGTGGTTCACGCTGCGCATGGAGGAGTCCCACGCTCCCCCATCTTCCTGCGATTCAGTCTGGGAGCCACGCTGTCTGTGAGAGGCCCACACCCCACACTGAGGCCACAGGGCGACACGCATGGGGACGCGCTCAAGTCTTGCTCCCAGCAAAGCCAGAGGCCAGCAGGAGCGGGATCGGAGGTGTGGGTCCTGTCCACCCCTTACCACGGCCCTCACGGTCTGCTCCCAGGCAACCCACCTCCTCCCCTCCAGGACTAACCGAGGAACATGGCTCCAGACACGTTACTGACCCTGCAAAGTGAAGGCTTCAAATCTGACGGTCGTGATGCGAAGCTGGAGGAGGAGGAGACAAAGACGGCTGGATGTGAGCCCTTGCTCTTCACAGCTCACAGCTGTCGAGTGGCCCCGCTGTGGTTCCGCCGGAAGCTGAGGTCACAGACTCACGCACATGCCTATGACTGGGCGACCATCTGTCCTAACCCCGTTTTACGCGCTGGGACGCAGGTACCCGGAGAGGACAGATGACTCCCCAAGGCCACATGCTTGTAGGAGGCGGAGTGAGGGCCAGAAGACAGTTGGCCAACCAGTCACATCCAGGGCACAGTGTGGCCCTTGAGGGATGCTTGAGGGATGGAGCGCCTGCTCCGCCCCACGTGGTCTAGGGGAGCAGCGCGAGCCAGCAGGGCCCCGGGAAGGACACGGGACCAGGAGGGGCACGGCTGTTGCTCTCAGCTCCCTCACCCAACCTCTGCAGCTGCTGGAGGTGCACACAGACCCAGCCCCCGAGATGCAAAGGAGAGAGGGGGGCACCGGACCTGAACAGGGTCACGTCCTCACAGAGATGCCCAGTCCAAATCACCCTGTCCTGTCTAACCCCCTGAGTGATCCCTGTCCTCTCTAACCCTGAGTGATTAATATACTCAGTCCGGAGCTGGCATCTGTAAGCAATCCAGGGAAGGACATCTCAGACCACGTTTCCAGTCAGGCAGGTAAATCACACACTACGTCAACCGCCTTTTGGGATAATCTCGCCCCACGTATAACCCCCCTTCCTAACTTTAAACAATTTATCCCTTTCCTCTGACCAAGCTTCCTGTAGTCCTCTGGTATTTCAAGTATATTTCAAAACTGAAAAGAGTAATTCTAACCACAGGATTTAACATTTTAAAAAACCAAAACAGAAAAAAAGTTGAAAATATTTCCCCCCCCCCTCGGCAAGTCCTGACTCAGAGGTCTGTCTACCAGGGCTGTGGGACGCATCACCAGGTTATTTGAACAAGCCACCGTGGGAGGGCATGGCATGTGGGTTGGCTGAGGCCAGCTGGCCTGACTCAGGAGCCACCTTCCTTTGTCATGGCACAGCTATGACACAGGCCCATGTGGACGGAGAAGACAGGAAAGCTTCCCAGAGATGCCAAGTGGCAGAGACACAGGAACAACAAACCAGTTAACCCAACAGATATTTACAGAATGCCTACTTTGTGCCAGGCATATGGTTCTGGGTGCTGGAATAAAGAGAGGGTCAACAAGCCCCAGGACATCCCTTTTCTCACAAAGTTTACAACTCTCCCTCCAACAAACAGAAATCAAGAGTGGGAAAGAAAGGGTGCGTATAATGTTAATGTTGACATAAAAAACAGAAACTCTAAATAGCCTACATCCAATAAAAATTTTAATTCATAATAAAAAATGTCAAAAGGTATTATCAAAAACGTTCCCCAAAAGAAAACCCCATACCCAGTAGCACTGGTAAATTCTAGCAAAACTTTAAGAAAGAAGGAACACCAAATTCCATCAAAAATGGGGGGGGGGGGGGAACAGTGATATCGCCCCCTTATATTATGATGCTAGTTTATGTTTTATAAAGTCAGCTTAACCCATGTACCAAAACCTGGCAAAGATAAAAGGAAAGAAAATTCCAAACCAATACCTTTCACGGATATAGATGCAAAAATCCTTAACAAAATAAAAGCAAATTAAATTTAACAATAAATAAAAACGATAATACATCATGAGGAAATAAGGTTTGTTTCAGGAATACAAGGTTGGTTTAACATTTGAATATCAATTTAATTTGCTCTTTTAACAAAATTAAGGGGGGGAAAAAAAACCATGATCACTTCAATAGATGCAGAAAAGCATTTGACAAAATTCAGTACCCATTCATAATAAAAATTCTCAGCAAGTAAGAAAATCCTCAAACTGATAAAGGGTACCAACAAAAGGGCACCTGGATGTCTCAGTCAGTTGAGCATCCAGCTCTTGGTTTCGGCTCAGGTCATGATCTCACGGTTCATGGGTTTGAGCCCTCCATTGGGATCCATGCTGACACTGCGGGGCCTGCTTGGAATTCTCTCTCCCTTGCTCTCTGCCTCTTCCCCACTCACGTACTCTTTCTCTAGCTCTCAAAATAAATTTTAAAAACTTTTTAAAAAAAGGTGCCAACAAAAAGCCTACAGCTAACATCATACTCAAAAGTAAAAAGCTGAATTGTTTCCTATTAAGATTAGAAGAAATGAAAAAATTCCTGTTTTCACTGCTTCTATTCAACATTGTCCAAGCAGTCCTAGCTTTTGCAATGAGGCAAGAAAAATATAAGGCATTTGGGTAAGAAAGAAGTACAGCTGTCCCTATTTGCAGATATAGCTGTTTATATAGAAATTTCTGGGGAATCTACAAAAGAACTACCAGAGTTAATAAGTTGTTTTCCAAGGTCACAAAATCCATTGTATTCTTTTGCAGCAAACAACGAAACATATTTTTAAATTTCATTTAATAGGAACAAAAATCAAACTACACAGGCATAAATCTAACAAAAGACATGAAAGACATCTACCCTGAAAACCACAAAACTTTGATGAAAGAAATTAAAAGAAGATCTAAATAAATTATATATCACGTTCATGGAAAAATTCAATGTTAAGATATCAATTCTCCCCAAACTGATTTATAGATTCGATGCAATTTCAATCAACAGTCCAGCAGGGGGGTGCCTGGCCGGCTGAGTGGGTGGAGCACGCGATTCGATGTCAGGATTGTGAAATCCAGCCCCACGGTGGGTGAAGAGATTACTTAAAAATAAAAGCCTGAGAAAAAAAAAAGATTCCAGCAAACTTATTTTGTAGAAATGGACTAGTTACTCTTAAAATTTACATGAAAATGGAAAGGACCGAGAAATAACCAAAGCAATTTTAAGAAAGAACAAAAGTTAGAGGACTTGCCCTGTCTGATTTCAATACTTACCACGAAGCTATGATAATCAACCAAGTATGGTACGGGGGTAAGGTTAGATGTATAGATCAATGGACCAGGAGAAAAAGTCGGGAAACAGATTCACAAATAGATGGTCAATTGACTTGTGACAAAGGTGGCAAGGTGATTCAATGAGAAAAGGAAAGTCTCTTCAACGATGCCGCTGGAAAAACTGAACATCCGTAAGGAAAAAAATGGGTATCAACTCTTTCCTCAGACTACACACAGAATTAACTGTACATCAATCATAATCCTAACTTTTAGCAAAAAACCTTTGCGGTGCTGAGGTAGAAAAAGGTCTCTTGGATAGAAAAACAAGAAGCATGAACCATGAAGAAAAAAACTGATGAATTCGATTTCACCAAAAAGAATGACTCTATTCTTCTAAAGATGCCATTAAAAAAAAAAAAAAAGGCAAGCCACAGATTGGGAACAACATTCATAACTTAACATGTCACACAACTCAACAATAAGACAACCAATTCAATACAAAAATGGACAAATGATTCTACCATATACTTCACAAAAAATGACAAAATGTCAACAGACACATGAAAAGACGCGGGCGTTATCTGTCATCAGGGAAATGGAAATTAAAAGCACAGTAGGATAGCACACCGCTACGCGTCTATCAGGACATGTAAGATAAAAGACAAGTGCTGGTGAGGATGTGGAGAAGCTGGAACTCACATGCACTGCTGGCGAGAATCGCAAAGCCCAAGCACTTTGGAAAACAGTTGAGCGGTTCCTTAAAAAGTTAAACGTACACCTATTGTATACTAAATCCCGGCAATTCTACTAGGTATTTGCCAAGGTGAAGGAAAACATGTCCACACAAAGACTTGTATACAAATGTTCATGGCAGATTTACGTGCAATAGTTCAGAACTAGGAACTGCTCAAATGTCCACTAACACGCACACGGATCAACAAATTGTGGGAAAAGAACAAACTGTGGTTATACCCGATGTGGAAAATTTCAAAATGATTATACTGAGCCACAGATGCCATAAAAAGGGGGACATACTTTCAACTTATAGTGAATTACTATTCAATTCAATTTACATGGGATTATTCAATTTATCTAGACTTCTTTTAAAAACGCAAAATAATCTTGAAGACAGAAAACAGACCCATGTCTGCCTGGGGAGGGGTGTAGAGAAAGGATGGATCCCCAGGAAACCTTCAGGGGGATGGAACCATTCAGGGGATGGAAATGTTTGCTGCCCTGACTGGTGACCGTTTCAACAGGGGTGGGGCCGGGGGTGTGAACACCCTACAAGCCTTACACTTTAAATAGCGCAGTTCCTTGTACCGCAACGACACCTCAACTAAGTTATAAAAAGTACATCTAATGCACCGGAATAGTCTTTAAAGGACAGGGTGAACCTTTCTCCGAATGACTGGGGTGACCATATAGTTTTATCATCCAAGCCAGGAAATTTGTGCAAGTCAAAGTGAGTGCTAAAAATAATTAACGGGTGTTATCTCATCTACAACAGGGTGTGTGAGCTGGCAGTGCCCTGCACAAAACAGCGCTTACGGCTTTGGGAACAACAAATACCCAATCTATCCCTCGGTGTGATTAGATACTTGTTACATAAAGCAAACCGCAACGTTCACTCCTCAGAAGACAGCCAGAGCTGGCAACGGCCAGCGGGAAAGCAGTCACGGAAATGGTGCTGGTCTTCAGTGTCGTGCAGGACAGATGCCAAGGCTCCCGCCTCAAGGTCAGTGTCCCTCCGGCCCCATCAAGGACGGGGTGGGGCCCAACCCACTCCTAACTACTCCCCAAATGTGTTAATTACTCTGATCTACAATCTCTGGACTTTGGCAGCCAGGGACCATCAGGCAACGGTGGAGAGGGCACCTGACACGACCAGGTTGTTGCTGTTGTTGTTTTAAGTATATTTTGAGAAAGAGAGAGAGACAGCACAAGCAAGGAAGGAACAGAGACAGAGGGGGGAGGGAGAGAGAGAGAGAGAGAGGGAGTGAGAGAGAGAGAGAGAGACAGACAGACAGACAGAGAATCCCAAGCAGGCTCCGTGCTTTTAGCGCAGAGCCTGATACGGGGCTGGAACTCATGAAACCACAAAATCATGACCTAAGCCGAAGTGGGTCACTCAACTGACTGAGCCACCCAGGCACCCCATGAACCAGTTTTTCCAATGCAAGTCCAGCAGGGGACACCTGGCTGGCTGAGTCAGCAGAGCACAGGACTCTGGATCTCAGGGTCATGAGTTCCAGGTTGGACATAGAGCCTGCTTAAAAACTAAATTAAACGTAAATGTAAATGTAAATGTAAATGTAAATGTAAATGTAAATATAAATATAAATATAAATATAAATATAAATATATAAATGGTACAGAAGGGACAGCCAGTGAACAGCCCTGTGCAGGGGGTGCTCCCAGACTTCTGAGAACACCTCAACACTGGACTGAAGTCTCGAGGTTTAGCTGAACATCCTGCAGAGAACTGGGACAGCAGTTCCTACAGTCCTCCTCCTGACTAAAAAAAAAGAAAAGCCGGGGGTTGGGGGTGGGGGTTGGGGATCATGCCTTTCATTCTTGAGTTTACATTTCAAAGCAGGTGCTTCAGCTGTGGAGAGGGAGGGATTATTGAGTCAATAAACCAAAGCCTCCCCACCACAGAGCAGGGAATTATCTTAATTTGATAACAAGTCATTTCAAGGAAATAAAAGGATCCTATTCACTACTCTACCTGCCCTGAAATACCAGGTTATCCTGGGACAGAAAAGTAGGGGTTTTTCTAAGAAAAAATATAATATCCTACAGAATGATTCCATTTTCCTAACTTTTAAGGGGAAAAAAAAAAAAAAAAAAACAGGACTTGACTCAATCATATTCCTGGCACATGTACCAAAGAATACTGGGTAAAGGATGACTGAAATTATTACTTTCCTAGACACCCTAAGAAAAAACTCACGCACATCCACATACCTTCTCCAGTGTTTGTCTTCCCGAAAAACTAAATGTACTAGAGTCAAACTACAGTCTCTCAACTGTCCATTCTGGTTGTTTCCTCTATCACTTGTAAATAAGAACAATTAGAAGCATCAACAGCTCGCTCTCTCTCTCTCTCTCTCTCTCTGAAAATGGCTTACATTTCACAAACGCAACCCCTCCTGGACAACACCACACGGCCCAAACCAGTGAGAGTCCTCCTTCACCCCCACCTCTAAATACACCTAAGAGACCACCACTGGCCCCAGCACTCACCACAAGGTTGTCAGGAAACGGTGTCCCCTCCCTCTGCCTGCTTGGAACAACTGTAAGACCTGAGTCTGAACCCCTGCCGTGGAGCACCTGGCTCTGAGGCTCCAGAGGCAGGCACTGCCTACAGCAAAACCCCACACTTAGCAAACACACGCTACCAATTTGGCCCAACGCCTGCTTCTTCCTGCTTCTTGAATCTGAGAACACAGAGTGGCTTATGAAGCAGAGGATTTGCTGGATTCACTTCCTCCTGCAGCTGCTCACTCGGTCCCATTCCACCGCCCAAAGGGTGTTTTAACAATCACAGCCTCTAATTCGCTAAGCACCTACTATGTGCCGGGCACTTGCCCCACCAGCATACGTGAGTACTATGACAATGGGAGGACAAAGCGACAGGTGTTGAGAAGCGCAGCTCCCACAGCCGACAGCTGGCACAGCCAGGACGTGAGGTCAGCTCTCCTGGAGCCCTGTGCTTGAGCAGGAACCAGGGTGGGCTTGCTCATGGCAGGGAGCCCAGGTGGCAGGCGCTGCTGTCCTAAATACGTGGGGCTTCCCATCTGGCACGTCTTCTAGCTTAAGAGGACACATGGGACACCCTCAACCCACGAGAACGACCCGCCCCACCCCAGCTCCAGGCCTGCAGTCACAGAAATTGGGAAGAGTTTTTCCATGAAGGAAATTTGCCAACTATATATATAGCTTTTCCTCTCTCCAAGCCAAAGTGACTGGCGTAGGGGTTTTGCCCAGGAAATATCCGAACTCCAAACAAGCTGAGAAGGAAAACTGATGTTGAAATCTGGATAAAGGTCATGGCTCCTCGGCAAAGGAGCAGCCCTGATCACCCCACAGGCTGACGTCGACTGGAAACAGCTGAGAAAGTCAGGTCCAGGGTTCCACCCTGTGCAGTTCTACTAGGGAACGTTCATTCATTCAACAAACACGAATGCCTAACAGACGAGATTTAAAACCACTAAAAATATTACTTAAAATCATTGCATAGCTTCTTTCTTACTTGAAGTTATTAGGCAATAACTACTAAAAACAGGAACCTTTTATTTCTCCTGTTTTTAGTAGTTATTGCTTGATAATTCTAAGGATAATAACTCTCCCAATACCTACTCTTCAGCAGCAGATGCTATTTTTTTAACACTCTCTGGACTCCATCTAAAATTCCTGTGTATCGGAAAAACTGCTGAGTGTGCAAGTTGAACCCGATTACCTTCTTACTATCACTGATGAGTGCCAGTGGAGATAGAAATCGGGAAACCCTCAGAGGGCACTTTTTTGCCAACCCAGTGACCTAGGAGAGGCTATCCCCATTTCACAGATGAGAAAATGGAGTCACACAGCTAACAAAGAAGACCACCTTTATAACAGACTTCATAAAACCTCTGCATACCATTAAATATTTCAACAATAACAGGGTACCTGGCTGGCTCAGTCAGTAGCACATGTGAGTCTTGACCTCAGGGTCATGAGTTCAAGCCCCACATCGTGCGTAGGGCCTACTCGACAATATTACTTGGGGAAAAGGAAGTCACAAATACAGACATGACAAATTACTCCTCTCTTTGCAGGGCACGGTTATCCTCACACGGTCACTTCAGGGCAATCATTAGGATGACACTAGGAGCAAAGCCCGCTGGATCAATCCCCATACCAGCAAGCCGTGCGCTGTGGAAACATGACCAGGCAGAGGGGCACCACGATACCTTGCGGAAGCCAGGTGAGATTTCAATATGGCATTCTGCAGAAGCAGTCCTCTAAACACGTATACCCCACATGAGAATACAATTCCCAATTTATAGGAAATTACACTGAAATATGGCACATCTTTTTTGTGCCATGGACCCCTTGCGACAGTCTGGTGAAGCCTATGGACCCCTTCTCAGAATGTGTCTAAATACAAAAATTGAAACACTTAGGAATGCAATGGAAACCAATCTTAATAAAATGTAGTCATGTCCACAGACCCCTTGCAGGAATCTGAACGTAAGTTAAAAGCTGCTACCAGGCAACACACTTTCTTCTCTCTTCCCTCTCTCTTCTCTCTCGAAAGGAGATACGAGGGGTGCCTGGGTAACTCAGTCAGTTAGGCATCTGAGTTCTGCTCAGGTCGTGACCTCACAGGTCGTGACCTCACAGGTCGTGGGCTCTAGCCCCACAGCGGGCTGTCGGCAGGGAGCCCACTTGGGATTCTCTGAACACCCCCCCTCTTTGCCCCTCCTCCACTCGTTCTCTCTCTCTCTCTCTCTCTCTTTCTCTCTCAAAATAAATAAACTTTAAAAGAGAGAGAGAGAGAGAGAGAGATAAAGGAGGACTGGCACTCTGGCACTGATCTTGAGCTAGGAGAACCAAATTCTGGAAGGACCCAGATGACTCTGTGGAACTGCCATACTGACCAAGGACTGCCTTCTTTTGCATGGAATAAAACTTTACATGTTCACATCATTCTTATTTTGGCATTTTTTCGTATAAGCAGATGAAGAAGGATGAATGATGGCCTCCAAAATGATATGTGCACATTCTATCCCCTGGAACCTGTGAACATCAGCTTATTTAGAATAAGGATCTTTGCAAATGTAATTAAGGATCCAGAGATGAAATCATCCTAGGTTATCTGACTGGGCCCTAAATCAGTGACAAGTGTTCTGAAAACAGACGAGAGAGGAATCAGGAAGCAGGGGACAGCCGTGTGGAGACAGGCAGAGACTGGAGGGATGTGGCCACAAGCCCAGGAGAGCCAGGGGCTGGGAGGGGCTGGCGTGGAGTCTCCCCTAGGCCTCGGGAGGAGGCACAGTCCCGCCACACCTCCATCTTGGATTTCTGACCTCTAGAAGGGTGACAGAATAAATCTCTGTCGTTCTAGTCTGTCCTGGCAGCCCCAGGACACTAACAGTGCAGCCAAATCCTTTTCTAACAAACACATCTCTATGATTTTCTAAACATTAAATACTGGGAATTCAATATAAACTCCCTTTTATGCATGCAGTGTTATATATGGCACGATGCAGAAGTGGCCCTCTAAGCATGAATATCCTACACCTAATTCTCATCCAGTTCATACTGAAAACCCTCTTTATTGTCCATCCCCATTATCTGGCCAATCCATTTTCCTGAAATTTAAAAATAAATTTAAATTTATTTAGTAGGGCCTTCTCCTTCCCTTTACTCTGTTCTCACATGATGCCAACAGGCACTGGCGTCTCGCTTCCAGCCCTCTGCCCGTGCCCCCTCCGCTCCCTCTCACACCCCTGCCCCTCATGCCAGCATGCACTCACTCATCCTCTGCCCTTCTCCAGCCCACCCTTCTGCTCTCGCTTCTTCCTCGGCCAGCTCAGCTCGGTCACTTCCACCCAGGTCCCCTGATCTGCCCGCTTCCTCATCATCAACCCAGCCTCGCCTCTATTCCTTTATCACAGGCACGTGACACGCTCACCAGAGATTCTGGGGAATCAGGACACAGTACAGCCCCAACCATGATCCATCTGAAATGAGGTAGACAGAAGCCGAGGAAGCTGTAAACCAGAACCAAGCCCGAATCAAATAGATCAGGCAACAAAAAGGACACAAGACAGAGCGAAGGCTGCCCTCTCAAGGAGAACCGCACCCTCTCTCGGGCAGGGGGCTCAGCACAGGGGCTGCTCTGCGAGGGAGACCACACTCATTTTCCCAAACGTCCCTCCTGCGGCCTAACGATGCTTGTTCTAACCATAGCATCTGCACGAACACCTGAACACATTCTGAGCCCCCAGTGCTACAGAGTGAGGAAATAGAGTTTAAATGATCAACTTTGCCACATCTACAGATGAAATGTCTCCACCCACACAAGTGATCGTTATAGACCCATGATGTGGAAGGGCTTACGATGAAAATGTAAAGTTACACACATACTGCTCTGCGTATAACATGGGAAAAGCAGCATACGCCCCCGGCATAAGCCTGAAGGGACTCGGAGAAAGAGAAGAGCTGCTGAACTGTGACCTTTCCTCCCCTCACTTTAAATCTCCTCTAGAACCATTATTGTGATGTAAGCACTCTGCACAATAAGGGGGTAAGCTGCCTGCACGGGCTCCGGTCCCGGGACGCTCCTGGGGCCCGCCCCCCAGCCCACTCACTCGCCCCTTCTCAGTGGCCAGTCCAGCCCCCGGGCCCACAGAGATCTGCCCCACGCTCGCACTGTGTTCTGCCCCTTCTGCTGTTACACCTGTCACGGGACACTATAATCACTTCTTTTCACGTCTAACAGGCTGTGAGAAGTCCCTGAGTGCAGGGGACATGTTTATCCATGTCCGTCTGCCCTCAGGCACTGGGCAGAGAGAGTACCTCCACGCTGGATGCTTGAAAGAAGGAAAAACAAGTCTGTCCAAAACCTGCGTCTTTTCCAATTGGTTTCTGTTTGTTTTCAGAAATCAGAATGCCAAGGTACAGCCGTAGTGTTGTCAAATTGTTGCTGGGCTCTCCAGGGGTAGATAAGAAGTTTTCACACACACACACACACACACACACACACACACACACACACACAAATGGACACCACCCAGAGACACACATGGACATACATACATGAGCGTGCGCACACACACACACACACACACACACACACACTCACACACACACAGAAAAAGGAGCCGGGCCCAACCCATGGCTGCTCATCAGAATCCAAAGACGCACAGCTCCCAGCAAGCTCTTGGCCCAGTACGAAGGGCATTTGTAAGAGGGTAACAGCAACCCACAGCATAGTCCACTGCGATGAACGAACCATTCAATCTCCTCTCTGAAGAGAAAGAAGCAACAAAGCCTCCTTCCTGGCTCACGCTCACCGGCACAGAGCCCATGTGCATCCTGCACAGGGAACAGCGAGCTTCAAAGAGAAGCCCTGGCCTCAAGTCAAGACCTAAGAAAGTGTGACCAAGTGCACAGATTACTAAGGAGCCTGTGCGCATCTGGCATCACAAGAGTGTGAGTCCCAAACGTGGCTGCACTGCAAAATCATGGAAGGCACCGAAAAGTCACCCACTTACAAATCGGCATCAGAACCTCTGGGGATGGTGCCAATATTTTTTTCCCAAAGGGTGCTCAGGCACAGCCAAGTTTGGGAACTGCTGCCCTGAGTAAGCAGAAGGTGGCAACATGTTACCTTCTGACCACGGCATGAACAGGAAGACCTCCCAGAAGAGACAGTTGTCACCCTTCCTTTGAGGAATGGACAGGTCTGTAGAGGGAACTTCAGCAAAGGGCCCCCATACTGAGGAGCCCCACCAAGACCAGGGTGACCTGTGCACAGGGTACTGGTTCCCTACAAAAAGCAGGTCAGCTGGAGCAGGTCCGTGGCGAGGCGAGAGGCTGGGACAGCTGGGGAGCGCCACGTCCCATGGACTGGAGGAGGTAAGAACTGAGGTGGCCCTTGATGATTTACACTGCTTTTAGAAATGGGCAGAATGTGACTCTTTTTAATGGTTTTATATTTCAGGCATATTCCAGTCAAACTTGTCTTTCCTCTTCAAGGTCCAACTCAAGTGCGGTCGCTGCCAGGACCCCAGGGATAAGAGTAAAACAGCCCGACTGCTTTTAGGTCCAGTGAAGTCTAGAATAATCCACAGTGATTTTAATTAGAAGCTATTATTCAGCAAACAGAGAAAGTATGAAACATTTCACTTAAGAAATGTAAGTAACTCAAACTAAAAGAAAAAGGTCTAGTTAAGTACCAAAGGGTATCATAAATCAATTTGGTCCACTGCTTTCAACTACCCACTGAACAGATAGGCAGTGAGTGCCTATAATCATAATGTTAACAACAGCCAACACTTACGTCATGTCTACATTTTATCAGCTCATTCAATCCTCACAGCGACCCTGTAAGTATGTACTATTATTATCCCATTTCTCAGATGAGGAAGCTGAGGCTCAGAGTTGTTCAGTGACTTGCCCAGGGCCACTCAGCTAGTGAGCTGAGATTCATGACCTGGCTTCCCAGTCCTTGTCTCTGAGCCCTGCTGCTTCTGCACAAGGTCCCACGCTGGGTACTTTCAGCAGTGAAAAAAAGAATATAACCTAGTTCTACTGTCTAGGTTCTTACACTTGAGGAAATACAGATCCCAGACATTCAAAGACAGAGTCCCTGATTCCTCTGGGAAAACCAGAACATGGAACACCACATAGCACATCATTTTCCCCAAAAATGAAGTAAAGGGTAACCGAACCCGTTACAGCCTGAGTCCCTAACACACAAGCTGCGTAACTTATAAAGCACCGTCCTTTCCTTGGGCTCCTGTTCCCCCACAGCGCTGGCTTTCTCAGTCCCTGCTGACGGCAGCTTCCGTCCCTGCCCTCTGGCTGTTCGGGGGGACCCAGAGCCCCACCGAGGGAGGGTGCCGTGGGCACCCCCACCCACCAGCCTGGGGAACGGGACGTGCACCTGGACAAGACCAGAGCTGGCTGCTGGTCCCAGGGCCAAGGTATCGTCCAACACCAGCACCACAGCCCAAGAGGTTCGAGGTGGGGGGTCAGGCCTCAAGCTCGTGATGCTGGGACAGCAGATGACCTCCCCGACAGAGGTAAAGGGCTCCAGAGTGCGGAATGAACTTCCAGAGAGCCACCGTCCTCTCCCAGGCAATGCGGGTGCAAATGCCTCGCAATCCCCGTGGGCCCTGGACTCCCTGCCATCCAAGGGACACGGGCCAGTACTCGGCCTGCACCCGCCTGCAGTCAGCCCTCAACCTGCTTCCCGCTGTCCATCAGCAGCATCTGTGTCACCCTCCGATGACGAGTCCCTCGGTCCTACTTAGCTTAGAAAACCTTCACTAAATTCACCTCGGCTCATTCTACCTCCCTCAAAAGGGACAGAGCCTCTGACACCAGCAACCATGAAGTCAGCCTCTGAGGTGAAATTTCCAGAACTGGAGGGGTCAGTGATGCACCCCTAGTAAAGGGAGGGCGTCCACAGCCACCTGAGTCTGGCCCTGCACACATGTACCGTGGGGCCTCGTGCAGAGCTGCTTTCTGGGAAAGCAGCAATTACCAACTGCTCAAAATCCCATTTTTCCTCACCACCCTACTGAATTCCCAAGTCATGCAAGACAAGGAACAGCATGGTACCAACGAGAAGGGCCTAGCCAAAGCGCCTGCAACCCTGCTCTCCATCCGGCCCCTCCTCTCCACAGTAGCTCCATCGAGGCTTCCACACGTCCCACTGGGCCACAGCAAGGCCTCGCGTCCGACCTCTGACATCCATGCTGACCTCCTCTTCCTGCAAGACCTCGTCTTCGGCAGCAGCCAGACTTGTAACAAAAACAGTCACCAACCCCGGCTTTCAAAACCTTAACGGCTTCCCAGTACCCATGACAAAAAAGTCCAAACTCCGCACGGCGTGGAAAGCACTTCACCTCTGACCTCTGCCCATCTCGCCGCCCTCACACGCTCTGCCCTCTCTGGCGGGAACCACTTCTACCCCCGGACACTCGCATTGCTGGCCAGGGCTCCCTCTCAGCCTCAGGCCTCCAAGACTCTCGCCCCTGACACCTGCCCCCCACCGCAGCCCCGAGCTGGTTCCTCCCCGGCCCGCTGCGCCCACGGGACCACACACCACGTGAGGGCAGACCTGCCCTGCCGCCCGGAGTGCGCACTGGAAGCGTTCTGCTGGTGAGATCAGCCAGAGGAACGGGGCGGGGCCCAAGTCATCCTGGAGTCAGTGGCAATCAAGTCACCCTTCAAGCAGTACTGTGTGGGGGCTCTCAGGTACAGCAGTGAGCAAAACTAAACCCTTGCTCTCACGCAGGAGATGCTACAGCCCTGTGACAAGCAGACCCAAATGGACTCAGAGGAGGGGCTCTCAGGGTCGGGGATGGGGGGGGGGGGGCGGGGGGAATGGAGCTGTGCCACACCCCACTACTTGGACTTGTTTTTGCTGCATTTTGACACTTCAAGTAACATTAAAGGCGGTGATGACATTTCATCGAATCTTTATTAAAATAGGACGAAGCTTTAAATGATGAAAACACTGACTTGCAAAATAAGTAAGAGCACTAAACTCTGATGGCCCTGCTCCTCCTCGCACACTCTACAGCTCTATGCCGCTCCGGGAAGGTCATAAAAGAAGCCAGTGCGGGACTGGAAGACAAAATCACCACCGAAAACTCAAAGATAAAGAGATCAGGCAAGGGGGAAATCCAAATCAATGAAAACATTTGGAAGCCCAAGAGAAAATGGAAAATCTTTCCCGAAGCAGAAAATGACATTAAACAGAAAGAATTTTTAGAATCTCTCTCTATCTGGGTGCCTGGGTGGCTCAGTTAAGCGTCTTGATTTTAGCTCATGTCATGATCTCCGGGTCGTGAAATTGAGCCCCACATCGGGCTCCGCGCTAAGCGTGGAGCCTGCTTAAGATTCTCTCGCTCTCCCTCTCCCTCCTCCCCAACTTGTGCTTTCTCTCAAAATAAAGAAATTAATTTAAAAAAAAAAAACAAAAAAACCTCTCTATCAAATGAGAATTGGCCTGGAGATAAAAACAAGGTAAAAAGAACATGAAAGCTATGCTGGATGGGGGTAAAAATCATAAGGAAAGGCAACAGGAAACAAAATTAAAACTTTCCTAAATAGAATCTGGGAAAGTCAACAAATTTAAATAATGCAGGAGAACTCGACAGACACGGAGATACAGAACCCTCCTGGACAAAACCTGACAGCTTCATCCGCCTCCACAGGGTTGTGCCGATGGCACCACCTGTCCAGTGCCCGCCCTCCGTCCCCCTCCACTCAGAACCGGCAGCAGGTGGTCTCCCGCCGCCTCCTACATACCCTCTGCCCTCTCCCTTCCTCCTCCAGGTCACCCTCCACACTGCAACCAGAGTGTAACATTCTCACACTGCAAGTCTGGGAAATTCACCAAACGGAACGATTCAATGGTATTACCTGGTGAAGGACGAAGCCTGGAGCCCTCCCCCTGGTCTCTCTCTCCCCCTCAGGCCTCAGCAGCCACACAGCCCTTCTTCCGCTTCTTCACACAGGCTGTGCCGTGTCCTCCATCACGAGGCCTTTGCACGCACTGGGCCCCCGACCTGCCCCATGCTAGGGTGCCTACAGGCACACACACCTGCACACACTTCCTTCAGCTGATTTACCACTAACCAGTCTTCACATCTCAAGGAAAATATCACCTCTTCAGGGGCAGTCCCCCAACTCCACCCCAGTACCACTGGGGGGGGGGGGTCCTCACTATGCAGCCTTCCTTCCCTACCACCTGTTTCAGCTGTCACCTCTTCCTGCGTGCTGCCCTGAGGCCCCAGGAGGACACGAGGTTGACGAAGAGCCCCTCTTTTCTGCTCACCAATGAAACTCCACCACTGAGAATGGTGCTCCGCCCTGGGCAGGCCCTCAATAGACATATTCTGAACCAATAAATGAGCTAACAACAAAGTTCCCGAAGAACAAGACAAAGCACATGAACCAGAACTATACAGAAAATAAAAGGAAAAAAAGATCTTTGCGAAAGTTGGAAAACCAAAAGCAAGTCTGGAAGACAGAAGATTTACTATATACCAGACAAACTAGTAAGCAAAATCCAACAGCACAGAAGAGAAAAAGAATCCCACAAGATTTCAAGCAGAAATGTACAAATATCCTCGACGATAACGACAACAGCAAGGCTAGCTTCAGATGCCTCCCCTCCAACACCAGGATCAGAAAACATGATGTCGTTGGAATTATCTAATAAAAAAAAAAAAAAAGGGGGCGCCTGGGTGGCTCAGTCGGTTAAGCGGTTAAGCGTCCGACTTCGGCTCAGGTCACGATCTCACTGTCCGTGAGTTCGAGCCCCGCGTCGGGCTCTGTGCTTACTGCTCAGAACCTGGAGCCTGTTTCAGATTCTGTGTCTCCCTCTCTCTCTGACCCTCCCCCGTTCATGCTCTGTCTCTCCCTGTCTCAAAAATAAATAAAACGTTAAAAAAAAAAATTAAAAAAAAAAAAAAACACCATATTTTGTTTCCTTTGTGGAAAGCAGAACATTCTACATTATTTTTCTTTGTTCTTTGGTGCCTTCTCATTTTCATTAGTGTAATACAAACAACAGTTGGTGAAAGAAAGCACTGAGAAGCGTGTTCTATGTGACTAAACACCCTGTCAGTTACAAAGGTTGACCAGAAAAGGACATCACCAATTGGGCTGGCTATAAGCAGATACAGCATAAGAAAATCTGTGAATTATAAATGTATTTTTTAAAGGAATTTTTAAACTCAAATCATTAACAAATATCAACAGTGCACACACCACTCACAAAAATGCCAAACAGAAGAGAGGTACCAAGGAAGCATCCAATCAAGAAAGCACAACACTCAGCCACCAAACACAGGAGTCCGAAGTGCACAAATCCTGACAAGTAGAAAATGTCTAAAGTTCACTATTACAGGCAAAGAGCTCCAGACTGAAGTAAAACGACTTCTAACAACATGCTGCTTACAAGAATTACAATCTAAAATAACAAGGAAAAACTGAAGCTAGAAGTGAGGGTGGGAGAGGGAAGTACGCATTATTAAATTCTGAACAAAAAAAGATGGCAATGTTAGCATCAGAGTACAGTGAGTGGTAAGAACTATTCAGTGTGAACAAGACGGTACCTTATTGACAAATGGCTACTCAGTAATGGTGGTATTAACATCCACGTGCTTTTTTTTTTAAAGAGCTTCAAAAATGATGAAGGTGAAACATGTTGCAAATGTAAGAATAAAATGACAAATATAATTGTCCTGAAATAGAGTAATTCTTCATCAGTCTATGGAAGATCAGGTAAATTAAAAACAGGATCATAAGAAGACCTAAACAACAAATTTCATAAATGATGACAAAGACCAAACATTACTCCCTTTGGTAAATACATCATCCTTCAAGTAAATGGTATCTCACGTTTTATAATCGGTGATCTTAATGCAGACACCTATAAATATCACTGAGTGACAAGATGCAGAAAAAATTAAACTAGTGAAAACTGCAGATTCACTCATAAGTGGAAGAGGCTGAGAGGCTAAACAGAGCTTCTGGTAATACCATAGGACTGGTGGGAAAAACACAAATTCAGAGCCCAATAGAGAACGAATACCTCAAATTTACAGAGGAGACTCCTGAAGGAGTATCCCATAAGGAGTGCAAAGAGACCAGCCAATGGAAGAAATAAAGCCCACATTCAAATCAGCTCTATCACAAACTGGATTTAAGATAATCTGCTGCTACCCTGCTTACCTAACTAGAAACAAAAGTAAATGCTCTCTAAGGGAAGACAGCATCACCTGAGCATAAAATTATCTTGACAGTTTCCAACCATATTTGTCAACCAAAATTAACAGGCATGCAAGAAAAAAAGACTAAAGGAACAAAAGCCAACAGAAAGGCCAGACAATAGAAGAAGACCCATAAAAGAACCAGATATTTGAGTTTTCAGACACAGACTAACATAAATATGCTTAATATAGGGACTGTGGCAGGCAACTAGAAATCTTTTTTAAAAAATCAAATGAAAATTCTCAAGCTGAAAGACAAAAGAACTGAAATGGATTTTTTTTAAGTTCGTTTATTTATTTTTGAGAGAGAGACAGAGAAAGCAAGGGAGGGGCAGAGGGAGAGAGAGAGAGAGAGAGAGAGAGAGAGAGAGAGAGGGAGGAATCCCAAGCAGACTCTGTGCAGACAGCACAGAGCCCAGTGTGGGGCTCAAACCCACGAACTGTGAGATCATGACCTGAGCCAAAAACAAGAGTTGGACTCTTAACCAACTGAGCCACCCAGGTGCCCCCTGAAATGGATTTAATAACAAACAAGAAAGACCTGAAGAACATCAAAAGATAATAATGATAATAAAACACCCCGAGAGAAAAGAATAGAAAATACTCTTTTTAAAGAATACAAAAAACAAATGGAAGAGAGTGAAAAGATCTAACACACAAGCCCCAGGATAAGAGGAAAAAATGAATGGGTAGAAGCAACACCTGAAGAAATAATAACCAAGACTTTGCCCAAACTGACAATAAAAGGAATCTAAATCCAAAGATTTCAGAAGTGCTAGGAATACTAAGCAAGATAAATACAAAGAGCTGTGCCTGGAAAAATCGTAAAAAAAACATAATAAAATTTTTAAAGTAGTAGGAAGAATATACTACTCCATCCAAGGAGCAACAATGAGTTGCTAATGAGTTTCTAACAGAAATAATGGAAGCTAAAATACAAGGACTTTTTTTTTTAATGTAAGCTATCTGTGCCACGTGGGGCTAAAACTCATGACCCTGAGACCAAGAGTCGCACGCTCCATCAACTGAGCCAGCCAGGCACCCCTACAATGACATTTCTAGATTGCTCTAAGAAAATAACTGCCATGCTAGAATTGTGTAACAAGCAAAAACATCCTTCAAAAAGGTGAAATAAAGGTATTTCAAACAAAAAGAGAAACCTATACTAAAGAAATACTGAAGGGAGTTTTTCCACACAGAAGGAATATTACCACAAATGGATCACAGAAATACAAAAAGAAATGAAAAGCAACAGAAAGGTTAAATATCCATTATAAATCTAAATGAAGGTCCTATGAGGCTTCAAATATTTATAAAATTAAAGAAACCAGCAGAAAGGCTAGAGGATAGTACAGAGATGGTTGTTTTTTATTTAAGTACCACAACTTAATTGTAATTTCAATTATGATTTCAGTAGCAATGAAGAGTATAGAGAGTGTAAAGGCTCTAGGGTCCTTGCGTTATCTGGGAAGCACTAGAAGTATACTTCTTTATTTAGTACTTTAGTACTCTTATTAGAATTTAATTAAAGTCAAGGATGTATTTTGTAATCTGTAAAATATACACTAAAATAATGTATACACTTGTTTTTAATGTTTGTTTATTTTTGAGAAAGAGAGACAGAGCATGAGCAGGGGAGGGGCAGAGAGAGAGGGAGATACAGGATCTGAAGCAGGCTCCAGGCTCCAAGCTGTCAGCGCAGAGCCCAATGAGGGGCTCAAACCCACGAACCGTGAGATCATGACCTGAGCCAAAGTCAGACGCTCAACTAACTGAGCCACCCAAATACCCCTAAAATAATGCATACAAAACAAGCCATAACAGGGGCACCTGGATGGCCCAGTCGGTTAAGTGTCCAACTTCGGCTCAGGTCATGATCTCACGGTTTGTGTGTTTGAGCCCCACATCTGCTGGCTCTGTGCTGACAGCTTAGAGCCTGGAGCCTGCTTTGGATTCTGTGTCTCCCTCCTTCTCTGCCCCTCCCCTGCTTGCACTCTGTCTCTCTCTCCTTCAAAAATAAACAAACATTAAAAAAAAAAATTAAAAAAAATTAAAGAACTGAATCTTTAAAAAAAAAAAAGCTATAACAGAAGGTTAAAAGAAATAATTAATCCATTTAAGAAAGGAAGAAATGTGTGAAAAAATATAAAAAGACATAAAGAATATGTTAGATTTATACCCAAATACAAGAGTATCTAAACTAATCACAGATTAAAAATAATCCAACCCAACTGAAAATATAATCCCATTAAATAATACAATGGTTAATTTTAAAAACCACAAAACCATATGTTGCTTACAAGAGATACACCCTATATATAAACAAAAAGGCTTGAAAGCAAAAGAATCGAAAATTATGTACCATTACTCAAAATAATTACCAACCACAAAAAAGCTATTGCAGCTATAGTAACATCAAAGTAAACTTTAAGGCAAAAAAATATGAAGAGAACAGAAGGTTATTTCATAAAAGGCTCAATCTAGTAAGAATATAAAATAACCCTAAATCTATATGCACTTAAACATAACCCTCTACATATATAAAGCAGGACTAGCAGAATGAAAACAAAAACCAGGTAAGTACAAAATCACAGGAGGTTTTAATCAATCTTAATAATTAATAGGAAAAGTGGAAAAACAAATCAGTGGGTTATAAAATATTTGAGAAAAATAACTAAACCTTTGTCCTAATCAACTGCATACAGGAACTACTGAATCTGAGTTACAGTCAAATGCACATGGAACATTTATGAAAACTTGTAGCTGATAAAAAGTCTCATCAATTTCAAAGGTTTAAAATCACAAAGTATATTCTCTGATCATAGTAAAATTAAGCTAGAAATCAATAACAATACAACAAGAAAAATCCCCCAAGTGCCATGATATTAGGAAATGTACAGATCACAAAAGATACAAAATAATATACATTATGAGTCCCATTTATATCAAATATCTAAAACCATCAAAACTAATCTACAGTATTGGATGGTCAGGATAGTGTTTACATTTGGAGAGGGGAGGGTAACCATGACTGTGAGAGATCATGAGCGGAGCCTCTCTGGGCCTGGATATGTTCTATCACTCAATCTGAGTGGTCATTACACATCAAGCTTGCACTTATATTCATGTATTTTTTCGTAGGCAAGTCATTTTTCCATTTAAAAACTTATCTGAAATATATAGTTTCAGTAAAGTGGAAATTCTGCATTGATAAACTCCTTTGGAAAGTTATAGTAGTAAAAATACACCTTCAGCATAAATCTGTAATTTTATGATCATAAAGCTGAAAATAATTTTAAAACATGTTAGAAAATGAGAAGGAAAGAAGCATGAAGGTAAATGAGAATTTTTACCTGGTAACTTCAGCCCCACCATTACTAGATGAAATCTACTTTAAAAGAAAAAAAAAAAAAAAGACAGGGGTACCTGGGTGGCTCAGTCAGTTAAGCATCCAACTTCAGCTCAGGTGGTGATCTCATGGTTCATGAGTTCGAGCCCTGTGTCGGGCTCTGCGCTGACAGCTCAGAGCCTGGAGCCTGCTTCCAATACTGTGTCTCCCTCTCTCTCTGCCCTTCCCCCATGCTCACTCACTCGCTCTCAAAAATAAAAAAGACAAAGCACTAAAACTATCACAACCAGTGAGGGCAAATTTAGACAGAGAAAGCCAATGAATAAGGTAATTTGAACCCTAAAAATACAGTGTCTAACTATCTGAAAGCCCATGAAAAAAACTAATTCATAAAGAGAGAAATTCAAATAGCCAATGTTCAACCTCACTTTGATAGTTGAAGAAACAAATCAAAACAAATTACCCTTTTTATTTGAGAGAAAGAGAGAACGTGAGCAGGGTAGAGGGGCAGGGGGAGAGAGAGAATCTCAAGCAGGCTCCACATTCCGCGTGGAGCCAGATGCAAGGCTCAATCCCACAACCCTGGGACCATGACCTGAGCTGAAATCAACAGTTGGACGCTCAACTGACTTGAGTCACCCAGGTACCCCAACAAATTACCATTTTTAAACTATCAAAATGGCAAAGATATCCTAGAATGTTAAAACATGGTGTTTGTAAAAGGATTTAAAAAAAGAACTTTTAGGGCGCCTGGGTGGCTTAGTCAGTTAAGCATCCCACTTAAGCTCAGGTCATGATCTCACAGTTTGTGGGTTCAAGCCCCACATCGGGCTCTGTGCTGACAATGCAGAGCCTGCTCAGGATTCTCTCTCTCCTCTCTCTCTCTGCCCCTCCCCTGCTAGAGCATGTGCACATGTTCTCACTCTCTCTCTCTCTCTCTCTCTCTCTCTAAAAATAAATCAACTTAAGAAAAAAAGAACTTTCATGAAGTCCCATTGATATAAGTTCTAAGGGCAAGTTGGCAATGAGATATGAAAAGCCTCTAAGTTTTCAGAGATTAGTATTAACATGTTTAATCATCAGAAACATATAATTTCACATTACAGAGGCTGGAACCTAAAGCTGGCAAATTCCCTTCTTCTCTTCATGCCACTTTTTTGGCCTTGTGAGGGGGCGGCCCCACCTGAAGGTGAGAAGGCAGAAGACATCGTGAGCTCTACTCCCCATCTTCTGGAAGCTCCCGCTGCCGCCACGCCACCAAGGAAGAATCTGAAGGCAATCTCTACGTCTCCAGCCTCACCCCAGCCTCACACTGTTCTTAAAGAACAGGACGACAAGCAGACCCCCTCTAGTTACATGAGCCTCGTTTGTGACACCTCCTCCATGCAGCCTGTCTAAAATCTCTCCCCTCCCCACATACCTTCCCCCATGTCCCTTGGCAGTCTCTTGTCCTATGGGCCCTCATTTCTTATAACGTTATAGCTCTCTGGCCATCCGGGGGAGAAATAAAAATGGAGCCTTTTGTACTGTGGAGTAAATGTACTCATGCTTCTCAGCTACCAAAGGTTTCCAACCGCAGCAGCTTTCACGGACTGATTGTAGCAGGCAGGCAATTTAGTAGACATTGTGCAATTGGGGAATTACTCCAGGAATAGCTGGAAAACCAAACGAGATGTCCCAGGAAACGCAGCAGCTTCTGGACAAATGCATTCGTCCTGCACTTGCTCCTGGCGCACGTGTGCCAAGCAATGGCCAAGTCCACGGCCGGGCCCTGCCTTTCGGGAGGGCCGACTTCAGACAGACCCACACGGGGACTCGGGCAGTTTGCTGTATGGTAAGTACCAGGTTCGGGGTGTGGACGAGAAATACTGCAGGGGTGACTGAGGGGGAAGATCATCAAGTGTGAATTTTAAGCCGAGAAAATACTTCTATTGCTCACAGCTCCAGAACTGCCGGACTCTCTACGGAAGCATGACCGGCGGGAAGCGGGCCGTGAACTCGCCCCGTGTATCTCCATGTTCCATACGCCGTCATGGATCACTCATGGGATGAGCTTGCCTACCTACGCATGTTTCTGTAACCTCAGTATTAATCTTTCTCTTGTCCCCTCTCAGTACATCCTCAGGTGAAAAGGCAGTTTTTAAAGCACTAACGAAATCAAAAATAAATGTGAGAGAATCGGTGCCTCGTCCCTGAAGGCTGGGAATCGTCCGTGACTACCTGACAGAGATGTGGTTCCAGAGGTTTCTCCAACACAGACTGCCTCCACATCTGCAAGTCCAGTGTGGGCACTCTGCACACATTTCCCATAGAGACAACATACAAATCAGGGTTCACTGTCGGAGCAGGCTGACAGAGCTCCGAATTAACTCACATGGTACCAAAAGCATAGTGCCATCCTATTTTTTCCATATTTTTACTGAGATATAATTCCCACACAGTTCACCCTTTTAAAGTGTACAACTTAGTGGCTTTTAGCATACTCCCAAAGTTGGGCAACTATCACCTGTATCTAATTTTAGAAACTTTTGTCACCCCTGAAAAAAGCCTGTACCTCCAGCAACCGTCCCTCCCTCCTCCACAGGCCCCCGCCCCCACCACTCAGCTACTTTCTGTCTCTACAGATTTGCCTACTGTGGCATTTCATATTAAATGGAATCATCAAATATGTGGCCTTTTGTGTCTGGCTTCTTTCATTTAGCTAACGTGTCCAAAGCTCATATAAGTCGTGACATGTATCACCCATTTTTCAGAGGCCTTTTAACAGCTCCTACTTTGTACCTCAAATGGAATTCCATTTCCAAGAATTTAAAGAAATAATCAGAAATGCACCAAAGGATCTGCGTCCAAGTGCATATCACAATATTACTTACGATAGGAAAATACATTCAATATAGGGACTGGTTAAATTTAACACACATATACGCTGAAATACTATGCAACAGTAATACACAAGATTTTAGAGGACATTACAAGCGAAAAGGCTCACTGTTAACTAAAGAAAGAAGGTTAAAAAACCATATTTTATAAAATGTATTTGGTGGGAATGACATCGGCCGAAATTATTACCAGTTATCTTTGGGTAATAGGAATATGGATTGTTTTAAATTTCCTATTTACATTTACATACTTGAAAATTTTCTTCAATAACTGGATCAGAAAAGTGTTTTGTCTTTTTATTTTAAATTTTTTTTAATGTTTATTTTTGAGAGAGAGAGAGAGACAGAGTGTGAGCAGGGGAGAGGCAGAGAAGGAGGGAGACACAGAATCCAAAGCAGGCTCCAGGCTCTGAACTGTCAGCACGGAGCCTGACACAGGGCTCAAACCCACGAACCAGGAGATCATGATCTGAGTCGAAGCTGGATGCTTAACCGACTGAGCCACCCAGGCACCCCTGAAAAGTATTTTGTCTTTAATCACACTCTTCTACTGGGAGAAAAAACAACCTTCAGAATGTGAACAGAAAGGCACTCAGAGTTCAATTAAGAGTCCCTCATGTTTTCATCACATAGACAATTTCATTGTGTATATAATTATATACATACACACACACATAATGAAAATGAGAATAAGCTAATCAGTGGGTTGTTTTTAAAAGTTGTGAAAAGCAGAAAAGAGACAATGAATATAAATGCAGAAACTCAATTAGGTGCCAGAAAAAATGGAACTGATCAATAATCCAAGAACTGGTTCCCATATAAAACAACAAAAGTGATGGAGTTTAAGAAATCTGACAAGAAAAACAAAAGCTAAACAAATGAAATTAGAAATACAAAAGGGATATAACCAGACACACTGATGCTTCAAGTGCAAATAATATATGCCACTGAATTTGAAGGTGCAGGATAAGTGGGAAAGTAAAATACAAAAATGAAGTCAAGCAGTAAAAAAGCTCCAATCATCAGGAAGCAAAAACAAACCTTTTCACAGCCTTACCTCCCTGAAGAGTCCTTATGACCGAGAATTTAAAGTAATTTCTCTCAGCTGTTCAAGAAACCGTCAATTCTAAAGCCATATAAAGTGTTCCAGAACACATAAAGTTATGGAAAGTTACTAAATTAATTTTATGGGGCTAGTCTAACTCTGGGATCAAAACAGCAAAGGCTACCTACCTCCTACTCCAGAGGAAATGTCCATCCATACACATTAGATAGGAAAAGCCTAAACAAAACGAGGTTGTAAAATCTAACATGGCCAAGACCAACTTATTATTAGGAAGTGTGTAAATACCTAAAACCAACATGATCAACTAAATTAATGCTCAAAACACCCCAATAAAAGTCAACACCTCTTCCTATTAACACTCTAAAAGCCACAAATCACAGAATAATCCACTTACATAGTTTTCAAAGTATCTCCCCAGCTAGTAAGTAAACAATAAAATTGATGGTGAAAAAGTAAAAACATTCCAAGTAAATCGAAGCATCAAGTAAGAGAGACCACCAGGGAAGTCTGACTAATTCGATAAGCCATGAACCAGAACCAAGAGCAGTTAGATACATCAAAACAAAATAAATAGAAGTTTAAATGGAGGAAGAAAAATCCCATTTGCAACAGCAACGTCAATAATCAGCCCATAAATAAATAAAACAAAACCTGAAACTATCCGAAACTAACATGCAAAATGTCAGATCCTAAATGTAAAGAAAGTTACGCACTTTGATGGAGTTACAAAAGAATTGAAAAAAAAAAATCAGGTAGCATACTTTACTTCTAGATGGACTAGCTTAATCATAGAAACATACTTTTAAATACTCCACTCCTGCCCTTAGAATCACACTTTATACAGAACGATTTTAAAGTCAGCCCCTGAAACCAAAATTACAGTCACACCAGAAATGCTATCTATATAGTGATTAAAAAATATGAGGAACATTTAGATCAACTGACATGGAAAAATGTCCACCATAAATTCTCAAGAGGGGGGAGGGAAAAAAAAAAAAAAGCAAGTGTAAAACAAAAGGATCATAAAAATCTCATGGTGTATGTGGGTGAAGGCACACATACTTAGAAATAAAGACAGGGGCGCCTGGGTGGCTCAAGTTGGTTAAGCATCCGACTTCGGCTCAGGTCATGATCTCACACTCCGCAGGTTCGAGCCCCGCATCGGGCTCTGTGCTGACAGCTCGGAGCCTGGAGCCTGGAGCCTGGAGCCTGGAGCCTGCTTTGGATTCTGTGTCTCCCTCTCTCTGACCCTCTCCCGTTCACACTCTTTCTCTGTCTCAAAAATAAATAAACATTAAAAAAATTTTTTTTTTTTTTTTTTTTTTAAAGAAATACAGACAACCACTCTAGAGTGAGCACCTGGCTACCTCTGGACAGTGAGGTCACATGAATTTATGCCCTTAGAACTTTTGCAAAAAGTACAACATAACTGCTATAAATTGGGCAGGTGGCAGGGGGTACGAGGACAGTCTAAAAGTAAAGAAGAAAAGAAATACACCAAAATATCAACAGTATATGTCTTGAGGTAGCTGAATTATGGTTACGTGCTTCAACATATTTTCCCGTGTTTTCCAAATTTTCTACAATAATCATAAGAAACAAAGCTCTGTGCAAAACCTAGAGAAATGTAACAACACGTTAAAAACAGTTCACTTGGACCCTCTTGTTCTTTCGAGCTTACATGTGCCAAATTCCCAGTTTTTCTCCAACCACAGTATGATTTTCAACATTAAATTCAAAATTTACCAGGAAGCATTCCAATCAGAGAAAAGAACTGCTCGCACGCACGTGTTCAAATTAAAAAGGAAAGCTACACATGGTGAAGAATCGAGAAAGGTGTGGTCCGGAGTCTTACCGTGAAACTGTTGTTGACGTTCTTGGTGCTGGATTCAGCCACGCTGGCATCTGTCAGGTCCACCTCGTCAAATATGATGGACTGCAGAGAGGCACAGGCACCAGGGTCAGTGCGCAGCCAAGGCACCCAGCCCAGCATTGCCCCCCCACTCTCCTCAACCCTAGTCAAACACCCACAGATGCCCACGTGCCTGGAACCCTGGAACCTTGAGCACTTGACACTTGAGGACTAAAGGTGCAGTGACTACACACGGAGCACAGAGCTCACAGGTAGAGCTCCGGGTGTTAATCCAGGAGTTCATTAGTGATTGCATTCGTGGAAGCAAAACAAAACACTGTGATTTCTGTATTTAACTTTTGTACTGCTCAGCATTTCACTTTTATATGTGAAATATGCCTTCCCACAGAGTCCACCTGAGGGAACAGGGGTCCAGACTGAGGATCTCCTGTCCTTCCGGTTTTGGTTTGTCCAGCCAACACACTTAGCGGGAAAGGTCCTGGCTGAAATAAATAATTCTAGGAAGAGAGACCAACCCAAATAGAAGGGATGTGGCCATGAACAACAACAACAAAAAAAAAAACCAAGGGAGCAGAGCAGAAGGAATTCAGTCCTGAGGAGAGAGACCACCAGACTCCAGGAGGAGGATGGGAGAATGAATGAGTCCTGGGACCTTCTCCCCAGCCCATTTCCACCCTCACTCTCCCCCTCCAAATCCCCTCATCAGTCCACACCTCCCACTTACCTTACTGTCCCCTCTAAGAGGAGTCTACTGGGAACCCTGGAGGAAATGCTAATGACTTAGACTCAGCCTTTTAAGTAACCTCCTCCCCCCACTCCATACACACAAAGAACTAAAATAACTATGAGTGTTTTGTTTTGTTTTTTTAAATGAGGGATGTGGTCAGAACCCTATCTAAACAAGTTGTTCTGTTCAATTTCACATTTGAATGCACTCCCTAGGGATACATCTCCAACACAAATCTGGAATCCGAATCATTTACATTTTAATACCAAAATATAAGTATTGACAACAATACTAATACTGGTATTCAGAATACCAAAAACTAGCTTTGCATTTACTGCATTTATGTAAACAGAGCAGTAATTTAGTGGGTTTGACTGGCTCCTTGTCTTCCACTAAGCTGCCTGGTGGCTCTCACGGTAAAGCTCACATACAAGATTGCACATGGAAAGAAGGACCACGGCCAGAAGCCTAGAGACAGAATCTCAGTTCTGCTCACACACCAAGAAGCCCAACATACTTCAGAAACACTTTTAATCAGTTTCATAGATATTTACTACCTGTCTCCAAACTAAGCTGTACACGTTAAAGGTGTACAGCTTTTTGCTTGCCAATTATACCTCAATAAAGCACTTTTTTAAAAAAGACATTTTAATTTTAGTCCGTAATAAAAGAGTTCTAAGGCTGTGACCCCCCAATCCTTCCGAAAGAAGGATCTCTAACTGTAATTTGATTATTTCTGTGACATTTCCCCTTTTCTTCATTGGTGACATATGACATTAAGGAAAGAGAAAAATGAGTAAAAGTCAGTGTCTGTAAGAAATAGAACATGGCTTGAGACAAATTAAAGCTAGCACCCTAGAGTATTGCCAAACTCACTGGAAGTAACAGATCCAAGAAGCGAAGGTTTCTCCCAAGACGCGGACCCCGTGGGAACCCTCTCCCCGGCGGCCCCTCCACCGCATCTCACCTTGGCCGTTTTTGCATAGTACAGCGTCCGCCCCCGCAGCTTGAAGTATCTCCTTTTTGATCGCTGGAATGAATTGTTCTGTTTGGTCAGCATCCCCTCTTTGATGACGGTCTGAAAGCACAGAAATGATTCATAAGCAAGCGTTTGCATGGTGCCCTCGGGCCCGTCCGGCAGAACTGCACACAGACGGGCCAGTGCGTGCATGTCCCTAACGGGCCAGTGGCCTAACTGAAGGAGGGATTCCCCCACTCTCCCCAGACTTATGGACCGGCCGAGCGCGCTGCTTGGGGGGGGGGGGGGGGGCAGGCTACACGATTCTCTGAGGGACACCAGCGTGCCTGAGTGGTGAGGTTGTCTGGGGCCCAAGGTGTGCCCGGCTATGCCCTGGGGATCAGCAGCAGGGGACGTGAAGGCTTGCAGGCCAACAGTAGGCAGCAAGGGGCCAGAGCATTTTCCAACTTCAGCGTTTGGTATTTTTCAGCTATTCTTGGCCCCGTCTCCGTGTTCTCTGGCTTCCTGCCATTTCTCAGGATCCTGTTGCCAAAACTGTCGACGTAGGTTGCTGTGGGGTTCAGCGTAGCTGCAGGCCTGCACCCCACTCAACCGTCACCCCATTCACAAGCTAGGCATGTGCCTCCGCCCACGCTGCAGAGAGAAGTTCCACGACCAAAGTCACGAAAACTCCTCTCATCCCATAAATCTGATGCATCCGCCACAAACTGGAGTTCCCTTAACAATCCAGGTGGACAGCACTCCACTCACCTTGGCTCAGTGAAAGCCAAGAATGGGACATGCCTTCTCCTGGACCTGCTTCTCTCTTGTGCTGTCCCCTGTGCTGGTCTGACAGGACAAAAGGAGCCCTGCAGAGCACTCAGAAGTTAAATGCTCAAGGAACCACTTGATCATTACACATCTGAACCGCTGGGAGCCACTAAGAGTCAAAACGAATAAACAACGTGCATGAAACAAGAGCCTGGCTCTCGGCATGTGCACCCCGTTTTCCCCAGCTGACAGAAACGGCCATTCTCCACAGAGTCCCACCATGGAGTCAGGCAGAATGCACAAAACTCTGCTCAAGTACACAAATACTGGTTCAGAGGAGTTTGGGTTGAATTACCCAATCCCACATTGCTTTGCACTCTAAGTAACTTCTTTAAGAAAGTATCTGTCGGAAGCACTTGGGTGCTGTGGCCACCGAAGACGACGTAAGACAAAACCAGACACAGAAACTTCACGTAACCCAAACACATCAGAAGGCAAGAGTGGAACAGCAGCGCTGCCCGGTCCCAACATCAGCCAACTCCAGACAGAGAAGCGGGGAGCTTGGGATGCAGTCACCCCCCACCCCAAGAAGCATGACAAAGAAAGCCTCCTGTCCCACACACACCACTAACACCGGGTCAGGCACCAGAACCCCAACCTGAGCAGCCCCGGGGGGGGGGGGGGGGCCTGGGATGCCCCTGCCACTGGGCATCCTCTCCATGGGCCTCCCGGGCAGGGGAGCCGCCCGTGCCGGCTCCCGACCATGTGCCAGGTACCGTGGGGTCTGTGGGGGCAGGGCTGGCCTAGCAGGACGAACAGCAACCTTCTCCAACTCCCAGGACAAAAATCACTGAGGAACCTCCTTCCTCAGGTAATTAAAGAGTGCCGGCAGGAGAGAGAGGAACACAGCATCACCCAGTGATCCAAGAACAGACTACTGACGACAGTCACAGAATGCAAACTGCCATCCTTAGCTACAGGACGGCGCTGGCTTTTCTGAAGTGCGGGAGCATGTGCTGAACCAGAGGCTGATCCCAGGCGGAGAGAAAGCCCCACCTCTGAACCCAGGAGCTGCAGGTAGAAACCAGTCCTCGGTACGGAAGGACTACCAGGTTGCCTCCTCACACTGTTTTCAGACCCAAGTACACATGGACACTCATGTCAACGTGCTCTTCAGAGACCTGATGCAGACCCACGGGCGCCAGCACTGCGCTCCGGGCCAGCCTCTCCTCCTTGGCCTGAGGCCTCGCTCCCAGGCAAAGCACCTCTCCTCGCCCCCACGCGTCTTGCTTACCTCTGCAGGGGGGGTCACCACTTCCATCTCTTCCCTAAATGCAAAGTTAAAAAAAAAAAAAAAAAAAAAAGACGACGACGACAAAACCAACAAGCTCCGACCCAGAAAAGTTATAATAAGTTATTTTTAAAAGATAAACGCTGCAGTATTTTTTCTTGCATCTCCCGCCACACATCTCACACATAAAAGAAAAGAAAAATTAAAACACAATCCAGTCCACCACACACACACACACATCTTTCAGAAAGCGGATGAGAGCTGCGATCTTGGGCTACCCGAGGAGGGCCGCTGTTCTATTTATAGAACAAGAGCACTCAGAAAAAGACTCTGGTGGGTTTCAGCGGAAAAGGCTGGGGAAAAGATAAAGACCAGTATTTCTTTGAAGCTTTCTCAGAAACTGTGTCTCTTCTCCTGATTCGCTGCTCGAGAATACTACAGATATGCTGCAGAATATTTTTAAACACTCAGTCAAAAGCAATGAACTAAAAGTGGTCAAGAAAATAACACCCCTGAATAATCTGCTATGTTTTGCATTTGGCAGCTTGTAACTGGCACCCACAGGAAACACTGCTCAGCTGGCAGGGCTCCTCCTCATGCCCAACAGAGCGGAGAACCAGCAGTCAAAACCCCAGACTCCAGCACAGCTCGCTCAGGGCGTGCTGGGCGGCCAGACTCCCAGAACCGTTTGGTCAAGTTCCGTGCACAAACAAAAGGGCCCACTCTGTCCTTCCAGCCATCCAGGGCACCTTCATTACCATCAGGAACAAGAAAGGACCGATTTGAAACACACTCAGGCACTGAGAATCAGGTAGAGTGCAAAAGCGAGCCCCATGCCCACCTCCAAACAGGAAATCCCCAGGCTGGACTCCAGGGATGAAACCAGCAGTCTTCGGCCCGGGCGCCACGGCCACCCGCAGTGAGCAGACAGACCGCTCCTGGCCCATGGGCGAGACTACCCGGGCACCTGCTGTTGGGGAAGTTCAAGTCTCCAGTCATCCTGCCCGGGAACAAAGGGCTGAGGAACGCAGCTCTGGAAATGCCCTTAAAGAGGCTTCAAACCAGTGGGCAGGGAAAGGCGAGAGCAGGCCCCGCGAGCCCTGCTCAAACCTGCTCTCAGATCACTGATTGTCAGGCCTGTCGGTCTCCGGCCCTCATGTACACTTTGGAAAGATGGTTCTGGCCACAGTGTGGAGGAAAGGGGGAGGGAAATCTGGAGGCATGCAGAACACTCCAGAAACTCTTATAAGAGGGCAACCGGCAACACTGAGCATCTGGGAGGGAGACAGGAAGAAGACGGCCACAGACAGGGGCAAGGAGGACTCAGGTCTCATGGGTAGGGGGATGGGGGCTTCGTCTGGGGCATGCCACAAGGGCCTCAATGCTGCCAGGGCCAGCTAAGCGGAGAGATGGCTGCGGATAAGAGGTCAGGGCGTGAGAGAAGGTTTAACAGGGAGGTGCTTCAATGAGGCCCGTATGGAGAGGCAGAAGGAGAGCAGGCGCGGGGAACAGGGAATCCCAGGACACCGGCTCGGGTGCAGAAAGGAGGCGGGAACCCAAAAGGAGGATAGAAGAAAGTGGGCACAAGGCCAGGGGCGAGGAGAAAAAACCCAAGAGGACACACTGATGATGCCAACTGGGAGGAGCCGGAGGAGGACCTGCCAGGGCGAAGCCAGAGTACAGCACCCCAAATGTGACCGGGATGGGAGGAAGCAAAAATGGGAGGTGGGTTTGTTTTTTTTTTAACCTGCACGTTTCTTAACTTTTTATAAACGTGAAATCATAGTGCACATACCGTACTTTAACTTACTATTTTTTCTGTCGAGATATATTGTCAACACCCGTCCATATTAGTGAATCTATCTCTGTCAGCTGCAGAGTATCTCCCTGTACTGATGTGCTTTATCACTCAGCTCGCGCCCTGCTGCTAGAACAGGTGGAATGCTTCCCCCTCTCAATACTACCAACAAGGCTATTGCTACAACAAAACACCTGCACGTGTCCTGGGCTAGTCCTTAAAGCAAATGAGAAGCAGCAGCATTTGGGGCTCAGGACAGCCCAGAAACAGATGCTCACAGATTGGAAAGTGTGACATGTGACAGCAGCAGCTTCTCCAGCTGGGGGGCGAGGAGGGACCAGTCAGTGGCCGGCCTAAGACAGCAGGTCACCCAAAGGGAAGGACGCTCGCAGTCCTCTACCGCACACACCACAGACACAAGTCAGCCCCGGGGGGGGCTACAGATGCGACGCAGAAGGCAGAACTTGAAGTTTCAGCAGACAATACAGGAGAACTGCCTTATGACCTTGGGACTGGGTGGCAGTGGAAGAGGGGATGGATTTCTCAAATAGGATTGAAAAAACACTAAACACAAACTGTAAGACTGCTAAAGCCAACTACATTCCAACTGAGAACTTCTGTTCATCAAAGACACCTTACAAAGAAAGGGAAGGGTGAAGTCACACGCTGGGAGAAGATACGCGCGACACTGCCAACAGCCAGAATATTCTAAGAACCCCTGCAAAATGGTAACGAAGAAAAAGAAGCTGCCAAACGGTAAACTGACAGAAGGCATGAACCAGGGTTAAGTCCAATGGTGACTGAGAGATGCTGAAGGGCAGCGGGCTGGACAGAAAGGAGCCCTGAGGGTGACATCCCAATACCCTGCTGAAAGCCTGGGTCCACACGTGCAGTTTTACCACGTGCGTTTGTGCTGCACTGACGTTTACACACATGTTCTTTAGTATGTAGAAAGAAAGGGGAAAACAAAGTCAATAAAAGGACAGAGGTAAAACCTCAGGCAGAGCTCTGCTGGCGCCATCAGCGTCTCGCGCACCGTAAGCGTAAGAACTTCCACACGTTCCTTGCTGGCCAGCCTGCCTGAGAGGACAGGGCTAGGGGCTGCAGGCGGGCCAGGAAATAAGGAGGGTGGGGAACGAGGCGGGGGAGGATAAAGAAAAGAAGAGTGACTGGGGCGCCTGGGTGGCTCAGTCGGTTAAGCCGCCGACTTCGGCTCAGGTCATGATCTCGAGGTCCGTGAGTTCGAGCCCCGCGTCGGGCCCTGTGCTGACAGCTCGGAGCCTGGAGCCTGCTTCGGATTCTGTGTCTCCCTCTCTCTGACCCTCCCCCGTTCATGCTCTGTCTCTCTCTGTCTCAAAAATAAACATAAAAAAAAAAATTTAAAAAAAGAAAAGAAGAGTGAAAAATCTAGCCAAATGTTTCACATCAGCCATCAATTTGTCCTTAAGCCTTTTGAGTCCTTCAGCAAAAACCTACATAAACCTGATTACACTAAGTCCACGCCATCCAAATTCACAAAGTTCAAAAAAAAAAAAAAAAGTGGGGCTATTACCATATAAAGTTAATAAACAAAAGAACTATTAAAATGTTTCTGTGAGGGGCGCCTGGGTGGCTTAGCCAGTTAAGCGTCTGACTTGATTTCGGCTCAGGTCATGATCTCAAGGTTCGTGTGTTTGAGCCCTGTGTCAGGCTTTGTGCTAACAGTAAGGAGCCTACTTGGGATTCTCACTCTCCTTCTCTCTCTGCCTCTCTCTAAATAAATAAATAAACTTAAAATTTTTTAAATAAATAAAATGTTTGTGAAAAAAAAGGTAAGTAAAAGTTATTGCCGTAAATTTGCATATCACTTGAAATTCTCTGGAGCGCTTTTGTATCTATTAGCTTTCTTAACAGAACAAATACATGCTAATATCCCAACTGACAAGACAACTGGCCACTGACAGACTGAGGAACTTCTCCACAATTAAACAGCTAATAACAGACCACAAAGAAACAATCAGGCCTCCTTACTCTTACATTGAACCTTCTGTGGTTTATAGTACCTGAATACCATAAACAGTATGGTTTGTTCATAAACCCAAAGGCCTAGAGGTTCTTTTAAATGCTTACTGAGTGAGTACCCACCGTACCTAGTACGTTCATGCAAGGCATTTTTACCTTTTAACCTTCACATCAACTTCAGAGGTATGTAACAATACTCCCATTTTACCGATTAGGGGACTGAGGGTCTGAAGAATTAAGTAGGTCATTCAAGGCCACATAACTAGTAGACAGAAGACCTGTAATTCAAATCTAGGGCCTACATAGCAGGCAAAAAATATTTGTTGGCAAAATGAAACATAAAAGTCTACTGATAGCTCTGATTTAAAACAAAGTAAGCAAAGGTAAATTCCTTCAGCAATTCAAGACACCACCCACAAATCCATCCCAGTTCATCCGGATTTGGAACTACCTGCAACTTACCTACAACTCCCCTCCCTACTCACTACCACCCGGTCTTATCACATCCTATCAGAAACTGAGGAAGCGTGCACACCTCAGGCCACAACTGATTATACACATTAGGTGTCTCCACGGCACCAGCAACCAGCAGGAGAGAGAGGGTACCTGCTGGGTACACATGGGTACCTGCTGTGCTGGAGAATTGCTCCCAACTCTGCACAGCCAGAACCCATATCTGAAGCCAACAATCTGACACAAAGGTGCCCCACATGAGTTTTCTAAAGACCCCAAAACCGCTAACTCGTGAAGAAAGGACAGCCTTGTTTTCTACCAATCAAGAGAACCCAACTTCCTCTTTGCCACTAACCACCCTGGCTTTCCTCCTTCGATGCACTGCCTGCAAGATGAAAAGCAACCATGTCCCCAAGCCCCTGTCACTTGAGAGTTAGGGAGATGTCCCATTCCTGTCCCACTAATATGAGGAAGGGCCAAAGCAGAAAAGCCAAAAAGTGGCCGGCCCCAAAGCATAATGCCCAAATCCCCCCAAGGAGCCGCTCCTCAATCTGTCCTTCCCTTGGTGTCCACACCCACACCCCCTAAATCTGAGGGCTCTTCTATCACTGCGGGATGCCCCCCCCCCCCAACTCCCTGCCCTCTCAGCTAACGCAGTCTCAGTTCTGAGCGGGCTAGTTGTACCGAGTGTGACCAACATCACAACGCTGAGCACACTTCCCCAGCCCCAGCCACAGGATTCGGTCTTGGTCAGACAGACCTACATGAACATCCTGCGGGGGCTGCGAATTGCTTCACTGATGTGTGAGAACACGTGTGGCTTCAGCTCCCCCCTTCCCCCTCCCTCTTGTCTCGAATGCGGACACCGCGTGTAGAGCTGTGGCAGCGATGCTGAGACCCCGAGGTGGGAGCCAGCTGGTGAGGCAGAAAAGCACAAACGATGTAGGTCTTAAGGCATCATCAATCTGCCAGACGCACTCCTGTCCAGTAAAGGTGGGTTGGCTGAGTTGGCTCCTGCTCCGTCACCATCAGTGGCTGTTCTGCTACCAAACACTGGTGTCCCTAGGTTTCCGAGGCCCCGCACCCTAAATGTGATCCGCATCCAACCAGCCTCTTCATCAGCCCCTCACTTTCTAACTTGCTCCCACCACTCGGTATTTCCTCTTACCAGCACCATCAAAGCTGACAGAAGCATGAGGCATATGCCACTCGTCCCACCTCCACTCCCCGCCCCTAACTGGTTACCCAGTACCGACTCCACTCGTTAAAGTCACTCAGGACTCCGCTCTATCTTCAGGCCCTCTGCCACAGCTTAGTTTGGATCCCCACCTCGGGCTTAAATTATTGTCTGTCTCTGTGTCTCTCAGGGATGACCCAGACCACCAGGGTCAGAACCCCCGGAACACTCATGAAACCCACTGTTCCTAAATCCCCAGAATGTGAAGACAAGAGCCCCGGCGGTGCCTGAGCACACCGCAGTGGGGGGGATCCCTGCCTTCCGCTCTCTACCACCGTGCACGCTCCGGCCTGCTGCCAGCCCTCTGCTGCCTCTCAGGTCCACTACCAGCAGCATCACCTAGCAAGTTCTGAAACGCTGCCAGCCGCTCCCCAGCAGGGGACCAGGTAGCCACAGAGTGCAAAAGCTCCCCCGGAGGATTCGGATAAGCACCCTGCGCTAACCAAGGCGTCCCTGGCCCACTCACAAACATCCCCTTGTTTTCCTGTGTCTTGAGGGAAGCCAACTGTGGCCCTTCAAGGCTCTTTTCAATCCCTCCCACCCACCCCAGAGCCTACTGCCTCAGCCCCAGAACCATCCGACCCAAACACACCGGCTCCTTTGTAGCCACCTACTTTTGGATAGATCCTTCCTCTGCTTGGAATCTGCTTGGAATACAGCTATGGATTCTATGAAGTAAAAAAAAGAAAGGTGTAGTACATATAGGGGGCATGCTACGTTTGTGTAAAAAGGATATCTGTGTGTGTATGTGTGTGTGTGTGCAGAGATAAAACTTAAAGGCAAGTATGTGCAGACAGTATCTTTAAATTTTCAAACAACAGTGGAAGAATTAACCAAAATAATAAAACAATAAAAATGGTTAGGTGGCTACCTCTGGGCGGGGGAGGGACAGAGCAGACAAGACGGGGAAGGAAGTGAGCCAGCCCTCTGGAAGGTGCGTGATTGTATAAGGACACAGAAGGGGCAGCCGCCGTCGGACGCAGCACCCCGGACAGCTCTCATGGCCCCCGTCTAAGAGCTTCCACAGATGACCCCACTTTGTCTACACAACCCGCCCAAGAGAGACACCGCACCCACTCCCGTTTGCCACAAACCAGGCAAGAAGAGAAAGACAGGGTCGGTATCTGTGCAGGGCCTACTCCATACCAGGACAGGAACTTAGTTATCAGAATCTCATTTAATCCTCACCGCACTGAACACTTACTACCCCATCTCACTTATGAAGACACTGAGGTCCATCCAGAGAGGACCTATGTCCACAGAGAAGGGACAGATGTGGGGTTCAAACCCATGTCTGTCTGATTTCAACTCTCCACATTTCAATATCAAGTGAAAAGATTAAAAAGGATGCTTGAGGTAAGGTTTTCTTTTGTTCGTTTGCCTTTACAAGTAAGACTAAAACTACAGTCATAAACTGCTCCTCCCACTTCTTGGGGTGAGCGCGTGGACAAACGTGCACGTCGAGGCACAACCACCCCCCTGCACACCACGTGGGCAACCCCAACCACCAACAGCAGGAGCGACTTCCAAATACACACACGCTGTGGTTCAGTCAAGGCACCAAAGGCTCGCCTGGCTTCTGTGAGCCTCCAGAGGAAAACCCGTCTCCCCACGGACCTGTGGAATGAAACGCACTCTGCGTTTCAACAAATATTTATCGAACACTTAAGTGCGAGTACGGCTGGGAATATGATGATGAAAGAGACAAGACCCTTGACCTTTAAGGAAACTGTGCAGCGAGAGAGGGATACTTTTACAAAGTAAAAAGTACGAGAGGAATTTGCTTTAAATACTCAGAAGAAAGTGGGGCTCGGGGGTGGGGACAGACGAAATATGAAAGACACAACACTGACGACTGTTTACACCCAGTGACTGATTAAAACCCCTCTCCTTACTTTTGTGTATGTTTGGAAATTTCCATTAGAGGTACAGACAGGGTGCTCTGGCAACTCAGACGTGAATGAAACACACCAGAGGCTTGAATGCAAGGCCCGGAGCCGCTACCACCGGGGCTAAAGGCAGCCACCCCCCACACCCCAGTTCCTGACCTGCCGATCCCACCTCAGGGGTGCTGCACAGAGCAGGAAATCCCTGAGAGAAAGGCTCACACACGCTGCAAAGCGCCACACAAACATAAAGCCGTGTCATAACCATCACTACTCAAATGCCCCTTCCCTGGGTTCCACAGCCCCTCTGTCTCATTTTCAGACATAAGGTAGAAGTAAAGTCTCGTGTTAAGCAGCCAACTTACTTCTTTACAAGAAGTAAAGCACCTGCATGGCTTAGTCAGTTGAACATCTGACTCTTGATTTTGGCTTGGGTCGTGATCCCAGGGTCGTGGGATTGAGCCCCATGTCAGGCTCTGCATTGAGCATGGAGACTGCTTGGGATCCTCTATTTCTCTCCCCCTGCCCCTCTACCTTACTCTTACTCTCTCTAAAATAAAAAATTTTTAGAAAAGCCTGGGTGGCTCAGTCTTAAGCATCCAACTTCGGCTCAGATCTCACAGTTCATGAGTCCAAACCCCACATCGGGCTCTGCACTGACAGTGCAGAGCCTGCTTGGGATTCTCTTTCCCTGCTCCTCTCTGACTCACTCTTTCTTTCTCTCTCAAAATAAATAAGTAAACTTTACAAAAATTAAAAAATTAAAAATTAAATTTTTTTAATCTTATTTATATCAAGACCTTTAGTTCTCTGTTTAGATAAGTTTAGCATTATTTTCAACACAGGAGTTAAAAGTTTAAACAAAGGGGAGGTGCCTGGGTGGCTCAGTCGGTTAAGCATCTGACTCCTGATTTTGGCTCAGGTCATGATCCCTGAGTTGTGGGATTGAGCCCCATCAAGCTCTACACTGAGCATGGAGCCTGCTTAAAATTCTCTCATTCTCTCATTCTCTCATTCTCTCTCTCTCTCTCTCTCTCTCTCTCTCTCTCTGTCTCCACCTCTCCCCCACTCGTGTGCTCTCTCTAAAATAAAAAAAAAAAATTAAGTTTAAACAAAGGGGAACATCACTAAGATACTGCATATAATGTACACATTTATTAGGATACTCTGAAGTTTAAATCCTATGTTTTTGCAAGTCATGCCCTTTTGTATTATCTGGCTCCTTAAACTTCATCTGTTTTGATCCTGAGAGTTGGAACTGTTTCAGCCGTGTTTCAGGACATTCCAGAGAAGAGACTAAGGACAGACTCTTCTCCATCTTCTGCTACCAGCACACAGCATCCTACACCATCCGTGTCAGGAATTCTCAATTGAAGGACAGCCCTGTTTCTGTTTCCTTTAGTATAAAATAATGCTCATTTTAGGAAATTCAGAAACGTAGAAATAGAAATAATCCAAATTGCACCACCCCTGGTATCAGGGCACAATCCATGGCATTAGTTTGGAAACTTTCTTCATCTTACTTCCCATGCACGGTGTTTTGCACAAAGCTGAATGGCCTTCTGTACACAATGCCTCTCTGTTTCCCCAGCATCACAAAGTACTGTCCACATTACTGCCTTCCTCAATCACCTGAATGGCTGCTGTACGCACAAGAGCAGCAACTCGCTCTGCCACTTCCCAGTTCTGTGGCCTGGGCACTCGGCCACCTCATGGCAACCTTCTCACACTCCCGAAGATGAAGTAAGACCACCTATGCATGGTGCGGGGTGCCAGCACACAACAGCTATCAGCCCTGGTCATTAACTCAGTGGGTTGTTAAACTGGAGTGTCTTCTGGGCTTACAATTTTTATGTTTAATGCTGCAATAAACACAACGTCCTCTGTGCTTTTTCATATTTAAGATTATCTCCTTGGGACAGGATCCTACCATGGAAATTACTGAGTCAAGAGTAGGGACTTTCTTGGAGTTTTTCAAACATGTCACCAATTGCTTCCCCAAATGGTTGCACCACATGTGCTGCTGGAGGGTGAAGAAGCTACAGGGTTTCTATAAACAGCAAAATTCCAGCTCATACACAACACTGGCTGGATATAAAAATACACTTAGACAATTATGACTAGTCGACAGTAAAAAAATACACTTAGATAATTAGACTCATAACTCAGTATTGACAAACCTGGGTTTTTTACTTGCCCTCTTAAACTAAATGAAAACACAGGGAAAAGAGATAAGAATTTCTGACTTCCTTTTCGCTCAGCTTCTGAGTACTAGTCCCTCTTTATCAAAGAGTTTAAATACAAAGGCTACCAAGTGGAATTAGACTTAACGAGATGAGTATTTCAAATTTTCCCAAGCCATATAAAGAATGAGTCTGCACTCCCAAACTTGAAATATAGAAGAGTTCTAGGATAACAAAAAGTCAGAAATACAGATATTTCCTTTCAAACCCTTCAAATACGTAAATGTCTCATAACCATCCATAAGAATGATTCTATCACGCATCCCTCTATGAACTCCACTGAGACCAACCCAAAATGTCCAAGAATACCAACCAATTCTGAGAAGTTCATAGCTGATTTTAAGTATTACAGCGTATGTAGCTTGAGAGGCCAAATCCAGATGGAAAAAAGTGGTCCTCTTCAACAAACAGTGCTGGAATATCTGCATGGGAAAGGGTGAAACTGGACCTTTTCCTTCCACCACATACAAAAATTAACTCAAAATGGATCAAAGACTAAATAAAAAGACAAAACACTCTTAGAAGAAAACACTAAAGTACATCTTCGTGACCCTGGATTTCTCAAATATGACACCAAAAGCACAAACAAGAGACGGAAAGCATAAGGCCGACTTCATCAAAATTTGTAATCCTTTTGTGCTTCAAAGGACACTATCAAGACAGTGAAAAGAGAACCCACAGAAGGGGAGAAAATATTTGCAAATCACTGATTTGATAAGGGTCCAATATTTAGAATATATAAAGATTTACAACTCAACAGAAAGATAGCCCAACTTAAAAACGGGCAAAGGACTGAAATAGACATTTCTCCAAAGATATACAAATGGCCAAGAAGCACATGAAAAAAACACTCATCAACAAAAAGAAAGACAGACAGACAGACAGACAGACATGCCCAACATCGTTAGTCACTAAGGAAATGCAAATCAATACCAGGAGATACCACTTTGCACGCATCAGGATGGCCCCATTATTTAAAACAAAAAAAAAAAAGTGCTGGCAAACGTGGAGAAACTGGAATCCTTCTCTATTGCTGTTGTGTTGTTGGAAATGTAAGATGAACAGTTCAGATGTTCTTCAATAAGGTAAACGCAGAATTACCCAGCAATTCTACTCCCTGGATAAACACTCAAAAGAACTGAAAACAGGTATTCAAACAATAACTTGTCCATAGCAGCTCTATTCATAACAGCCAAATAGAAGTGATTCAAACATACATCAACATATGAATGGATAAACAAAATGTGGCATATCCATACAATGACATACTATTAGGCCACAAAAAGGAACGAGGTCCTGATACATGCTACAACACGGATGAACCTTGAAAACACTATGCTAATGGAAAGATGCCAGACACAAAAGGCCACATGTTATATGATTCCATTTACACAAAATATCCAGAACAGGCAAACCCATGGAGACAGAAAGCGGACGAGTGGCTGGGGAAGAGGAGGGAATGGGCAGTGACTGCTCAATGGAGTTGAAGGAGTTTCCCCGGAGGGGAAAAAGTTCTGGAACTAAATAGTGGTGCTGGCTGCACAACACTGCTAATGTACCTAATGCCACTGAATTGTATACATTTAAAATGGTCAAACGGTAAATAAAAAGAATCAGAGTATCCCTCTTCCATCTTGGCGCAAGGGACAAAGCACTGCTCATCTTGGAGCATGGGGTGTACCTCACCATGGTGGGGCCAGAGGAGCCGGCTCAGGAAAACCACCACTGCCCAGACACCATCACCTTCAGATGAGGAAGAGCAGAGCCAGCCAGAAGTGGGTGACAGGTGACCCAAGGCACCTCACTGCTCAGACTGAGGCTGCAGGGATGGCCCGGCCAGAGCAGCAGGCACAGCGCTGGACCTGTGGCCAATATCAGGTGGGACTCACATTCCCTCTGGCAGCCAAGCACACAGCTAATGGCAGTTCAAACCCGTAGACTGGCAAACACATTCTAGGACTGATAAATCAAAACAAAAAAGCGGAGGTAAGAGGCTGAAGCTACACTATAATGCACATGAATAAATCTAAATGAATTTATTACAGAAACCGGAAGACCATTTTAGAAAATATGCACTTCTTGTTGTAAGATTACAGGAAGACACTGACTCTATTAAAAAATTAAAGTTTTTTCAAGGACAGGGTGCACCAGAATGAGAACATGATGAAACTAAAGTACAACAAGCTGCGATACAGGCCATGATTAGAAAAGGAAGCAAAAACAATCACTCCAGCAGAATTAAAACCCACATGTGAAGGGCTAAAGGGAAAAATGTACACTGCAGAAAATGTCACTGGTCATGAACAAGACAAAACTGAGACACAGAATGCTGTAGCCTACAGTGGAGAGAAGAAAAGACAGGGGAAAGCTCTCCAACAGATTGATAAAGGGACAGATCAGCCTACAATAAGAACCATCCAAAGGAACACAAAATAAGCAGAGATGCAAAAATCTGAAGTACAAACCCAAAAAAGAAAAGCAAAGACCTGCCAGGCTGATGTGCTGAAATTCCAGGCACAGGAGGGAGGAGAGCAGCCTCCCTCAGCCCAGACTGGACGCGGTGCCCCACAACCCCACCTCGGGGCTCCGGCCCAAAGATGAAACAACAGATTGCAACACAGCAAGCAAATGTTCAAAGGCCAAAGAGCCAGCTTGAAGGGGCTCTCCTGGGGAAATGTAGACAATTTGAACATCAAAAGGAATGACTGTGACTGATTGTAAAACACTGAACAAAAATAGTGAATCCATAGGGAGAGAGAGAGAGAAAAGAAAACATCTGCCTTCTGTTGGGAATGACTCTTCTACCGAATCCTTACTTTGAAAATTGGTAATTAAACAGAATCTAGCAATTACCCTGCCTTTTTTTTTCCCCCCAGGAGAAACTGTAGTCCTTCCCCAGTTGAAGTGGGTAAATTTTACAGAATACCAACAGATACACACGGAAGAAATGACAGAAAGGGGCAGGCGGGGCGGCGGGGCGGGGAACTCTCCATTTTGCAAACTCTTAATGTAGCTGATTCAGGCAAGTATG
The DNA here is from genome assembly GCF_023721935.1 of Panthera uncia. Classification (NCBI taxonomy): domain Eukaryota; kingdom Metazoa; phylum Chordata; class Mammalia; order Carnivora; family Felidae; genus Panthera; species Panthera uncia. Next base: position 6,897,627 of record NW_026057584.1, read on the forward strand.
ATGTATGAATGCTCAAGAAAGCAGCCGAGTAGATTGTCAAAGCAAAGGATATTTGCACGGTGCCCAGGAAGCACCGCACAGGTTACCTCCTAACTGCAAAGAGGGAAATCTACATTTTCAGCAGGAAGATCTAGCATCTCCACATAAAGCAAATGATGACACAGCAGAGGGGACAGCCTAACAGGACACTGAGAATCCCAGATTTAGGAGATTTGCCCAAAACATCAACCCGAACGTATTCGAGTCTTCAAACCTCTCACTTCCAGTTTACGGCAAATAAAAGGATCAAAGAAACCACAAGGAAACAATCAGACAAATCCAGACACAGGTTTAACAAGACCGCTTCCCTGGTCTCTTCACAGAGTCAGTGTCATAATGGGGAGGAGAGGGAGAAGGGGGCTATGGGGAGCTGTTCTAAGCTGAGAGTCTGAAGAGGTACAACAACCAAACACGGTGCATGTGGGGCGCCTGGGTGGTTCAGTTGGTTAAGCATCCAACTCTTGATTTCAGCTCAAGTCATGATCTCACAGTTCATGAGTCTGAGCCCCAAGTCAGGCTCTGTCTCTCTTCTATCTTCATAGAATATATGGTACAACCATTACAAGGGATAAGAATAAAGAGATTTTCTTTTTTTAATGTTTATTTATTTTTGAGAGACAAAGAGAGCAAGTGGAGGAGGGACAGAGAGAGAGAATCCCAAGCAAGCTTTGAGTTGTCAGCACAGAGTCCGACTTGCGGCTCAAAACTCATGAACCACAACATCATGACCTGAGCTAAGTCAAGAGTCTGACGCTTAACCGACTGAGCCACCCAGGCGCCCCAAGAATAAAGAGACTTTAATAACACGAGAAATACCTGTAACATGAAAGTGGAAACTTACATATACGTTCATTCCAACTCAATTAAACACACCCAGAAACACAGTCTGGAAGGAAATACAAAAGTAACAATAATGATAGTGCAGATGGACCTCTGGGTGCTGAATTCAGGAATTTACCTTCTTCCCCTCCCCTCCCTTCCATCTTCTTCCTCACCAGCTTCTCACCTCCTTCTCGGATTGGTTCTCCTGCTCCCCCCCACCTCTGAAAGCCAGTGGCCAGAGCTAAGCGGGCCCTCCCACTGTGCCACTGTTCCCTCTCTCAGCCTCCAGGAACCACCCCCACTGTCAAGGGGCTGGGTAGGACCCAGTAGGAAGAGGTGTGGTATGGAATCTACAAGGCTTGGGTGGCACACTGGCGAGCCACCTAACTGCTCTGAGCCTACATCCCTCCGCTGTAAAGTTGGGATAGTTGAGAATAAAGAATCCAGGGTACCACTGCAGCAGGGCACAGTGAGGGCAAAATCCCAAAGCTGGTCCCCACCAGTCCTCAAGCAGACCTCCTTATGTCAGAGAAGAGCTCCAGTTATCCCACAAGCCTCCTCTTCCCCAACACCCATACCAAACCATCACCAAGTTCTCACAATGTCAAATCCAACTAAGTCTCCCTATTACTGCCACCACCACAACCTCGGCCCAGGCTACCAGCACTCACTCGGCCAACGACAACACAGCCTGAGCAACCTTTTCAACATAGATCAGATTATGTCTCCCTCCTTCCTGAAATCTTTTATTTATTTTTTTAAATGTTTATTTATTTATTTTTGAGAGAGAGCAAGCAGGGGAGGGGCAGAGAGAGAGAATCCCAAGCAGGCTCTGCACTGTCAGCACAAAGCCCAACACGGGGCTCGAACCCATGAACTGTGAGATCATGACCTGAGCCAAAATCAAGAGTCAGACGCTTAACCAACTGAGCCACCCAGGCGCCCCTAAATCTTTTTTTTTTTTAATGTTCATTTATTTACTTTTGAGGGGGGAGGAGAGGCAGAGAGAGAAAGAGAGAATCTCAAGCAGGCTTTGCACCATCAGCACAGAACCCAGTACAGGGCTCGAACTCACAAACTGTGAGACCATGACCTGAGTCAAAACCAAGAGTCAGATGCCAACTTTTAGCCGACTGAGCCACCCAGGCACCCGTTTTTTGTTTTTGTTTTTGTTTTTGTTTTGAGAGAGAGAGCACAAGTGAGCGAGGCACAGAGAATCTCAGGAGGGGCAGAGGGAGGAGGGGAGACAGAGACAGAAGCAGGGCTCACCGGAAGAAGGGCTCATGTTCACCCAAAGTGGGGCGCAAGCTCACACCGTGTGGGGCTGGAGCTTACTAACCATGAAATAACGACCTGAGCCAAAGTCAGATGTTTAACGACTGAGCCAGCCAGGTGCCCCTGTCTTTTTTTTTAAAGTAGGCTTCACGCCCAGCATGGAGCCCAAAAGGGGGCCTGAACTCAGGACCCTGAGCTCAAGACCTGAGCTGAGATCAAGAGTCAGACGCTGGGGCACCTGGGTGGCTCAGTCGGTTAAGCCTCCAACTGTGGCTCAGGTCATGATCTCACAGTCCATGAGTTCGAGCCCCATATCAGCCTCTGTGCTGACAGCTCAGAGCCTGCAGCCCATTTCAGATTCTGTGTCTCCCTTTCTCTCTGCTCCTCCCCCACTCACATTCTGTCTCTCTCAAAAATAAACATTAAAAAAAAGAAAAGAAAGAAATAGAACACTACCAGCCCTCCAGAAGCTCCCTCTCTCATGGGCCATCCAATCACTACCCATATCTTCCCACTGTGCAAACTTCTCTGGTAATCATGTTCCAAGTGAACATGAATTTTAAGGGGACGCTCTTCCCACTACAGACCCCATTACTGACCTCAGGGGAAAAAGCAGCCAGCCCCAAATGCCAGCTCACTTCCACAGACCTTCATCCTCCCTGGTTCGCAGCCCTGTGCTACTGCACTGTCTCATCAGCTGCCTCCTATTAGCAGAAGCTGCAGACAGCTGCTCAGTTACCTGGCCCACCATCACCAGAAGCAGAAGTCACTTTTTTCCCACTCATCTCTCCCTACCACCACCCTCCTGAATCAGGTCAAATTCCCCTATTGTCTCCTCCCAAAACAACCTGGCTGTCACCTGCTTAACGCTCATCAGTATCATAATGCCACACTAACTGTGCGATTATCTTACCCACTGTCTGTCCTGTCTTCAGACTATTAGCTCCAGGAATGTTTTTTGTTGTTGTTCAGTAAGGCACCCCAAGTGCCTAGCACACTTAACAATATTTGCTGCGTTAAAAATGAATCTGTGAAACAAGAAAAATAATGACTAGCTATGATATTCCCACTAGGATTCCATACATTAATTTTTTTTTTTTAATTTTTTTTTTCAACGTTTTTTATTTATTTTTGGGACAGAGAGAGACAGAGCATGAACGGGGGAGGGGCAGAGAGAGAGGGAGACACAGAATCTGAAACAGGCTCCAGGCTCCGAGCCATCAGCCCAGAGCCTGACGCGGGGCTCGAACTCACAGACCGCAAGATCGTGACCTGGCTGAAGTCGGACGCTTAACCGACTGCGCCACCCAGGCGCCCCTAGGATTCCATACATTAATTTTTTAAGAAAGATTTGCATAGCTAATTGCCTGCCAGATTCACTCTTACTTGCTCTCCTGGCCGCTGGAGACGAAGAATCACCCAGCTTGAGCTGAGGCAGGAGGGGTTTGGGGAGAATGACCAAAAAGACAGAAATAATCCTAAAAGAAACCATTTACTGAATGCTGACCATACACCAGGCACTATGCTAGCTAAGTGGACACAGACTGTCCCATTTACTTCTATGACTTATCATCATCTCTGTTTTAGGGTTCTGAGAACTACTATTATCCTTTCTATTTTGCAATTTTGCAGATATGGAAACTGAGGCTCAAGAACACACATCTCACATTTACTGGTATTTTCCCTGTTTCACATCAGGAAACCAAGTCTTAGGAGAGGAGGTCTGGAAACCTGTGATCACGTGTCTCATAAGTGGGAGAGCCAGGTGTGAATCAACTTCACTCGACACCAAAGTTTAGGCTCTTAAAGTTTAGGCTCACACGTGAGCTTTAAAAACCTTTCATACCACCATATACCCGCTAGGATGGCTACAGTCAAAAGACGTAATAACTGAGAACCTGGAGAAAACGGAACCCTCACACACTGCTGGTGGGAATGTAAAATGGCACGGCCACTTTGGAAAACAGTCTGGCAATTTCTCAAAGGTTAAGCACAGAGTTACCTTGTGACCCAGCAAATGTAGTGGTAAGTAGATACCCAAGACAAATGAAACATACGTCCACAAAGAAACACGTACATAAATGTTCACAGCAGCCTCATTCAGATTAGCCAAAAAGTGGAAATAACCCAAATGCACACGCTCTAACATAGACGAGTTTTGGACACTTATGCTAAGTGAAAGAAGCCAGACACAAAAGGCACATACTGCATGCTTCTATGGATGTGAAATGTCCAGAATCGGCAAATCCTTACGACAGAAAGGAGATTAGCAGCTAAGGTTGACAGAGTTGAGAAGGAATAAGGAACAGATGCTAAAAGTTATGGTGTTTCTTTTGGGGGTGACAGAAACGTTCTAAAATTGACTGTGGTAATGGTTACACAACACGCATATACTAAAAACCACTGAGCTGTATACAGTTTAAGTGAGTAAACTGAATGGTATGTGAATCATATCTTTACAAAGCTATGTTTTTAAGTCTTTTACATTTTGCCTAATTTCTACTAGTTTTCATTTCACAATGGGAAAAACGCTTTGTTTAAATTTGAAATCAGGGATGTAAGCACTTTCATGCACAAAGCCAACAATGTTAACTTTTTTAAAACCTAGAAATAGATTAAACTCAGTCTTAACTGATATACTTCACAGAATCACATTGTTCTTTACTCAAATTTCAAAATAACCTATAATGAGCTGGTGAATTAATTTACCAGTGTTATTTCTTCCATTTTCTTTTTCCCACTCTTAACTATGTGGTCCTATGGAGTCGTTATTGTGCACTAGTTAGGAAATACAAACGAAGTGATGTGTTTGGTAGGGACAGTTGGAACTTTTAAAAATATCAGACATGCATGAAATGCTAAATAAATGACCATCTCAAATCTCCCCTCATCAAGTTTTCAGTATGCTAAAGACTCGGGGAAAAGTTTTAAAAGAACCTCATTAACTAAAGACTGACTTGGAGTTTTGGTAAGGCTTCTCTTTTTTTTTTTTTTTTTTAATTTTTTTTCAACGTTTATTTATTTTTGAGAGACACAGAGAGAGAGACAAAGCATGAGGAGGGAAGGAGCAGAGAGAGAGGGAGACAAAGAATCCCAAGCAGGCTCCAGGCTCTGAGCTGTCAGCACAGAGCCTGACGTGGGGCTTGAACCCACAAACCGTGAGATCATGACCTGGGCTGAAGCAGCTACAGCATCTCCTGAGAGTTGACTAGAAATGACTCTCAGGCCCCACCCTAGACCTACTCGACCAGAATCTGCATTTTAACAAGATCCCCAGGGGATGTGCCTGCACATTAAAATGTGAGAAGCACTGGACTGCTATTTCAAAAACTTGAAATACATACAGCTCTGGTCCTGGGCCAGCTTGTCCTCAGTTCCATTCCTTGACCTTCTGCTCTGCACTGAATTGCAGGGGGGCTGATCCCGAATGCGCTGGGGTTCCCAAGCAAGAGGCGGGTGGGGTTAGACAGCAGCAGCAGCAGCGCCCTCCAAAGGCTCCAGGGCCAGATGACCTAGGGCAGTTCGGCCTCTGGCAGGTGGGAGTTGCTCCTGGGGAGCCTGAAATGCCATGCCCTCCCCTGTCCTCCAGCTTAGGGGTGACAATGGTTTCCTGTTGCCTCATCTCAGGGTTGCTTCACTGCCCACTGTTTGCATCCCCAGTCCTTCACCGCCTGGGAGACCACCCCCCTACATTGAATTCCCTCTGTTTTAAATGAAGTGGTTTCAGCTTTCCCGTCTAGACCTAGAACGATACCCCATACCATTTTGGATCTCTCTTATGCACCACATAATCCCAGTGCAATTTTCTGAATGGCTTATCTGCTTAAAAAACGGGGCGGGGGGGGGGGGGGCGGATAGCTAGTGCACACAGAAAACCTCACACTTCCCACATTCAGGCAATCTCTAACAACCCGAAAGAAAAATTAGCCTGAAGCTATTTGTACAGCAGATGTGACTGTATTCAGCAACTCAAGTCGTCAGGGTGTATTTTTAACACTCTACCCATCACTCCTCCTCAACCACAACAGCTGGTAGGTACAGCAACTATTGTGTTGGGAAATGGGGGGGGGGGGGGGGAATGCCTCCTAAAGAACAGAATTCTGGACAAACACTGGAATCTCTGAGAGATCTAATCTTAATCACACTTGTAAATCATATGATCTACCCCACACTGGGCACATACCATGCTCCAGGACCAAACAACAGGGGAGAGCAACTCTTATCAGTATCATTTAGGGCTACTTGGAGATCTTCCTAAAAGCACATCTGACTGGTCACTCCCATGCTCTGAATAACCCTCAGTGGCTCCCTCTTGCCCAAGGCCAAAAACCCAACTCCAGGGTTGGCCCTTTAAAATCCAGCCCAATCTACCTTTCCAGCCTTTTCTTAATCCCCCTCAAGTTGACCCACTCACCTTCTGACCATTCCCAGCTGTGCCTACACCTTCAGCTACAATGTGTGTCAGTATCTGTCGACTATGTGGAAAGCGCTTCCTTCCCCAATTAGCTTGGCAAACTTTTTCTCTCAAGATCATGGTAGCTGCATTCTCTGTCCCCTGAGCTTCCACAGGACTTACTATGTCATACTGTCACGTGCACAGGTTCCATCTTCTACACGGTAGGATCCAGACTCCTACTGTCCCTCTTGGGATCCTGACCACGGTTCCGATCCAGATCCACATTTATTACCTGTGACTCCCTGGGCCAATGCCATCGGATGGGGATGATAGGTAACACCCAACTCAATGGGTTCTCCCTAGTGCTAAATGAGTTAACCCACATAGAGTGCTGTAAAGTTAACCCAAGAAAAATGCCTGGCACCTTGCCTGGTAAGCACTGAAGAATTGCTACCTTACAATTAATTGCCATTACTGCTATATCTGGAACAAAGGAGGGGTTCAATCACCTATTTGCGGAATACCTGGAACACTATACAATAAACCTGTTTGTAACATGCTAAGCCCAAAGACTACCCCACCACAAGTAGCAAAGGCTGACAAAAGGTAAAGCAAGAAATGGCTCCCACGGTGAAAGTACCAGCTGAACCTAACTGGCCCCGGAGGAAAAGCGCACTGCAGCAGAGTGAGAGTCTGTGCCAGCTGGATCCGCCGCGGCTGCCCACAGACCCGGCATGCCCTCAGCCACCTGTCCAGCCACCTGCCTCAGGCAGCCGTGTTCTAACAGAGAGGGCTCACCTGTAGCAAAAACCATAAGCAGTTTTCAACGGGAACCGCAATGGGAAAACAAAGGGCGCAACTTTCCTCCCGCAGAAAGGAAATGCGTCTTTCTGCAAGCGAGTATTTGGCGTCTGGAGTTCTCCACCGAGTTAGGTGCCCAGCGGGTGCGCCGCCAGGGAAAGCCCCCCTCTCCCGGCTTTCCCGAGGGAGGGTGAGCTGGTCACAGAAGGCGCATCCCTTCCCCTAGGGCACGAAGACACAAGCGAGTCAAGTCACACCCGGGTCCTGTTGAATTTCCCGGGGGACCACAGGTGAGTCCACAGAGCACCCGGCGGGAAATGACCTGGCCAGTCCTCAGAAACGCGGGGCTCGGGGAGCGTACGCTTGCGGGGCGCAGCCAGCAGCCCCCATTTCTGGGGCGCTCGCCCCCCGCCTCTAGGCCTCAGTTTCCTCCGGGTCCTCGCGGCGCGGGGCTTCCTCGCGGCCCACTGCGGCTGGCGCCCCTGGCCCCGGCGCCCCGCCCCACTCGCCCGGCCCCGCGCGGCGCCCACCTGCGCCCCCGGCCCGGGGTCCCCGCCGCCGGCT
>NW_026057584.1:6905923-7168373 GCF_023721935.1 Panthera uncia
GATGGGCCGGGCCTGGGCGGCTCTCGGGCCCGGCCGCGGGCCTCACGGGGCTGCCGCGGCGTGAGGGGCGCGCGCCCGGGCCGCCGCCGCCGCGGGCTCACCTTCTGACGGATCTGGCCCGACGTGGACACCTTGCGGATGAGTTTCTGCGGGGAGCCGGGCTCCGCCTCGGGTTCGCTGTCGGACGACTCCTCGGGCGGCGGCGGCGGAGGAGGTTGCGGCGGACCCGGCGGAGGGGCGCCCGCCGCCGCCGCCATGCTGCCGGGCCAGCGCGCGCACAGCGGGCGGGGGCGGGGCCGGGGGCGGGGTCTGGAGGGCGGGGCCTGTTCGGGCGGGGGCGGGGCCGAGACTGGGTGGTTTCCCCCGCCCCCCGCCGCGCCCCCTGCCGGTCACGCGCGCAGCCGCAGATGGAGTCGCGCTCCGGCCCCTCCGCCTCCACCCGCGGTGTCCCCTGGCCCCTGGTCTCAGCATCTGTTTATTTTCTGTCTAGGGCACGATTTGCGTCATTTTGTTCCTGTGGTCACTTTTTTTTAAATCTTCAGTCTTTTCGTTCAAGAATGTAAGTGATCTCCAGGAGGCCCGAGACTGTGTCTGTCTTGCCCTGCATTTTGTCGCCAGCGTCAGAAGCAGCGTCTGGCATTTAGTCGTTAGTTGCACCATAAACAATTCGGAGTGGAGGGATGCATGCATGAATGCAAGAAAGAAAGAAGAAAGTACTTGGACGGACTTCTGGGATGCCAGAAGAGGGGTACACAATTCCAGCTGGTAAGGGTTCCTGGAGAAAAGATGCCCAGGAGAAGGAAAAGGCTAGCAGGAGTTATCCCGGACAGGGGGGAATTGTGTTCTAAGAGGAAGGACCAGATTGTGCAAAGGCCTGGAGGCAAGAAAACAAGTGTCCAGGAAAAAAGGAAGTTGTAGCCTAAAGGGAGGAAAATAACACAAAGAGATGAGCCTGGGGGTGGGCAGGTCAGATAGAGCTTTGTAAACCCGATAAAGAGGTTAGTCCTGAGGGCAACGGGAAGCCCTTAAGGGATTTTAACCCTGGGTGGGGCTGGGTCACAAAGCTGGAGCCTGTGATCCAGGCTTTGAAGTAATCAGGGCAGGTGGCTGCCTGGGTCACTGGGAGGGGCTGCAGAGATAAAGTAGACACAGAAGTAGGTGGAGGCAGGAGGCAAAGGTGAGTAAGAGGCCCTGGGTGCTAACCAGGGCTGCCGGCTGGTAGATGCGGTAGGTGGAGCCCTTCCCTGGGGGGAGCAGGAGAATGCACTTGTTTTCGCTGCCCTTTGAGACGTACAGGTGTTTGAAAAGAGCTTGGTGCTACCTGAGAGGGGCAAGTCCTTAGGGGACTGCGTGACTGTCCCCTTGCTTTCAGAGGGCTGCTGCTAGAGACTCAGTGGCCTCTGGCCTGCCTGCTGGTCAGCATGCTCTGGCCCCTGCTCCTCTGGGTGATACTTTTCAGAAGCAAAACAAGTGAAACCCTCTCCCCCCCACCGGGGGACACAGAATAGCATCTAGCATGGGGAGGGACATGGCCAGGGGAATGGACGCAGAGCCAGGACAGAGCATGTCAGGGCCTAATGCAGGAACACTCTGGGACAGGCCCCGAGCCCCTGGCTGCACTGCCCAGTGCCATAGCCACTGGCCACATGTGGCTACTTCAATTTCAATTTCAGTTCATTATAATTAAATTTTCGGTTCCTCAGTCACACTAGCCACATTTCAGGTCCACGATAGCCGTGTGTGGCTTAGCAGCTACCACACAAGACAGCGCAAATGTACATTTCCATCCTCACCGTGAGTTCTGATGTGCACAAAGATAGCGATGGCCCTCGTGCGCTGCCCGCCCAGCACGCACCAGACACTTGAGCAGTGATTTTAGTCTTACACACCAGCCCCACAAAGCAAGCTCGCTGGGCTTGTTCTGGCGATGGAGACGGTGGCCTGGGGTTCAGATACGTCTTCCAAGGAGTGGAAAAGAGATGGGGTTTGGACATGGACCGTGTGTCTTCCAGGCTGGCTCTCCCACAAAGCTGGGCCCAAAGGAGCTCGTAGAAAGCAAGAGGGGAGAAGGGCCTGTTCTGGGCCGAACCGTGTCCCTCCCCCCCGCCCCCCCCGCCAGCGTCCCCCCAAGCGTTCCTAGGTTGAAGTCCTAACCCTCGGTACATCAGAATGTGACTGTGTTTGGAGATCGAGCCTTTAAAGAAATAATCAAGTTAAAACGAGGCCATTAGGATGGGCCTTAATCTAGTGTGACTGGTGTCCTTCTAAGAAGAAGAAATTTGGACACAGACAGGCTCAGAGGGAAGACCATGTGAAGACACACAGAGATGCCATCAACGAGCCGAGGAGAGAGGGAGGCCTCAGAAGAAACCGGCTCTGCCACACTTGACTTCAGGCTTCTGGCCTCCAGATCTGTGAGAAAAATATCTATTGAAGTCCCCCCAGTACTTTGTTATGACAGCCCAAGCAGACTAAGACCAATACAGGCACAGAGGAGAGGGTGTCCCGCATCCCCATGGAGGTTGGTCATTTTGTATCAATTAATTACAAATAGTGTGATCCGTAAGTGCAAAACCTAGGGGAACAAATGATTAATGCCGTCAAGGGTGTTGGAAGGCTCTCCGGAGGAGGGTTGACCCCAGCTGGGTTTGGACATTTGAGAAGAAAGGTAAGGGGGTGCAGGGACTCTCCCGGGGAAAACACAAGGCAGAAGACTCCCGGGCAAGTTGAGAGAATGACAAGGGGAGCCAGCCGTTGGTGAGGAGAAGAGGAGGCCAGGAGGGTGTGGACTGTGGCTGGCCTCGGAGCACCCTCTGTGCTGGCCAGGAGCAAGGACTCTGTCCCTCGGGCACCGGAGCCACTGAAGGGTGTTGAAAATCTATCTGGACAGAGAGTGATCCAGAGGAGGAAAGACTAGAAACAGAGAGGGCATTCAAAAGCGATTCGCCAATCCAGGCAATCTTGATTTGGAGCAGAATCAAGGCCGTGGTCACAGTGGTGGAGAGAGGAAGTGACACGCAGGAGACACGGCAGAGATGGAAAGGGAGCGGGTGCCCTAGTCGGGAGATTAGGGATGCCTCCCGGGGACACGGCTTTCAAGGAGGATGCTGTCCCCAGTGACCACAAGTAGACCTAGTGGAGGTGAAGATCAACTCGGTTTTGAACAAACGGAGCTTGAGGTGCCTGGGTGAGCTGTTGCCTACACCCGAGAGAAGCTCAGGGGACATGTGGGCTCCAGAATCCATCATCTTAGAGGTAGAAAGCCACAGACATGAACGTGAGTTGGGAGGTAGCAGCTGAGGCTGGATGGGAGTGTATCTACAATCATGAGAAAATACTACAGATTGTCTTAGCAAAGAGGAGCCTTTAGGAAGACAGAATGTCATGTGGGATCCTGGAACATGAAAGGGACATGAGGCAAAAGCTACAGACGTCTGAATAAAGAACGGGCTTGAGTTTAATAATAACATGTCAGTATGGGCTCATTAAGTGTGGTCAACGTGCCATCCTAGTGGAAGATGTTCGTAATAAGGGAGATGGGTGTGGGGGAATTCACTGTCCTATCTGTGCAAACCTTCTGTAAATCTAAACCTACAGGACTTGAAAATAAAAGGTGTATTTTTAAAAAAGAGCATTCGGCTCGTTAAGAATCGTACTATGTTCCTCAACCAGCAAAACATAACTCTGGCATATTTTTCTCTGATGAGTGAAGAAGGTTTTCTGTTCTCGGGTGACTGCAGAGCACAGTTCCCTCCGAGAGCCCCCCCTGAAGTGCTGTGCCTGTAAGAGCACACTCCCTCCGGTGCCTCTTTACGGCATGAGTCACGCTGTGAATCATCTCTAACAATGTGCAGCTCCCTGAGTTTACCCCACCTTAAGGGCATATCAAGGTGGCAGTAATAACACACTTCACATCCAACCTAATCTTTCTTGACCTGTCAACGTAGACGTGCACGCACCTCCTGTCAGGAAAACCCGCTCCATGTTAGAATAAATGATGCGGTTCAAAACATGGTAATTTTTTCTTTTTTCTTGGAGAGAGTGGGGCAGAGGGAGAGAGAGAGAGAGAGACAGAGAATCTTAAGCAGGCTCCATGCTGAGTGTGGAGCCCGACTCGGGGCTCAATCCCATGACCCTAGGATCATGACCTGAGCCAAAATCAAGAGTCAGATGCTCAACTGACTAAGCCACCCAGGCACCCAAATGAGAGAATAATCTGATTTTACCTTGAACTAGGGTTATGATTGACATTTGGAGCAGGACATCGCTTCTCTCTGTGGGACATATAATTTTCCTGGCCCCCAAGCATTGTGACAACCAAAAACCACCCCCATACATTTCTAAACAAGCCAACAGGGGCCCCCCCACCTACCCCAGCTCCCCAAGGATTAGTGAGGTAACCGGTACGGGCTGTGGCCTCGGACTAGGATGGGAGCACCGGGTAGAGTTACCGGGATAGGCAAACAGACTCTCTATTTAACTAGCTACACGCGTGATAAAATTGTAGCACACCAAACACGCTCACCTCACGAGGACAAGTAACACTGGGGAAATCTGAAGCCGATGGGTGGGGTGTACAGTGTCGAGGTCCTGGTCGTGATAGCACACACCATAGTTTTGCAAGACGTTACCCTTGCGGAAAATGCAGGATCTCTCTGTATTATTTCTTACAATTGTATGTGAATCTACAGTTCTGTCCATAACATGTCAATTAAAATAAAAAAAGAACTTACAGGCAGCCAGTGCTGAACCATAAGCGCTAATCTCCCCCTCTGGCTCTCCAAGGTCTCATATACTTACTCACTCAGCATCAGAATGTGAGCAAAGGTTGGGGTATAGACTCAGGGAAGCCAGAGTTCAACTCTCGACTCTGACCTCCCTGAACTGAAGTTTCCCCACCTAACGACTGGGTATGACGGGACCCCCTCACAAGCACAGCGGGAATGATGAGACATTCAGGTATTCAGTGCCTCGCGCAAGGCGGGCGCCCAGTAAGTAGCAGGGATTCTGCTTCTCCAGGCTTCTGCTTGCCGGTTGCAGAACTTTCTCCCAGGTTCCCAGCCCCCACTTTCCTCATGTGGCACGCTCAGTTCCTTGGTACCCTGTTTCTTCCAAATGCAGCTACCTGGAAAAAGCCCCGGGCCACACAGCCAACCTGCGCAGGCACATCCTCCCTCCCGACATGCCAGCAGACCCTCGAGTGCAGGCCCAGCCCAGGCAGGGTTCCCATCCCATTCGCAGCAGCCGGCTGCTCTCTTCCTGCTCCTACCCCCAACCCCCTCCCCAGGGTGGCCAGCTGCAGGCTGTATTCCTGCCAGCACCTGGAGGTCTCGGAGTTGGGCATTTGGGGACTAAAATAACCTGGAGGGCAAGAGCTGTTCTGACCTCTGGTGTGCAGGGACTGGCCTTCCAGCTCTGGTCTCCAGCTCTAACCCACACAGTTCCAAAGGTCAGGCCCACTAACGTCCACCCTGACTGAGGATGTCCCGGGATCAAGCGATGCAGGACCCAACAGGCTGGTCCTCTGGCTGGGCACCACGGGGCTGACCCTTGGGTGCCGGCTCGCCTAGGATCTCTAGTGGGAGCCGAGCACAGCTGGCCTGTGGGCTTGGGTGGAAACAGAAGAGGGGCTCGGATCCCCAGAGTGGCCTGCTGCCCTGATCCTTCCTGAGTATCCTGAGAGGGGGCGTAGGCTGGCATGGGAACGTGCTCTTCTCTTCGAATCGGAGAAACGCTAAGGAGAAATTGTGTCTGACCCCGCAAACCCACAGGCCAAAGGCCCAGTCTTCTGCCTATTATTATTATTACTATTCCTTCTCCAGAAATGAATCCTCATCCCTGTCAATATCAGAATGGCTCAAACTTGACACATAAGTCCACACCCCCCTTTGTGTATATGGGAGCCTCCAGCCTAAATCCCAGTCCCCAGGACACAAGCCAGCCTGGAATCCTGCTGAACAAGCCCAGATGTGGGAGCCTTCGTGTGCATGGAACCCAGGCTGCTGTGCAGCCCTCTGCCACTGCTTGTGGTCCTGGAGACCCCACCCCACGTGTCTACCCCACCCCTGTCCCCTCCATTCACCCTCCTACCTTCTGTGAGGGGTAGACCTGTGCAGAGCTCTGCAAACCTCTTTGTTCCTACTCCTTTGAAACATGGACCAGAGCCTACACACCCCCCAAAGCCCCTCCATGGCCCTAGCAGCCCCCCAAGCTGGCAGATACCACGGGCCAGGAAGGGGACTCTGAAGGACACCACCAGGCACCACCTACAGCACCCTGGCTCTCCTTTAGCCCCCCCTTCCTCCTTGACACAGAGCAGCCTGTCCCCCACCTAGTCTCAGGGAAGACACTCTGAGAAGTGCCCCCTTCCAGGACAAGCCATTCCTAGGGCTGGGTTCTGCCATCATCGGCCGCTGGGCATTGACCAACCTGACCAAAGCTGGGCCAGCCAGATTCTCCGTCCCAGGACCTACACACTGGAACCAGAGACCCCGAGGCTGAGGGTACCTGGTGCCGGGCCACCACTACGGGAGAATGGCTGCCCAGAGGGCAGCCCGGGGAGCTGCTGATTCCTGCCCACCTCAGATTCTTCCTTTAATTCCATTCTCTGAGCCCCTCCAAGGTCCTTCCAGTGCACTCCCTGTTTTCCCTTAAACCAGCCAAATCTGATTTCATTGCTTGCTTTCAAGAGAGACTTAACCAACAACCCAGAGCTCAAACAGGGACTTGGAGCAAAAGTTAAGCGAGTGATGAAGAGTGTTTTGGCCACATTTGTCCTCTGCTCTGTTCATCTCAGGAGGCTCTTGGGGGGAAGTGGAGCTAGGATTGGTCAGGTCATTAGAAACATTGCCTCCCCCCACCCCCACCCCCACCCCCGCCGCCTATATGTTTCCAGGGAAACTGTTTACCCCAGGCCCCCCGGAGAAAGCCCTGGACACACCAGGCTCCACCAGGTGAGCACACCACATCTGGGATGTCTTCCCACCTCGATGAGCCAGCGCTGAGCAGGTCGGGCTTCCTTTCTAGATCCCGCCCTCCCCCACCTGAGACATGGGGACTCTGATGGCTGCAGCTTGCATGTGGGTGATGTCACCTGGGCCCCTCAACAAGCCAGCCTGAATCAGAGCAGAACAAACTTTATTTCTGTGAGTAGACCCACGCTTCGGTATTTAGCATAACTAAAGGACTAACTGTGGAGCTCCGCTCATCAGGCTGTGAACTACCCCGTTTCCCCAGTGCCAAGGGCGACCTCTTCACTCATCCGCGGCCTCCCGGTCTTTCTTCCCTTCCTCAGTATCTCCCGAGTCTTTCAGATTTTGGCGAGCAAACTCCTCGAAAACCAAATTTTCATCCTGTAAACTACAATAAAGCAAAGAACGTTTCGATCATGGCATGCTCTTCGAAGCTTGCAATGAAATCCCAAGCAAAGCAAGATCTTTGTTCTTCCTTTTGCAACAGAGGAACTGATCAAGATTTTTCTAAATGATGGAGCAGGGCATCAAGCCATCCTCCTCACAGCTTTTCACATAAAATCTCTTAAACAAAAAAGAGACAATGAAGAAACCCACAAGGCAGACACACATACCCAGTATAACTGAGCACACACACATGCCATAGTGCTAGGGAGCAAAAAGAAAACCAGGGCCTGAGGTGGTGTTGAGAGCATGGGGTGTGTACAAAAAGAACCCCAAAGGGGTTTGGACCCAAGGAGGGAGTCACAGAACACAGGGACACTCAGAGCAATGGCTCACCTGTCCTTTGCCGTAGCTGTAAGCATGGAATAAAGGAGAGAGAAAGAAATCTATCAGAATAAATTCTGTCTGACAGTTGCACCTGAAAAATTTCTTCCTTATTTTGGTGACTTTATAGTCGGAGGGATAAGAAGCCCAGATACGCGCATTTCACAACAACCGCACGTAATCCCCAACTCTCTGTCTTTTCCAGCTCCCGGAGCCCTTCTCCCTGCACATTCGAACCACGGCCTCCTTTACAGAGTGTCTGCCCTCACCTCCTCCACCCTCACCTCTAGGATGCTTTCTCCCTTCCTGCCCTTTGGACTGCATCTAGAGCAGAGTCCCAGGTGCTGTAAGGACCCGCTCGCCAGGCCCGGCTCACACCTTCTCCTCCGGCTCGCAACGGGGGTGTCCTGGGACTGGATGTCTAACCAGCACCTCCCGTGGTTGGGGTATTTGGGGTACGCGCTCAAGCTTGGGAACCACGCCCGGGCCCCTCAGGGTCTGATTTCTCTGTGAACAGGTTAATCATGTTGTTGTTGTCATTGAGTTATGTTTTCAGGTACGTTTTGCAGCCCGTGATTGACTGCTACTCGTTTGAATGGTCCTTTGCTCTTTATTTGCTCCTTTCACTTTCTGCCCACTTAGTAAGGCGCTGTCGTAACCCTCAGTGGTGAATCAGCAAGAATTAAGTGAAGTGAACAACTCCAGAGGATTTTTCTGAGAGCCCAGGAGTGATGGAGAGTCACTGCTCTGGTCTCTCAAGCACTGGGAGGGAAGTGTCTATGTGGGCTGCTGACCACAGGAAACCAACAGAGAGGTCCCTGGGCAAGAACCATCCTGGGCCCCCACGGTGCTAGCATGATTATACTAACTGGGACCATCAGCCTTAAAGAGAATCAAATCAACCCCTGCCTTCCATGTGGATGCTCTTGACATGGAATAATAAAAACTTGGTAGCATTTCCGTAGTGTGTATTGGGTACAAATCACTTGGCCCCTGGTCCTGGCAAGGCTTCTTAGCTATAAGTTACACCTTTCCTGCTCAGTCTACCTGTCTAACTCAGAGCCAGGAACTAGACAGGTAAGATGTGTGCACTCCTGTGAATGAAACATCTGTGACTCAAATCAGAATCCGGACTGCAAAGTCAGAATTTTGAGGCCATGGCGTGATTTGTCCTTTCCCCCTGAAATCTCACAGCATAAAAGATCATTGTGTAGTCTTGATGTTGTGATATGTTCAAAGGGAGGGCCCCAATGACTGAAACACGAAAATGTCATACCCAAAAAAGGAAGAGCCCCATTTTCCCCCAAGTGAAGTTGAAAAGTCTGTTCACAGCTTTAGAAAACATTCTGGCATAAATGGTGACATCCCCTCAGGTCATAGTTTTAAAATATTCTTTTTAAATGTCCTTGGAAGGGACCAGAATGCATCTCAATCTCACAGAGTTAAAAAATAGTATCTGAATGATGCCAGCATATAGGAATAAGAAAAATGTGGCCAGACTACTCTTCCCCCAAAGCACATTGACTATTTGAATCCAAAACATTTGGAAAAAAATACCTTGAGACAAAGTATTTTTGAGACCAACCCAAAATGAGTACGGGGGTGGGGCTCATTCTAATGTCTAAATGCCATTTCATGATCAATATTTAAAAACCTAGAAAGTGTAAGAAAAATAAATCTTCCTTGTTTATACCACTTTTGTTTGTTTGTTTGTTTGTTTAGTAATTTCTACACCCAGCGTGGTGCGTGAACTCACATCCCCAAGATCATGAGTCGTACGCTCTACCGAATGAGCCAGCCAGGCGGCCCTGTTTATAACACTTTTACTTAAAATATTCTTTGTTGCTCTAACTAGGGAGCGTTCTCATTCACCCAAGTCTATTTTCCTTTCCTGCCAACTCAGCCACCTTAACGTTAACACAGTGGAGAATTTTCCCCCAGAATTTCTGAGCTCGCGCCTGTGTGCTGTTTGCTGCTCCGTTTACTTCCTTTAAAAGAGCCGTGTTGAGATCTAATTCCTATACCACACAATTGACCGACTTACATGCACACTCCAGTGGTTTTTAGTATATTCACAGAGTCGTACAACCCTGGCTTCGTTTTCTTCAGACAGCCATACAAGAGCCAACAGATTTGCAATTCAAAGGAGAGCCAAGGTGTCAGGAACTCGGCCTGACACTCTTTTCTAGTATTTTCAGTGCTCTCACGATAATCCTGTCAAAAATCACTGTCCAAAATACTCGTCAGGCATCTTAAATGCCTGTTAATGTTTTCCCATGAAATGCAAAAGTCTCAGCCTCTTAAATGCGTTTTTTGCCTACGTTTTCTTTCAATCTCAGTCAGGTTCTATTCCCACTTGAGCTTCTGCTTTTAAATCATTCCTGATCAGGGCGCCTGAGTGGCTCAGTTGGTTAAGCATCCGACTTCAGCTCATGATCTCATGGTTTGTGGGTTCAAGCCCTACATCGGGATCTGTGCTGACAGCTCAGAGCCTGAAACCTGCTTCAGATTCTGTGTCTGGCTCTCTCTCTGTCCCTTCCCTGCTCGTGCTCTGTCTCTGTCTCTCAACAATAAATAAATGTTAACAAAATAATAATAATAATAAAAATAAATCATTCCTGACCCAACCCAACAAGAGAGCCCATGTCCAAGAGGAGGGATGCCCTGTCCTCTGCGTTCTAACTGAAGGTAGACAGGCCATGGCTCATGGCTGAGGGGATAAATCCTCCCCTGTGGGCTGGCCCGGGGCACCTTGAGGATGGCAAACCATCACCTGTTGTACCTACGCCCAGAGACACCCAGAGACTCGATCAGGAATGACTACCAATGGATAAATAAGAAATCTGCAAACAGTAAACGGTTAGAGAAAACCACGACAACGTGTGACTGACCTGGGTCCTCGGGCCGGGGGTGCATGAGGCGGAAAGGCACCTCAGAGGCCACTTCACTAGAAAAAAAGAATGCAGATAGGTGAGAACACGTGCACTATTACAAATCACGTGGAGAAGAGCTGTGGCTGCAGAGATTCCCAGCTGGCAGAGGATTCAGCGTGATTCGAAACAAAACAAACCAGAAATCAGGAAGTGGTCAAGTAGGAATCTTAAATGTATTCCCTGGAATGTGGTCCAGAAAGTTCACTTAGGCCTGGCAGAGACAGCTAGGATTTGTAGGCTCCCCATCCCTCCTTCTAGTTTCAGTGACATGATGTCGTGGGGAGAGGAGAGGTGAAATCCTGGAGAAAGGATGGTTTTGGAAAAAATCTGGCAAAACCATACACGACTTTTTAAATGTTAACTCCACATTAACAGTCACATAGTCGCTTGCTAGAGAGAACAGAGATGAGTAGGGCCCTCCAAATTCCAGAAGCTGAAAGGCTTCGGGAAGACTTGGAATTTATACAAAAAGAAGGGAGGAAAGGAGTCAGGAAGGAGAACAGAAGGGAAATCTGGACCAAGGAAGAATGGAAAGGAAAGGGTGACAAAAAACGAGGGTCTCTCCTTGCTTCACCCAGGACCCACGGCCTCCCCCTGCCAGCTTCCATCAAAGCCCATCTGTTTATAAGGCCACTCTCGTCAGTCCCCAGTACAGGTGAGGTCTGGGAGGAAAGATGTACCCTGGGTCCCGTGCGAGGGATGGAGATGGTAAGGGTCTGAGGGAAGGACTATGTAAGGTCAGTGCCTGCCTCAAACATCCCTTACCCTGCCTCTGTGGACACGATTTATAAAAGGTAACTGTTACCATTCACAACACCCAGAAGGCGGAAACCACCCAAATGTCCACCCGCTGATGAACAGATGAACAAAACGTGGTCCACCCACACAGTGGAATATTGCTCAGCCACAAAACGAATGAAACACTGACACGGGCTACCTCACAGATGAACGGCGAAACCATGACACTCAGCGACAGGAGCCAGCCACAGAGGGACGAATACCGTCTGATTCCGTTTAGGAAATACCCAGAGTAGGCAAGTCCATAGAGGGAGGAAGATTGGGGGTGGCCAGGGACCAGGAAAAGGGGGAAATGGGAGAGCCCACTTAACAGGTCTGGGGTTTCCTTTTTGGGTGGTAAAAATATGAAGGAGACAGATAGTGGTAGCCATGGCACAACATTCTGAAGGTCCTCGATGCCACTGAATTGTACATTTTAAAATGGGTACAATGAGGGGCGCCTGGGGGGCTCGGTCGGTTAAGCATCCCACTTTGGCTCAGGTGGTGATCTTCCAGGCCGTGAGGTCAGGTCCCACATGGGGCTGTGATTCTGCTTGGGATTCTGGGTCTCTCCGCCTTTCTCTCTCTGCCCCTCCCCCCCTCAAAAATGAACATTAAAAAATAAATGCCTAAGTAAATAAATAAATAATAAAATAAAACCAAATGGTTAAAATGGTCAGCTTTTGTGTTACACACAGACACACAGACACAAAGGCAGTGGCCTGGAGCACGCCAGCTCTCTGAGTGTGTGTGTAGCTATGTGTCCCTGCCCAGGGGAGGCCCGGCTTGCAGTCTCGGGGGGAAATATCCCCAGCCTCACACCGACGAGGCAAGGTTCACATGATGCATCCTAAAGGCAAGTGGGCATCATTTCATAACACCTCTGAGCATAACTGCCAATAAACCGGATTTCACTGCTACTGTTTTGAACCTCAGATTTGGTCCCCTGCGATATCCTGGGAATCGGGCAGGGAAGGAAGGTGACGAGGCTTACCTAGAGGTCAGCTCTCCAAGAAGGCTAGAAAACACAAAAGCAAACAGGGCTGGTGACTGTCCCAATGGTAACGTGACCTTATTTCCCATTATTCAGCGGTGGACCTGTCCCAGGCACGCTCCTCACTCACAACCTACCCGTAGGTTAGGGATCCTGCGTCCCCGTAACAGGCAACTCAACTAATCCTCTCTACTTGTGTTTTCATCTCTTTCTCAGGCGGATTAGCGAAAAAGAGGAATCACTTGGGTCCAAGCCCTGATGTTCGAGAATAAACCACAAAGGTCATTGCGAAATACCTGTTATTCACTTATCTTGACTGCTAAAAGAAACTCTGTTGAATGCTTTAGATCCTCTCAGAGAAAATCAAAGAAAATGCTACACACTTTGAAAAACACTACACATATGGACACCGTAGTAACAAAATTTGTGAAATCAACCCATGCTCTATCTTGTTGTCCGAAGCAACGTTTGGGCAGCTCTTTATCGACTTAGATTTATGGAAAATATGCCCGGACTTGCCTTTGATGGCAAGCGAAAGGTGATGGCAAGGTGAAAGGCCAGAGCCTTTGGCAATAGATTTCGAAAGGAAAAGGAGAATTCAAAGTTTTTCCTTTTGATGAGATTTTTTAAATAGAAGTTCATCTCATTAAAAAAAGGGAGGGGGGAGGGTGCTGCCTGGGTGGCTCAGTAGGTCGAGCATCTGACTCTAGATTTCAGCTCAGGTCATGATCTCGTGGTTCGTGAGTTCGAGTCCTGAATAGGCTCCACACTGACAGTGTGGAGCCTGCTTGGGATTCTCTCTCTCTGTGTCTCTCTGCCCCTCCCTAGCTCTCTCTCTCTCTCTCTGTCTCTCAAAGTAAATAAAAAATGTTTAACGTGTATTTATTATTTTTGAGAGACAGAGAGAGAGAGAAAGAGTGCGAGCAGGGGGAAAGGCAGAGAGAGAGGGAGACACAGAATCCGAAGAAGACTCCAGGCTCTGAGCTGTCAGCACACAGCCCGATGAGGGCTCGAACTCATGAACCATGAGATCATGATCTGAGCTGAAGTCAGATGTGTAACTGACTGAACCACCCAGGTGCCCCCTCAAAGTAAATTAATTAAAAATAAATAAATAAAATTTAAATTTAAAAAAAAAAAAAAAGGAAAATCAGTTCTCCAGAAATCTGAGGTATCTGTGCTCTCATTATGAGAAGGAGACTCCCAAATCCTGTGATTACATGCTGGGGAGGAAGGAAAGGTGTTCCCATTATGGATGGTTGCCTCCTGAGATGCAGGCATGAAGATCTGCCCGGAGTGTGTCTGCAGTGGCCATTCCCTCCTGCAGGGCAACATAGTGCTAAACTTATTTCCCTTTTTTGCATATCAACTTCCACCGCGTGAGCATTCCACGCTCACTTTTGCCAAGCAGTACTAACAGGGCACGTCCTTCGTAGTTCGCTTTTCTACTTTTTTCCACGTGCTGTCATATCAGACAGAATTGACAGCCAGACGGGTAGGATCTGTCCAAACCTCTACTTGGTCAGCGATTGAATCTGCAAACCTTTCTTACTTTCTGGCCCCTAATCAATCATTCAAGGAAGGGTCAGTTCAGACCGGGAAAGGCCACGACAGCAGACAGCGTCGCATCTTGGACACTCACCCTGACACCGTGAGCTTCACCTTGATGTGGTAAGACACCAGGATGCCCAGGACAGTCCGGTCTATGCCCTCCTTCAGTCTGCTCAAACAGAAGGGAAAAGGGGAAGGATGTAGTGCAGCAGCAGAAAGCAAGAGCCGGATGGATGAACAAAGCCCTCACCTCCATACAAGCCTATTACAAGGGGGGCATCTTCTCAAGGAACCGGTGAACTCAATCAGCTGTCAAAGTCCTAGAACTTTCCTTACTCAGGGAAGGGGATTCCTTTCCTGCATTGTAGCCTGGCATTTTCCCCCTGGACGTTCAGAGGCCACAGTGTGCTTCCTGGTTCTCCCTGCTCTGTCTCCACTGATGCTCATCCACCGGCTTATCAGCCAGAAACCCCTGTTCTCCTCGGCTCCTCCCTCTGCCCCACCTGCCATCTACCGAGTCCCTCCTTGGGCCAACCAACGAGTCCCTCATTGACCTTTCCTGCCTATATTATCTCAGTAACTTACCTCCCACAGGCCAGGCTCCTTCCCTGAGCTCTCAGCCACCCTGCAGCCAGAGAGCTCTCCCAGGGTCAAGTCCTAGCATGGCCTGGGAGGCAGTCTGGGGGCTGGCCTTGCCTGCTTTTGCCACCTCAGGCCCTGCTATGCCTCAGCGTCTCCCATGTGCCCACCTTGCCAAACATAATGCCTTCCTCCTCTGCTCTCTAAGATCTCAAGTTGAAGTTGAGCCTCCTTTGTGAAGTCTTCCTGGACACCCACCAAGCAGCTTGGGTCTCTCTCCTTTGTGCTCTGGTCCTGTGTCCACAGCACCCAGCACCGTGTTGAAGCAATATCGAGTGAACGCGGTGCGTGGGGCCATCGCGTGTGCCCCAGAGACAGTGCCATCTAACTTTCCTCAATGGAAACTCATTCCAGGTTCTACTATCAGGTGCGGAGCTCCTGCTGTCTGATAGGCACCGTGCTGGGCATCAGCAACACAGATTATCGTCTCATTGGTCTGATGTGGGGACATTAAGTATTCCCGGATGCCCAGTCACAGGAGTTATGGTCTGAAAAACATCATGACATGCTAACTGGAACAGTGTGAATGACAATAGATAACGTGGCCAAGAAAGCTGAAGGCTTGAGGCAGAACGCAGGGGGAATGGTTGTGCTGACAGGTGTGAGAAGGGTCTGAGAGAGTGCAGGGCACGTTCTGGGCCCAAAGACCCCAGCCCAGGGATCCATCTCACGTGATGGGATGCACCTTGGACGTTGCTCCCAGAGCCGTGATGCCCCCTGAAGACTCCATCGGCTCATTAGTGCCTGGAGCTCCTTGCGGAGGGCAAATGCCTTTGTCTGGAACCGTGGATGTGGTCACTCAATAGAGAGAGGTTGCCACCAAAGGGGGCAAAAAGGGATACAAGCCTGAGACCCTACCCCGTTGCCAGGACTGACTCTCTGACTTGTACTGAATGGGGTCAAATAGCTGGGGAAGAGAATGTGCTTCGTCTCATGCCTGAGAATATCCTGCAGACTCTCTCCCCTGCCATTTTCCTTGAATGCGTTAGGCTGTCTGCTCCCCCCTAGTCTCTCTATCTCTGTCTCTGTGTCTGTCTCTCCCTGTCTCTGTCTGTCTGTCTATCTGTCTCTCTCTCTCTCTCTCTCTCTCTCTCTCTCACACACACACACACACACACACACACACACACACACACACACACAGATTGGTTAATCTGGGTTCTGCTGTGGTTGTCGCTTTCCAGAGCCCTGGAAGACAGCCCTGAAGGTGGGGGTAAGTAAAGGACTCAGGTTTAGGGGTGGACTTTGCTGTGTCATCAACTGACCAGGTGACCTTAGTCAAGCTGCTCCCTTCTGGCTGAACTTCAATTTCCTTATTCAAAAAATGAGTATAAACTCACCTTCCACACAAAAGTGTGGACGACTTACATGTTTGTGAAATAGCCCGTGAACCCTAAAACATTTTCACAAAGGCGGCGTGCCATTGCTGATGTGGTGATCACACACCCTGGAATAAGTTGACCTAGCGTCAGTCTCCTAGACCTTCACCAAAGCGCCTGAGAATCCAACATACCAACTCGGCAAAGTACCCTCAGAAAATCCTTTGACTCCTGTGATGCTGCTTTCTGCCAAATGTCTGGTGACCCCACTGTTGTCTCAGAGAACATGTGCTACTGAGCTATGGGGTCATGGAGGTCAAACAGGCGATCCTCTGCCCGATGGCATCACCTTGGAGGTGGCCTGCTGGGGCCATGGAGGGAGCCCCAGCGCGCCACACGGGGGACGGCAGCCAGTGGGCCTTGAGCCTCGGCCGTGGCTCTGCCCAAACACTCAGGGCTCCCCAACAGACATGCTCTGGGAGTGGAAGCCTCCAAAGATGGCCAGAAGTGGCAGTGGAGAGTTGACCTTGAAGCTTCACTCTTGGTTTTGCTAGATCCGCTGGCTGAATGCAGCCAGCGGTTCTTTGAGTTGGGGTCAGCAGATCAGTGAACTTCATTTAAATTTAATTGACATCTGTAGCTACCAGCACTTCCTGTTCTTTACCTTTCCTGGTAGAAATGAATAAATGACATTTCCGTCATTCGTGCGGCCAACTGCATTACGAAGTTTATTATATGCGAAGGGCGCCACACTAGCGAGTGATACTTTTAGAAGGGAACGGCTGACATTTCTGGAACACTCACTGCATCCCAAGCACCACACTGTCCATGGATTGTCTCCCATAATCATCCTAAACCTCTCCAGGAGGAAAGGCAGCACCCCCCACCGCAAAGACAGGAAAACTGAGGTTCTCAGCTCGCGTAATCTGCCCAGGGTGGCCCAGACTGGACGCAGTGGAGCTGGACAGCCATCATGCCACACGTGGGCCTGTGAGACCACGGGGTGAGATGAGGAGGGAGGCAGACGGGCACCACCCCTGCACTGAGTCCCAGGGGCCCGTCTCCTGAGCTACAAGGACTCACATGGTGCTGGATGCCAGGTTCGTGTCCTCGTGCTTGATCTTCCCATCCAGGGCGATCCCCCTTCTCTCACGGTTGCTGGCCAGCAAGGGCAACAGTGTCAGTCTCGTGGTCAGAGTGCTATTTGGTAGCACTTTCTCTCTGCAGGAAGAAAGACAGGATATTTGGCCAACTGTTCTTATGGTCATGAAGCAACCATCGGATCCAAGTTCCCTGCAACCCACAGGGAAGACGGTTCAGGTATCTGAGCACTTGCTTTACAACAAGCATTATGGCAGCTCAAAATGGGCTAGCAGTTGGGGCGCCTGGGTGGCTCAGTCGGCTAAGCGTCCGACTTCGGCTCAGGTCGTGATCTCGTGGTCCCTGAGTTCGAGCCCACGTCAGGCTCTGTGCTGACAGCTCAGAGCCTGGAGCCTGCTTCGGATTCTGTGTCTCCCTCTCACTGCCCCTTCCCTGCTTGTGCTCTGTCTCTCTCTCTCTCAAAAATAAATAAACATTAAAAAAAAAAAAAAAGGCCGCCAGCAACATTAGGACATTCCTTCCTCATCCTGTTCTGAGTCACTGAATTTCTGGAGTATTTTGTGGGGTTAAATGAGACTGACTAGCACAAGGTTCAGGGACCACACCAGGAGGTGTGGCACGTGTCCAGGGGAATGGATCGCTGAGGAGGGCGCGGTGCGGCCCTCTGTGAGCCCCGCAGACTGGACTGGTTTGGATTCAAGGCACACGTGCTCTGTCTCTCCCAGAGCTTCCCTGTCACTGGCCGGGTGGTAAGTTTCTCAGCATCTGACAGACACAGGGAGCCCATGACAAACCGTGGGTCTGCAGGTCGGGGATGGAGCTGGGGACACAGCAGCAAGGGGTCTGGAGCATCCCTGGCTCATGGAGCGAGAATGTGGAACTGAGGCTGCAGGACTGGCTCTGCCATTCACCCGCATGGCGCACACCAGGCCTATGCCCAAGAGCGGTCACGCGGCCGCAGGGCCCGGCCAGCCCGCAGCCTGTGTCAGTGCTCCTGGCACACCCTCCATCCTTGTACCCAGCCAGGAGAAGGCAGAGAGGGGCCCCGAAAACACATCCCAGGAGTCGGCCCCCAGGGTCCTGGGTGCCCCAGGGTTCAGGGATGGTGACTCAGGCTCTACAGCCTTCTGAGTGGCTTCTAGTCAGAGACCCGTGGGCACCATCCGGCCCAGGTTTTTCAGTCTCCCTGCCTCCCACCCTTGGTGGGGGGGAGGGGGGGGCCTAGAATGATGGCCAGTTTCCTGGGAATCATTTGCTCCAAAATGCACCGAATTGCTGAGAAGAAGACCAGATAATGGGCTCTCTGAGAGAAAAACTCGGCCAGGGGCCATTTTCTCCTCTTATCATTGAGCATGTGCCAAAGGTGAGCCCGGGGGACTCCAGGACGCGAGGATGTACGAGGACGCACCTGCAAAGGAGAACAGGCCCCACCAGCCCAGCACCAAGGGAGCAGCTGGCGATTTACAGCTTTTTCCTCCTCCCTCCCCTCTGGATCTATATTTAAACCTGAGGCCAGATCTGCTTTGAGTAATAGTTTATTCCAAAGTTGTCTTTTAAACTTGACGTCATGTTCTCTTGCTGAATCAGTCTGTCTTTCCTCACCAGTCCCCTTCCTGTAACTCTGGTAATATTTTTTGCATACAACGGTGCTTAGACACACCAGCAAGACAAAGAGGAACAGACCCGCCCAAGCGACACGCTCTGGGGGAGGCGTCACCCCAGTGGCCTGTGTGGGAATGAAAAGCGGGGAGCAAAACCGGGCAGGTCTCTCGCTCCAGCATGAAGACCCCATCACAGGATTCTCATCTGTTTCTGATTCTAATGAAGGGAGAGAAATGATTCACGATGCCGGGCTCAGAACTGATCTATCATTGGAACCGGCTGTCACTGGTACCACATTTTCAAATTGAGCTGAAGATCAAAACACAGAGAACCCTCGCTTGAGCTGAGAGATCATTTGCTTATCTGCTCTGGGGGCAGAAATAGGATCCAAATTCCTACCAACGTATTCCAAGGATCAACAGAAAGTCCCACCTCTTCCCACTTGGACATTTGGATCTTTATTCCTCTCCTTTCCATCATCCCTTGTGAGCGAGACCTCGCAGAACTCTTGTGAGTGAGAATGGAACTTTCTTTGCAGCCCTTGAAGTGAGACAAAAGGAAGGAAGCGAAGCATCCTACTTCCCTCTTCAGCGTGAATGAAAGGGGAACTTGACAAAGAAGCCTGAGCTGTCCAGGAAGTAGAAACCCAACAAGCGACTCACTGTGTTTCCTCCTCGGCAACCGGCTTGGTGTAATAATCACTCGAGTAGAGAACCACGTTGGCCACTTGTTCCACTGCAAAGGAGGGACAGGGGTGGTGATTCGACGTGGGGTCCTCCGCACATGTGCATGGAGCCTGTGGGGGACACGGTTGGTTTCCCTCTCCAGTGGCTCTTGGACTGTACTTCTCAGGCTCGGCTTTAAGGCTGAGGTTTCTGGGTTCTGTGCTCAGGACACTTCTGTTCACCAATCACCTGCTCTGTGGCAGCTCCCAGCCATGGGCCAGCCTCCTTCAAATGGCACCTCTTGGGAGACCCCTCTCTGCAGAGCCCACAGCATACCCCTGGGTATCCTTCCAAGTGTTCTGGAACTCACCAATTGCTCTGTCTCCAAACCCACCTTTTTCCAACACTATCTTATTTAATGAGCGCCTCCTTCTAGTTGTTCAAGCTAGAAACCACCTGCCGGCAGCATAAGACTGACAGGAAGGTAGGCTCCGGAGCCAGACTACTTGGGCTCAAATCCCAGCTTAGCCATGAGCCGCAGGGTGAGTTACTTAGCTCGTCTAAGCCTCAATTTCCCCATCAGCAAAATGGGGGAGATAATTGTATCTAACTTACATGGTTGTTGTGATGATCAAAAAGATAATTTTTAATCTCTGTTAAAACCAAATTTGAGGATTAAAAGAAACAATTTGCGTGAAGCACTAAGCACAGTACCCAGCATATAAAAAGCTACTAAAGGGGACCCCCGGTGGCTCAGTTGGTTAAGCGTCTGGCTCTTGATTTGGGCTCAGGTCATGATCTCAGTTTGTGAGACTGAGCCCTGCATCGGGCTCTTCGCTGACAGCGGACAGCCTGCTTGGGATTCTGTCTCTCCCTCTCTCTCTCTCTGCCACTGTCCTGCTCTCTCTCTCAAAATAAAAAAAATTAAAAAAAAAAACACATGAAAAAAATTTTTTAAAGCTACTAACATCTTGCTTCAGAAAATTCAACCTTCTTTCAAAAATTAATGGCTTCGATGTTAGAATCCATAAAACTTTGAGAAACAATTTAAAATCAAAGTATCAAGTGATATGGGGCTGCCTGAGTGGCTCAGTCTGTTAAGCATCCAACTCGATTTCGGCTCACGTCATGATCTCACTGTTCATGAGTTCGAGGTCCGTGTCAGGCTCTGTACTGTTAGCGCAGAGCTTGCTTGGGATTCTCTCTCTCCCCCCCCACCTGTGCCCTCCCCCCACTCACACATGCTCTCTTTCTCTCTCAAAATAAATAAATAAACTTCAAAAATAAAAAATAAATTAAAAAAACAAAACAAAAAATAAAGGATCAAATGATACTTTCTCAATCCTGCTGCTTTGTGGAACACTATGTTGGATACTACACACAAAAGATGCTAAATAACTCCAGGTCCCACAAAGACTAAATGCAGACAAAATAACCAACATAAAACAAAGCTGTGAGCATTCATATTCGTATTGGGAAAACTCTATAATTCCTTAGTATGCATTCATCAAAACTCCTGAACCTCCTTACTGATGATGGACACACAAACACAGAGGAAAGTGGTGTATGTATGACACGAGCGATCAACCATTCTGATTTTCCTGGAACTCGCCCCATTTAGCATTGAAAATCCACACTCTGCGTCTAACTTAGTCACTGGGGGTTTGAGTTAGCAGTGAGCTTACAGGTCACCCTCCCTGGCCATTCTGCTGTGTCTTTTTTACGTAGCCCCTGTAAGACCATGACATCAGACCATCCCCTGCACTTTGATGCCCTCTGAGCTGAAGAGGTGTGTAGAACAGCAGGCAGGAGGCGCCCTGCTGGTAGCATGAGGCCAGGCGTGGTCATCACCTCGTGGTGTTGCAACAGCAGCAGAGACGGTAGGGCTTTGCTGTTCACGAAGCACATCCAGTGTGACCAGTCCCTGCAGCCTCATGAAATCCAGGCAGGTAGACCAGGAATCAGGGCCGTGGATGTCAGCTGGGATTCAGAGAGGACTCACACGGCTTGAGACCACAAATCAGGCCTCTGGCTGTCAGTCTAGTGCTTTGCCCACTGCGCTGTGCGGTATCTACCAACAAAAATTCCTTCTGATCCGAGAGAGAAAACTCCATGCCTTCCCCGGAGATCTGGCAAGGGGCTCCTCCAGGAAGGCATGGCATGGAAAAATGGAAGATGGCCTGTCAGGGACATTGTTTCAAGACAAAAGACAGCCCTAAAGCAGACACAAGGTTTCAGGAGGTGATGCTGAAGGTCTCGCCTCCAGCAAGTCCCTGCTGTCCGTGACAATAGATAAACAGGCAGTTCCAAAAACCCAGGAAGTCCTTATCCAACCAGAGGAGAGACCTTTGGGAAATAGGACCAGACTGAGAAGTTCTAGAAGACACTACCCTCTCGTTTTGAGAAGAGGGTCCTACCTAATGCTTTAATCTTCTTCACGGTCTTGTCGGTGTTGTTGGTCACAGTAATGGTCACAGTAATGGATTCCCCATGGAAATAGATCTGTAAAAGTCAGCAGGCAAGTCAGAAAAAAGGAACAGAGGGTGGTGGTATCTTTAATCTCATGGCTTTTTCTAGGTTTATCTCAACCCTTTAACTAGTGTAAAAGTGACTGAGCTCCCACACTTTCAAGGAAGATAAAGTGACAGCAACATGTTTCCTTTGGTGATAGTCCAGAACACAGCCTGCCTTGCGTGTGGCATAAACTGAGGAAGACTATGGTGACCAACGTGGAGGGGAGCGAGGGTATTCCCGCCTGGAACACCCAGTGCAGAGGGTCTGAGGGTCACGGCAGAGGTGGCCGTGGGGGTCCTGAGCGGAATTATAAGGCCATTTTGGGGCAGGATGAGTGCAGTGACTGGGAATCACTGGGAGCCCAGTAGCCAAACTCCCGTCCGCAATGCTCCCCACATGATCTAGGCCCAGGTGGGCACACCTGGACATACATGCGCACACATGGGAATGCGCGTGCACACACAACGCACACACACACACACACACACCACGCAGTATGTTGAGCTTTTGCCCATGTGTGTGCCCAGCTCTTGGCAACCAGAGGACCAGAGACGGCCTTGGCTGGTGCTTCTTTGCCCTTTTCCACTGTGACATACTTGAGTGATGACATTCACGTGATTCAGCCACCCCTTCCTCATGATGTTGAAACTTAAATTTCCCAGGGGAAGTAAACCATTTGCAAAGCTGCACCCACTGGTGCTACACTGGTAAATGAGGCCCGTGGGGGCAGAGGGGGCGAAAAAGAGTCTGGGGCAGGGGGATGTGGAGACCACCACCCCTTTCCCGAGTTGGTCAGGACTGGCGGTATAGGGGAATGTGGCCAGCAGGACGCTATTCTAAGGGTCACCTCCACGAGCTCCAAATTATGAAAAATGCCAACTGCTCACAAATGCTGGTGCTTTAACTGTGCCTAGAAACAAGATCGCGTGCCACACACTCACAGCAGACGGGGGCCCGGGGCCTGTCCCCCAGGCCTGCTCCCACACGGGACACACCTCTTTGTCACCTGCTCACCTCTTTGTCAAGGGAGACCGCGAGGTGCAAGGGCTTGTCGGACATGAAGAACTGCCAGGCGGCCTCTGCTTGGGGCTGGGGGCCCATCTTCAGGGGCGCGTGCTGTACTTTGCGGATCAGTAAACGCACGGAGCTCCTGCGGATGAAGATTCGGGCTCAGGTCATGATTTCACAGGTTGTGAGTTCAAGCCCCGCGTCAGGCTCTCGGCTGACAGAGCTCTCCCTCTCTCTCTGCCCCTCTCCCACTCTCGCTTATGTGCGCTCTCTTTCTCAAAATAAATAAACTTAAAAAGAAAGGAAGGAAGAAGGAACGGAGGGAGGGAGGGAGGGGGAATCTGGAGTCTTTCAGAGGCTTATGTGAACCCCTGAGGTTGCTAACTCCTCTCCATCACCCCTCAAATGATCAGCCACTGACCCGCCCCTTGCGTAGACAGTCTTTCCTGACTGCCTGGCCACGCAGCCCTGTGGGGAGAGCTCCTGTTCACGGAGCCAAAGCAAGGGGTGGTTTTCTACCCTAGTTCCTTGCCCCCCGTCCCCAGCACCACCCCTCCTCCCACAGCTACACTCTTACTTCCTGGGCACTTTGTCCTCCTCGTCCTCTGTGCTGTCTCTGGCGAATGCTTTGACCTCAAAGTCGACCCCACAGCACTGCAGGGGGCAAGAGAAGAGACAAGGCCTGAGTCAGCACCTCCCTTCCTGGGGGCTGGGGTCACACTGCCCACGGGATGTTATGTGCCACCTTCTCTTTCTATCTTCGCCATGTCGTTTTTGGGGCTGCCCCAGTGAGGAGAGATTCACCGTGTAAGGAAATAATGACATCAGCACGAGAAGCACACCGTGGTCCCCAAGCCCCCAAGGTGATCATGTATGGTGTCCACCCCCCCCATTTAGTTGTCCCTCTAGATGTGACCCTGCATGTGTGTCACACTACCTACAGTGGGGGCCAGACTCAGGTGCTCACGGAGCAACAGAAGGCCCTCGACGGCCCATGCCGCCACCAACGCCCGGCCCAGGGTGGGGGAGGGGGGCAGGGAGGGGCACGGTCAATGGCCAGGCTGGACCGGGGGGTCTGGTGCTGGCGGCTCTTCCAACTTGTGCTGAGAAGCTGGAAATGGAATTTGGAGCAAAGTCTGCTAACGTTGAAATGAACTACCTAACGGTATGTTGCGTGGGTAAAGCAAAAGCGTCCCCCCACACCTTCCACCCCCAGCCGCATGGGCCCCCCCCGCCAGCCTGCTCGTCTCTGCACATTATCACTCGTGGGGGGCATGGGGGCCGCACCGCCCTCACCCACTGCCCGGAGGGAGAAAGGGCACGAGGCCAGCTGCGTTGATGGTGGCATACCAGCCACAGCCTCATTGGCTCTGCAGCTGTGGAATCGTGGCGAGTCTGAAATCTAGGTCGCAAACACACCGGCACCACTACCCACCATCACGCCGGCACTGCTTAGTGGCATGACCGAGCCCTCTCCGTCCCTCCTCGCTCTGCCTGCACCCACTTCGTTAAAGATGCTGCCTATACAAGCCAAGCCCTCACTCTGGTCCACCCTGGACACATGCTGTTCCTTCTACCCGAACGCTTCAAGCCTGTCTCCCTCTTTTTTATATTTGACAAACTCCTTGGTGTTCTTGCCGTTCCAGCTCCAGGGTCTCCCCAGCTCTAGGGCCCCGAGGCCCTCGGCCGTGCAGCCGCTCCCCTCCCGGGCCTCCATGGGCCCAGCTCATGCCCACAGCCCTGCTGCTGGGATGGAGTAGAGGGAGCACTTGGGTTGGCACAGGATCCCCCACTCTGATTTAGTGACCTCGTCTTCCTCCATCTTGGCCACCCACATCTGGGTTTTCCTGGACCAGTGGCTTTCAAATGTTTCAGGCCACCCCCACGGTAAGAAGCAAAGTTTGTAATGTGGCCCAGTAAACAGACATGCGTGTGTGAAATGGCTCGGGAAGTAACACTGAGGTTTGTGCAGATTCCCCATTTTATCCTACTTCATTCTATTCGATTTTTCTCAAATGTTCCTTCTGGTTCACTGCACCGATTTCACAAACCACCAGTGGGGCAAGATCCCCACATCGGAAATCCCTGCCCAGATTGTGGCGTCTGTCACCGTGCCCCTCTGTACTCCGGGATCAGCCTCGCCACTCTGGTCTTCACTTCACTCCTGTCTAGCCCTCTCGCTCGTGACACCTCCGATTTCAGGGCCTGTAATCCCTGGGTCCTGGCACCTTTCACTCTCGCCTCCTGTCCTCACCACCCTCCTTCAAGGCTTAGAGCCTCTGCCCACCACTTAGAGCTCCCTGGCCACTCCTCCTTATACACACTCAGCCCCTTTGCTTCTCTCTTCCTTTGGAGCTCATGCTTGACCCATCCAGCCCCTTGCAGTGCAGTGGCCAGATTCATTAGAATGTCTCTCTACTTCTGTATCTATTTGAAATTTTCCACAATATATGGCTATTTTTAAAAGTCTTTTGAGGGGCACCTGGGTGGCTCAGTGGGTGAAGCGTCCGACTCTCGATTTCGGCCCTGGTCACGATCTCACCATTCATAGGATGGAGCCCCACGTTGGGCTCTGTGCTGGTAGCAGTGTAGCCTGCTTGGGACTGTCTCTTCCCCACTCTCTCTCTGTCCCTCCCCTCTCATATAAATACAAAAAAAAATATATATATATATATATATATATATATATATATATAAAGTCTTTTGAAGGAATGAATCCATGGCATTTCTTTTTGAACTAACCTTCCCCGTATCTTGTGGAGCAGGCTGCAGCATCACTGAACAGGGCAAGTAGTCAGGAAACTGTGGGAAGAAACAAATCATTTTGTTCAGAGGGGGTTCTTCCACGTGTAATATGCACTCAATGTACAAAAACTGGAAGACGATGACGAGCAAGCAAAAACCACAAAAACAAACAAACAGAAACACCGTGGTCACCCGGAATAACATCACAGACACAAACTTGCAAGCGTCCTATGGGCACCCTTGCCCACAAACACGTATGCAGATGTGTGCTCTACAGAAATGAGGCCAATGATGCACACGTCCTGTCCTCTGCTTTGCTCACATCGCCACCCTAGCCCTACTCAGAATGCGTTATGACCGTTTTTCTATGTGCGAGCTCTGCACCACTGTTTCTGGGGCTTTGTTAACACCACATTTAATTTCGCCGGCCCCCTTCACAGGCTGGCCCTTCATGAAATGGTGCTTTGCTTTTTTTTTTTGCCATGATAAACAATGCTACAATAAACCTCCTTCTTCATCTACCTTAGCACAATTTTCTCTAATTAAGTCCAGAGGCTATGCTGCTAGAAAGGGAACCATCAGGTCAAAATCACATTTTAAAGGTTCTTGATACATGCTGGCTTGTTATCTCTGAAAAGTTATGGCAATTCAGGGACGACCGAGTGGCTCAGTCGGTTGAGTGTCTGACTTCGGCTCAGGTCATGATCTTGCGGTTCATAAGTTCAAGCCCCACGTCGGGCTCTGTGCTGACCGCTCGGAGCCTGGAGCCCGCTTCAGATTCAGTGTCTCCCTCTCTCTCTGCCCCTCCCCTGCTCGTGCTCTGTCTCTCTGTCTCTGTCTCTGTTTCCGTCTCTGTCTCAAAAATAAACAAACAAACAAACATTAAAAAAAAAAAAGTTACGTCACTTCAAACTCCCAGTACAAGATCATGAGGACATGCACGACCACAAAACTTTTTTTTTTTAAGTGATTAAAAAAAAAAAAGGTTGTGGTAAAATGCATAATGTAAAACTTAAACATTTTAAGTGTATAGTTTATTGGCATGAAGTTCATCCAACCTTGTTCTGCAATAATCCCCACCATCCGTCTCCAGAACATTCCTCTTGTCCCAAACTGAAACCCTGTACCCGGTCAACACTGATTCCTTCCCCCTCCCCCCGCCCCATTCCCTGGCACCTGCCATTCTATGTTCTGTCTCTATTAATCTGACTGCTCCAGGCCTTTCCTGTCGGTGGAATCATACAGTCTGTCCTTTTGTGTCTGGCTTCTTTCACTTAGTCTGATGTTTTCAAGGTTCGTTCGCGTTGCAGCATGTGTCAGAATTTCCCTTCCCTTTCGAGGCTGAGCCGTGTAACTTTGGAGCAATAGATAATCGTAAGACACACAGACACGCTCATAGGGACGGCAGTAGCTGCTTTGGCTGTACTGAGTTCACGCCCAAGTCTTCAGAGGCACGCAGGCTGGCACCGTGGGTCACCAGGTCTCACCAGGTGGGACAAAGCCCCAGGAGAGGTGGAGCCACTCATCTGCCGTGACCACTGAACAGCGGTCAAGGGTACAGACGACTTCCGACTTCAGTAAGCTCTCCCATCCTGCAGGGAGCCCTTTCACGTCTAGAACGAGTCCAGGCCAAACGAGGGGCACTTCTTTCTTTTTATAGATCAGCAAGTGAGGGAATAACGTGCCCGTGTAATTAGCTGGTCAGATGAAGGGAAATATTTAAACCGTGGGTTGAAATGGTGCCTTCAAAGGCTGAGAGGCTATTTTCAAGGACTTAAAAAAAAGACAATCACAGCCCGTGCAATCTAGAATTTCCTCCAAGGATGCAATTTGAAGGCCCACAAATGTGAAGTCATTACTCTGTCCCCTCCTCCTTCGCTCCTGGTTGCACTGGAAGGTGAAGGAGCCGGGGCAGGGGAGAGGGGAGAGGGGAGAGGGGAGAGGGGAGAGGGGAGAGGGGAGAGGAGTCACCCACCGTGAGCAGGAAGGGGTATGTGTTCTCCCCCAGCTTCTTCATCAGGCTCTCCTGAAGCTTTGTGGGGGCCCCCGCGGCCCCCACAGGAGGGAACACTTGGACCTGGGAGAAGTACAGGTCCCTGCGGAAGGTCAGGCCAATCACATCGATGTCTTCCTGGCCGTACCGGAAGGCGCAGGTCAGAGAGACATACACTGGAAGGGAGACAAGAGGAGGATGGGCTTGTCCCACTGGCGTGGTGCCTGTGCCTGGCTGAGTGGGTGTGGGGCAGCCACCGACATCCACCCATTAGCATCTAGAACCACAGCACCCACCTGTTTCTGCAGATCCAGCACCTTCCCTGGGGCTTGTGGTAATTACTCTAAAGTGTATGTCAGAGGACACAGAGGCACCTTCCATGAACCGCCTGTTTTGCCTTCAGGCTCCCCTGTGTCCTCCACCCTATCACCCCCTCCTCTTGACCCGCCTGCTCAGGGACCTCAGGAGGTGCGAGGTCGCTGGGCTTCTGGGGACAGGATGTCTGCATGGAGTTGAGAATGAAGGTGATAAGCAGAGGGAAACAGCACTAGGGAGCAAAACAGACCTGTGCCAGACAGGGGCCTGCCAGAGGCGCTGGCCAGGGCCTTATGGACCAAGAGGACAGATGAAACCAGATCCCAGAAACGCTTCTTTCACATTGTTCAGAAACCCATCAAGCATTCTCTAAGCCAAAACTTCTGCAAATTCAGGTTAATCAAACAGATATAATCTGTGCCTCCAGTGAACCAAAATGGATTATATAAAAACTATACGTTTTGAGGGAGGACTATTTACAACAGTCTTTAATGGGGTAAATAAAAGCATGCAAAGCTCATTATTCTTGAACAGGAAGCATATCAGAAGTGGTGCCCCCAAGTCCTAGAAGTCATCGGTTGCAGATTTTGTCTGTGTCCTCCCCACTAAGCTCAGAAGAGCCAATGATCACTTGCCTGTCCCTCATCCAGTGTTTGTAAGAGAAGGTGCCCAGAGATGCCTGGGCGTTATGCCTCCCTCACTGGACAGTGCTTTCCCTCAGAGCGGGAGGCCTTCTCTGGCCAAGGGTGTGGGCTGTCAGGGCTCAAACCAGGATCCTCCTGGTGCCAGAGGGAAGCAGGATACCCAGGAGGAAGTCAGAGACAGCAGAAGGGGTGGTTTTCAACCCCATTTCTGCCATGACCCCTGGGTGCTGATGGCCCCACCTCTGACGTGCTTCCGTGGTCACATCCAGGGGTGGGAATGACGCCTTGTAGTTGCCAGTAGCAACCACTCTAAAAAAGCGTATTCACAATGGAACAGAGTCAGTAACGTTATCATAAGGAGAACTGGGGTCTGCCCTAATTTAGTTCACACAACTGTTATTAGCACCAAATTACTTGCCACACACACCACAGCTGCCAGACA
The DNA here is from genome assembly GCF_023721935.1 of Panthera uncia. Classification (NCBI taxonomy): domain Eukaryota; kingdom Metazoa; phylum Chordata; class Mammalia; order Carnivora; family Felidae; genus Panthera; species Panthera uncia. The sequence continues at coordinate 6,934,905 of NW_026057584.1, forward strand.
TCTTCAGGGATGCTGTGATGCTGTGGTTCAGAACCACCACAGTCAGCATTTAAAAAAATGAGCCTTCCAGCAGGGCTCAATTTCCCATCAATTTCCCTCCTGAGTTTGCCTCCAGCAGAGAGCCACAAGGCACAGGGTGACCACAGAGCTGATGGAGCCCACAGACCTGCTCTCCACGCTCCGTCCACCGTTTACCTGTCCTGCCACCCTGAACAAGTGACTCCCTTGGGTCTTTACCTTCGTGTGGGAAATGAGGACAATGAGCTCTGATGTGAACAGGACAGGGTCCTGAAGATTATACCGGGGAGTGTGGGCGACAGGGCCTGGCAGCGATGGGTGTGAGAGAGCGCCAGCGGGCTCCCCGACCCTCCGCCCCCAGAGCCAGCCAAGACCAGACCAGACCAGGTCCTCAGAGTTCAAGAAGCCCGCCTCACCTTTCTTTCCCTTCACAAGTGCAGGATCCACCAACACGACACCATCTACACGGGAAGGAAAAGGATAATGAGGGTGGACAAGATGAAAGAGACCAGAGGCCTTCTTTATATATTTATCTGTGGTTCTTTAGTTACACAGTAATCCATGTTCATTATAGGAAAATCAGAAAGGAGACTTAAGCAAAGAGCGAACAAAGTCACCCAAATTTCCACCATTCAGAGATACCCATTGTCAAGATATCGGCACAGGTTTTTTTTCCAGATGTACATACACTTATATGGATGATTTTACTGAAAAATTGAGATCCCACTCTATATACTATTCGGTTAACTGGTTTTCTCATGCAACTATATATTGCAAACATCTATTCTTACACACACACACACACACACACACAATGTACTAATCATTCTAATGACTATACATTGCTATTGCTTCATTGAATGGATGCACCATAAATTATTTAATTAACCCCCTCTTGTTAGGGCATTTAAGTTGTTTCCAGTTTTCCCCATTATAACGAGTATTTCGAGGACCATCGTTACTACATACATCTTTGATCTATCAATGGTAGAACCGGATTTGGCTTTTGATGACATATTGCCAAATGACCTTCCAGAAAATGTTCTGCTGAGGGACATTCTCATCCTCAAGTGCCTAAAAATGCCAGGGTTGTTTTTTTTTTTTTTTTTTTAACAGTCTTTTTAAAAATAGCTATTTTACTTGAAATAATTATAGATTCGCAGGAAGTTGCAAAGATAGCACAGAGAGTCCCTGCGTATCCTTCGTTCGGTCTCTTCCAGTGGTTACATCTTAGATAACCGTCCTGCAATATCGAAACCAGGAAGCTGACATGGGTACAGGATACAGTGTGTGTACAGTTCTAAAGTCATTTTATCTCATGTGGAGTTTTGTGTAACCACCACTGCAATCGATAAAAAGAGGTTCCCCCCACCATAGAGCAATCTCTTGGATCATCCCCTCCCCCTCCATCCTCTGTCCCCGGGGAACTACTCATCAGTTTATCATTTCTATAATTTGGCCATCTCTAGATTGTTATATAAGTGAAATCACACGGTATATAGCCTTTGAGACTGGCTCTTCCCGCTCAGCACAACGCCCTTGAGAGCCATAAGCTGTGGCGTGTATCAGCGGCTCATTCTTTCTCATTGCCGAGTAGAATTTCACGGTATGAATGTACAGCAGCTTGCTTACCCTTCTTCACATATTGAGAGACATTTTGGTTCCTTCCAGCTTGGAGCTGTCACACATAAAGCTGCTATAAACAATCGTGGACAGGTTTTTGTGTAGACGTGAGTTTTTGTTTCTCTGGGATGAGTGCCCGGAATGCAATTGCTGGGTCATCTGGTAAGTGTATGTTTAAGTTTTAAAGAAACCCCAAAACTATTTTCCGGAGGAGCTGTTCCCCTTTACATCCCGGCCAGCGATGTATGAGTGATCCAGTTCCCAGTATCCTCACCACCGTTTGGTATGGTTGCCATTTTTAATTTTAGCCATCCTGACAGGTGTATAATGATATTTCAACTCACCGTGCTTTAATTTGCATTTCCCTAGTGGCTAATGATGTTGAACATTTTTCCGTGTTCTTTTTTGCCATACATACATCTTCTCTGATGAACTGCTTTTCATGTTTTTTGTGTGTTTTCTTTGTTTTATGTACAGTTTTACTCTATTGTTTTTAAGATTATTTATTTTTGAGACAGAGAGAGAGTGAGTGAGTGAGCAGGGGAGAGGCAGAGAGAGAGGGAGAGAGAGAACCCCAAGCAGGCTCTGCCTGTCAGCTCAGAGCCCGACTCTGGGCTCCAAATCACGAACCATGAGATTAGGACCTGAGCCAAAATCAAGAGTCGGATGCTTAACTGACTAAGCCACCCAGGCACCCCTTTGTGCATAATTCTAATTGGATTTTGTTGTTCTTACTGTTGAGTTTCTTTATATATTCTAGAAATGAGTCCTTTGTCTCCCCCACGCTCTGTAATTGTTTCTAATCAGCATTGCACCTCATGTTTTAATTTGCATTCCTACAATTAGATTATTAGCAAAGCTGATTTGAACTGATTTGAAAGAAATACAAAACTAGCAGTTGTCTGATGACTTAAAGGAAAACCATCATTAAAATTACAATCTTGGGGCGCCTGGGGGGCTGTTAGTTGAGCTTCCGACTTCGGCTCAGGTCATGATCTTGCGGTTTGTGGGTTCAAGCCCCGTGTTGGGCTCTGTGCTGACAGCTCAGAGCCTGGAGCCTGCTTCGGAATCTGTGTCTTCCTCTCTCTCTGCCCCTCCCCTACTCACAATGTGTCTCTGTCTGTCTTCAAAAATGAATAAATGTTAAAAAAAAATTTTTTTTTTTAATTACAATCTTACTCCAAACTCAACTTACCCACAGGCTCTATTTGGTCAACATCGTCTATATAGTCTCTCTTCCCCAGGTAGATGGTCACCTGTGGGAAGAACACATGTGGATTCCAAGTGGCCAAAGAACACTAAAGCACTAAAGCGTTCATGTTAAAAATCAGCAACAACCGAAAAAAAAAAAAAACAAAAGAAAACAAAAAAAAACAAAACAACAACAAAACAAAATAACCAAAACCAAACAAACAAAACCCCTGGCCCCACAACAGCTGGCACATTTTGATTCATCTTGAGCTGCTGCCTGGCCCTGCAGCTTGCCCATCACCCACTCTCTCCCTGCTTGGCTGTGGGCAGAGACTATGGATTGCAGGCAAGGTGTGCTCTTTCTTCAGCCCCATAAATCTGCTCCAAGGGATTCTTCCCACCCCCTTGGATGGTCCCCATTCTCCCACCTTTTCCCAGAGCCTGGAGGTCTGGGAAACCCAGGTCTGACATCCCAGGTCTGAGATCATCCAGGTAACCTTGTTGAATTCACTGATAATACTTCCGTGGAAAGTTATGCTTATGCACATGAGTCTCCTCCCAACACTTAAGCCTCTTACAGCTGGCTGTTGAATGAACCAGTTTCCCCTCCTCATTAGAGGAATTTCTGAACGGAGTAAAGAGGCAGGAGGAGTTCCGTAATCCCTGAAATCCTACCAGATGAGCTCCTGTATGGGAAAACCTGAACCCATGCCCTGAGAAAGAGGGTGTGGGGAGTTGGGGGGCAATGACCATGGTTTTGGTCCTCTTGCTGTCTGTTTCCATGCCCCTGGTAGTGAAGGTCTCTGCCAACCCCCTTTATGGAAGCACATAGGTTGTGTTCATCAAAGCGCACTGCTCTAAGCCACAGGGTTGTGAGTGCCTTAATGGTAAGAATTCTTTCACCTTTCAGCCGTCAAGGTTTCTGCCACAGTATCTGATACACTGCAGGGATCTGATCAGCATTTGCTAAGGGCCCCAATGAGTGAGTTCACGCACCCTTCCTAGCCCCCTTTCATCCCTAAGCCCCTTAAATTCATATTTTTATTTCCATGAACCACCCAAAATAATTTGTTGGCATTCAATCATCTCCTAGATCTACTCCCTCACATCAGATACTCTGGAGTGAATCCCCGTGCCTTCTAAGTTATTTGTATTATTGATGAAACACCCGAAGGACTGCATAGTCAGGTGGCTGGGAAGGATGGTGTGAGGATGTGTTCTGGACAAAACAAACATTAGTGTATACAAAGCCCAGAACCAAGAGAATGCTTCTGGAACCAATGGTTTCATCTGCAGGTGAAGGGCCACCAAATGGGGATGCAGGCTGATGGTTCCAACCTTAAAGCTGTTGAAGCATTTTAAGCAGGACGAAAGACTGAATAGCATTTCGGTGCTTATCATGTCCCAGGTGCCAAGCTAAGCACTGACTACAGTATTTCACTGAATCCCCACAACTGCTCTATGAGACAGGAATTAGCCCCATTTTATAGAAGAGATGACATTGGCATCAAAGTGGAGAATGGATGGACGAGAGGAGAGCCAGTTGGGCAGCTGACTGAGGCAGGGAGGAGGGAAGAGAGAAGGTGGATGGAGAGAGTGTGTTTTCTTCTTTTTCAAGCTTTAGCTTGGAGGAAGAGGAGCTGGAAAGGTGGTAGGTTAAGGGGAGTTTGTTGGTTGCTGTCTTTAATACACCTGAGGTCCGGGGGCGCCCGGGTAGCTCAGTCGGCTAAGCATCGGGCTTCGGCCCGGGTCATGATCTCATAGTTTGTGAGTCTGAGCCCCACATCTGGCTCTGCGTTGACAGCTCAGAGCCTGGAGCCTGCTTCAGAGTCTGTGTCTCCCTCTCTGCCCCTCCCCCGCTCATGCTCTGTCTCTCTCCTTCAAAAATAAATAAACATTAAAAAAACGTTTTTAAAATATGCACGAGGTCCATCCTTGCTTTTACGTTCAGACAAAGTACTGGTAGAGAGGGAAGCTGATGGTAAGACTCTAAGGAGGAGGTGGACCAAGAGACGTACGTGTAAACAGCATGAACCTTGGATGGGAGCAAAGGCATGTGTTCTGCTGCAACTGGAAAGGGAGTGGGGGAAGGGACAGGAGCAGGTAGGGAAGTGGGGCCGAACAATGCAGAGGTGCAGCCGACATGTTGTTTGCTCAACCAGCAGACCCATGTGCCCTTCTTCCTGGACAGAAGTCGCCAACTGCATTCAGGGTTCACCATCCCCATGGGGCCCAGGCTAAGAGGAGGCCAGCCCCAGAGGATAATTCTTGACTGGCCTGATCCAATGATGATCATCCAATTCCTTTGGCTCAGGATTGGTTTAGGGTGGGCATGTGAGCCAGTTTTGACCAATCAGATATGACAGAAGTCTGCTGGAGGCTACTGGGAAAATATGTTCCCACTCTTAAGAAGAGACACCAGGAAGGCAACAGTCTTTTCCTTTCTCAGGAAGGAAGTGAGGATGAGATGGCTGGAGCTAGGGCAGCCATCTTGCCACCAGCTGGAGGATGAAGACCACAGAAGAGGGCAGAGTGGAGAGAATCACAGAGAAATGGGCCCAGGGCTCCTGGTGCACGCTGCCTGGGGCCATACAGAGCCTGCAATTGGAATAATCCTAATATGCGAGACATTAATTGATAGATTTGCCCACACACACAAAAATTCTAAATTTCTCGGTTCAAAGGATGTCTATCTAGGTGTGGGGAATAAAATAGTGGGAAAAACATATGGCCCAGCAGGAGTGGTTTCTCTCTTCTTCTGCCAGAAGTTGGGAAGACACAAGTGGGAAAGAGTTTGGAGAATAAATGGTTGAGGAGTCCCCAAATTATCTATCACCCCACAGTGGAGTTCCTCAGCTGGGAGCAGAAAGGGCAGAGTGCCCTGTGCAAACCTCTTTCTCTTGTGTTGCACTATGAGGGTCAGAGAGTTTCCTTTGGGCCCAGGGAGGCTTAACATTTGATAAACCCTAAAGGAAAAATCCAAAGTTCAGTTTTACAAAGCACAGAAAATAGAGCGCTGAGAAGTCCCTGGAGCACCTGATCTCAGAACCGCATGTGCTGGCTAAGCGTCTACTTGGGCCAGTGATGATGATTCTCTGTGTGCTGCACATAGACTCAGCGTCAGAACCAGTCTCCAGGTCTAAGCTGCTTGAGTAAAGAGTGGACTGATCCTGGGGCGCCTGGGTGGCGCAGTCGGTTAAGCGTCCGACTTCAGCCAGGTCACGATCTCACGGTCCGTGGGTTCGAGCCCCGCATCGGGCTCTGGGCTGATGGCTCGGAGCCTGGAGCCTGTTTCCGATTCTGTGTCTCCCTCTCTCTCTGCCCCTCCCCCATTCATGCTCTGTCTCTCTCTGTCCCAAAAAAAAAAAAAAAAAAAAATTGTTTAAAGAGTGGACTGATCCAACTGTATCAAGAGCCTTTGAAAGGAAAATTCTCAACCACTTCCGCGGGAAACCCTCGGAAGTCAACTAGAAGAATGATCTAGATCTACACCGTCCAGTGCAGTGGCGACTAGTTACAGGGGGCTCCTGGACACTTGGAAAATCATTCCAAACTGACATGTGCTATAAATGTAGAATGCATACCAGACTTCAGAGACTTAGAAAGTGAATGTAAAATGTCATCAATTAATTTTGATATCATTTGCATGTTGAAATGATAGTTTTTTGGCTATATCGGGTTAAATAAAAGTATATATGAAAATCAATTCCCTCTGTTTCTTCTTTTTTATAAATGTGGCTGCTAGAAACTTTAAAATAACATTTGCAGCTTGAATTGGACGGTGCCGAGCTAGATTGCTGGCCCCTAAGAAGCCATCAGGTGGAACAAGGAGACCCCGTCCATGGAGGCTGTGGTGTAGACCATCCATCAGTCTTCCCTTTAAGATAGTGTTTAAAATTTAAGTCATTGGTTCAAGGCCAGCCAAGTAAAATGGGGGGTAAGGGGTGGGGACTGAGAGATGAGGAGAAAATGACAGGTCTCAGGACTAAATTCTTGATGAGACTGAAAAGAAGTTGTATTTGTACAATTCACTCATTCATTCATATCTCATTGTCACCCGTAGAGACAGAAAATAGACACAGAGCTTCCTCAACCTCACAGGGTTTTGATGTTGATTGTGTCTATTCTTTTTGTTTTCTTTTTTCTTTTTTGAGTAATCTCTACACCCAACGTGAAGCTTGAACTCACAACCACAAGTTCAAGAGTCGCATGCTCTACTAAGCTGGCCAGGTATCCCCATCCCCGTGTCTATTCTTGAAAAGGCTCCTTTAAAAAAAATTGCATCAAGTTGCTCCCTTCTGTACCACTTACCGATTTGTCCCGGGAGATCTTCTTGAAGATAACATGGTTTGGTGCAGCCTTGCCGGTCTTCCCGCTGGCCGCCATGTTATCCTGGAAGCTTCTTCCACCGTGGGATGTAAGTCAGGTGTTAGAGGGCTGGGGAAAGGTAAAATGATCCTCAATATACAGTCAAGGACATTCTTGGTATAAAACCAACTTGTGAGATGCTGTGGATCCATTAGACATTTCTTTGGATCTGCTTGAATATCCATGTTTGATTAAATAAGGTCTTTGTCTAGTTTCTATTACACGGTGGTGTGCTTTTTTAAAAACATGTGTTTTATTTTTCTTGATAAGCCTCAAACATTTCTTAGAAAACCTCACTCAGAAGCCCAGCTAGATTCCAATGAGAAGGTTTTACTTCCTGATTAGCCTTTGGTATCATAACACTTAGCCAGGTTGGATTTAAAATTCTATCCTCACGATGTCTTATGGTAATTAGAATAGAGAAAGTTCCTGAAGACCACTAGATAACCACTTCACAAATATTATTTTCAAACTATGTCAAGTCCCCAGAAGTTCTTTTTTTTTAAATTTTTTTTTAACGTTTATTCATTTTTTGATAGAGAGATAAAGCATGAGCATGGGAGGGGCGGAGAGAGGAGGAGACACAGAATCCGAAGTAGGCTCCAGGTTCTGAGCTGTCAGCACAGAGCCCGACGCGGGGCTCGAACCCACAAACTGTGAGATCATGACCTGAGCCGAAGTCAGACGCCCAACTGACTTAGACACCCAGGTGCCCCAAGTCCCCAGAAGTTCTGCCCAGCAACTCATACTCAGCTGTTTTCCTATCCTGTTCTCTCACTGCTCCCCAGCTTTACGCACAGTGGAAAAGCCATCTTAGCTGTCCGGAACTCAGTGAACTGAGCCTCTTTAGCAAGCAAAGTCCCTGAAACCACACGGAGAAGGCAAACCTGGGACAGACCGACCACATGAAAATGCCCATCGTCCTGACCCTTGCTCTTCCCTGTGCTTGCCCCGAGTTTCCGAGAAGCCTTGTGCTGGGGATGGTCATGTACCTTGTGCAGCCAGATGGGCCCGGGAGGCGAGGAGAAGGGCTCTGTCCCTCTGGGGTGAGCAGCCGGCCCTGGCTCTGTGTAACCAGATGACCCCACCGAGGCCCCTGGCTGATGTGCGTGGGGAATTTGTAGGGAACTTGGGGAGGGTGCCCACACCCAGGTCTCAGTGTCTAGAAGCCAAATCCCATTTAAGGAGCAGGGTGGAGAAGGGATTAGGGTTGAGACCGGCGAATTGATGGTTTCAGCAGTTCTAAGCATTAGGCAAAGGCACAAGTCTCCGTCCAGAGGGGCTCACAGGTGCAGGAGCGCCAGTGGGGAAGGCGTGGTGCGGGGGTGGATAGCTCAGGAAAAGCTGCTTTTTATCCTAACCCTCTTTGGGTTCTGGAAATAGACTGATTAGCCCTTCACCCCCAGTATCACCAGGACAGGGGATTTTCGAGTGCTCAACAAACTTGATTAAACTCAGCAGGTGGCTAATGCAACCTTGGGCGTGGGGATAGAAACAAAAAGGTCAAGGAGAAATGTCAACCTCAAGCCGAATCCTGGTGTTATTCAAGCCAGACCAGATGGGTGCCTCCCCTCCACCCCTTGCCCTCCTGATTATTGTCCCCAGTCTTGTCTGTTCCTCTCCCCACCTGCACCCCACCTCCCCCCTTGTCTCTGGAATCTGTCCACATCTTCTCATCCCCAGAGCCTCCTCCTGAGTCCACACCAACCCCTCTGCTTCCTTGGACCATAATGTCTCCTGCCGTCTGACTACCTCCATGTCCAGCCTCCGGCTCCTTGTCTGCAGTGGAAGAGGGGCCTCCCAAACCCTGACCTGTCCCCTCCGTTTAGTATCTCCCACTGTTGTCAGGACACGGGCACCATGTTGAAATCTCTACCTGCTTTCCACATTGTCCTGTACCACATTTCCCCCCACTTCCCCACCCCCACTGTTCTTTTTTGCCTGGAACAATCCTCTTCTCGGGGCACCTGGGTGGCTCAGTCAGTTGGGCGTCCGCCTTCGGCTCAGGTCGTGATCTCACAGTCCGTGGGTTCGAGCCCCGCGTCAGGCTCTGTGCTGTCAGTTCAGAGCCTGGAACCTGCTTTGGATTCTGTGTCTGCCTCTCTCTCTGCCCCTCCCCCACTCACGCTCTGCTCTGTCTCTATCAAAAAATGAATAAACGTTAAAAAATTAAAAAAAAAAAAAAAAGAACAATCCTCTTCTTCTGTCTTCAACTTGCTGACTCATTTCACCCTTCGTGCTGTAAGTGAGGAGTCCCATCGTCCGGGGAGCCTTCCCCAACTTCCGGGGCTGGGCTGGAGGCACAGCTGCATTTGATGCTTGTGTGGTTATTTTATGATCTTTCTTCCCTCACTTGACTCTTGGCTCCAGGAGGGCAGGCACCCATCCTGTTGTTTCCCTCACCTCTGCGTTCCCGGTGCCTAGAACGACAGCTGCTCACAAGAACACTCAGGGAATGAACACATGGGACACTGCAGACACATTTACCTATTGGACTTGACCTTGTGTCCGGGAATGAAGCCAAGTCTAAGCAAAAAGCATGTTCTAACACTTTGGGGTGTTAGCATCTATGGAAACATTCCGGGGGCTCCCCCTCTGCCTGGACAATGCCTGCAAGGCCCTCCCAGATTTGCTCCCCTGTTACCTCTTGTGAGAAGGGAGATGACTCATTTTCAGAAATACCAAATAAAAGCTACACTGTCTAGTTAACAGGTTTATAACCTATTGGAAGTATGTACAAACCCCCCCCCCCCCCCAAAGGAGTCCCAAACCCTTACACACTTCACTTCTTGCTTCTTCTTCCCCTCTCCCTTTTGAGCGCTTATTTCCAGAGGCCAAAGAACACGCGCCAAAGAACAAAGGGAGGAGGGAATGAACATTTGCCCCAATCAGACTACTTCACTTCACTTCACTTCCCTGTGCGCTGAGTCTCCACATCCCTCCCTTGAGTGGGCTGACACGGGCTTATTTCTCACTACCTCACCCACTTCTCCGGCCTACTGGTCTCTTCACTTTTCTCTAAAGCTGCCACAGGGCCTTTGCGCTTAACTGTTTCCTGTTCTGGAACACTCCTCTCACAGAGAGCCACTTCCTTTGGGTCTTTACTTCAATGTCACCCCATTCACCCCACAGCCTGTAATGTACCAGGTCGCCCAGAACTTGCAGCCTTCTCTGCATTATTTTTCTTGTCACTTATCACTGTCTCACATACAGGAGAATCTGTGTGCCTTGTTTTCCTGTCTGTCCCCAGCCCCATCATTCCTGGAATGCATGCTCCAGGGGGGATAGAGACTTCCGACTACCTATCCCATCTCCAGCACTTAGAAGAGGGATCTCACTAGCCTTGAAGCAGCCCATCGATGAGTCTCTGGATTGCAACAGTGTAATAGCTGGCAGAAACTTTTTAAATTTCTAAGGGGGAAAGCTTTTTTTTTTTTTTTTTTTTTTTTTTAAACCAGAGGAATGCCAGCAGTAGCTGGCAAAAGGAATGACAGAATTAGAAAAACATCATTTGACAAACTGTGATTCCATTAGCCAGCCATGCCTTTTGATTTTCTGTATTTTAGTATGTATGTATGTAGGTATGTATGTAATCTCTACAGTCATTGTGGAGCTCAAACTCACAACCCTTCACAACCCCTCGATCAAGAGTCACCTGTTCTTCTGAGCAAGCCAGGTGCCCCATATTTTCCCTATTTCTGTTGCCTTGCCATCTGGGGCTCTGCGGCCCCTGGAGACTGCTAGCCCTTTCCTAGAGGCAGCCTTTCATACGCAAAGTAACCAATTCAGAGCCCACACACCTTGGAGGCCTCCTTTCCTCCCTGGTCAGGCTCTCACACTGAGCTACTACTGCCCTGCCCTAATTATCCCCAGACCAGGATTCAGACACTGGAGAGAGCCCATCACTAAAGAGCCGGAAGAAGTTATTCAAACTCTCCCAATCTTCAACCCACATATCTTGCCTCATCAGCTCTTTCCTGGGGAAACCACAGAGACTCTTGCCCATGTTTTCCCCTCCATCCCTCTGCCCCCTGACGGAATCTGGTGCTTCCCCATGTGGCCCCACGTGGCATGGGCTGTCCCCTCCTTTTGGGAACTGTAACAGATTATCTTTTCAGTGGCCGTTGTCTCCTGATCTGTTGGCCTTACCGTGGCTGAATGATGGTGAAAGTTACTATCAAATACTGATGAAATGATTGACTCAGACAATTATTCATTGGAGTCAAAGGCCTCGGGTGAAGAGGTGATGGGGAAATGGCTGCTCCTATAGCACCAAAGTGATGGCATTTGGATCCTGGGCTTATCACAAGGTGCAAGCCTCACAGTACTGGGGGGACCAGGCAGGCTCCATGGTCAATCTCAGAATTGGCAATGATGCCGACCAGATGTCACGTGTCACCTTGGGTTAACTGGAATCCATTAAGCCTTCAGACATCACTTCTAGTTTATAGAAATGCAGGGAAGAGAGGAACGAGCTAGATGGCACGAGAGAGTGACTAGATGAATGGAAAAGTGGCTGATGTCTTTCATGAGTCAATGTCACAGAAAAGGGAGGTACTAGATCAAAAAACGTAAGGGACCCAACCTCCAGATGCAACGTGTGGTCCCAGACTGCATATCTCCAATTGGAAAAACCGGATCTACAGGACATTTTGGGTCTACTGGGAAAATCTGGATATGGTCTAGGTGGCAGGTAAGACGGAAATATCTGGAATAAAAAGGGGGAGCTAGTGACTGCACAAAGAAGATTATAGGATGGCATGCGTAATATGATCACACCTTGCAAATACACACCTATGCACCTATGCAAACTTGTGCCTATATGTGTATACACACATATGCATGTTTAATATGCAGAATCTGAAAGGATACGTATAAGGAACTAACAGTGGTCTGTGTGTGGTGGGTATGTTAGGTTTCACCTGTTTTAAAAATTTTTTCTCCAAGAGTCATTTACTTCTCCCATAGCGGAATGGTTAAAATATAACATTGTCATAAATTTAAAAGAATCTCTGATTTTTTTTTTTCCCCTTAAAAACACGCACACAGGGGCGGCTGGGTGGCTTGGTCGGTTAAGCGTCCGACTTTGGCTCAGGTCATGATCTCGCAGTCTGTGAGTTCGAGCCCCGCGTCAGGCTCTGTGCTGACAGCTCAGAGCCTGGAGCCTGTTTCAGATTCTGTGTCTCCCTCTCTCTCTCTGCCCCTCCCCTGTTCATGCTCTGTCTCAAAAATAAATAAACGTAAAAAAAAAAAAAAAAAAATTAAAAAAAAACAACAACAAAAAACCACGCACATAAGAGAAAGGCAAGGGCTGCCCTGAGCGGTGGCCGCAGCACCTGGGACCCGCCTGCAGCTGTGGGTGCTCTTGGGACGCCCGTTCTCTTAGCACCAGGCTGCTGGGAGGGTGCAGATCGGCAGACTTCAGTTGCTGACCTGCCGACGCCTGGCAGGTGGGAAAAACTGGGGGTGGGCCGGATACCAGACCTCATTTGTTGGGAAATGGCGTCTCTGGTAGTCGTTCCCAGTCTCTGGTCTGTGATGAATTTTTCTCTGCTTGGCAGAAAAATGAGAAAAAGAAGGGCGCTGTTGTAAGTTTTGTCATGGAGCCAAATGCATTCAATGTAAATTATCCTAAGGTTATGAAGTTCTCAGCTTTTGGATATTAAAATGTCCTTTCTCTCTCTCTTTATTGAGGCATTCTTTACAGACAAGTAAATCTGCCCATTAAAAAAATTTTTTTTTTAATGTTTATTCATTTTTGAGAGACAGAGAGAGACAGCACGAGCTGAGGAAGGGCAGGGAGAGAGGGAGACACAGAATCTGAAGCAGGCTCCAGGCTCTGAGCTGTCAGCACAGAGCCCAATGCAGGGCTCGAACCCACAAACCACGAGATCATGACCCGAGCCAAAGTTGGACGCTTAACCGACTGAGCCACCCAGTTGCCCCAAGTCTGCCCATTTTAAAGTGTGCAGTTTGAGGAGCTTAACTACCCCTATGGTCAAGACAGAACATTGCCATCACCCCCAGAAGTTCCCTGGCCCCTATTTCAATCAACTTCTCCACCAACCTCCCCAGTCCCCGGCAACCACTGATCTGCCATGAGTTTTGCGTTTTTCTGAAACCTATTGTTTACAATGTAGGGAAAAGCTGGAATAATACAAGCAACACCCACACAGTCAACACTGGGCTCTGACAACGAACACTTCCCTGTGTGTGCTCCACCTGTCTATTGCTTGTTCCTTTGGAACCCTTTGAAAGTAAAATGCAGACATCATGACACTTCACTCATAAATGTTTCAGAATGCAGCTGCTAAGCATAAGAACAAAATGTCCTCTCTCTTATAAAATAAAGATTAGAGTAGATGGTAGTTCAGAAAAAAAACATCCTTACTTGGCCCAAAGAAAAAGTTGTCAACCTTTCTCTAGTTATTTTGGAACCTGACTGCTCTTTGAACGCTCGCCGTCTGGGAACCACTGGCGACAGCAATGCCAGCTTCTCTGGAGTCGGCATCCGGTGCCACGAAGCTACAAGCCCTGGGCTTCCCCTCCCAGTACCAGACGCAGCACCAGGCTGGGGATGTTCAGCTTAAGAAGCTTATGGGCTTTGGGGCTAGGTTATCGTGTTAGGGTTTTACGAGGGCGCGTGTGCAAGGAACGCTGGCATACTCCGCTAAACGTCAACTACAACATGAAAACCTTGTGTCCTCATTGCCTTGGTTTCACCGAAGCAGAGAGGACCTGAGAAGACTGGGGTCTACTGTATTTACGAAGACTGCCAGGGAATCAAGAGCTTTTAAAAGCCACCTTAATTCCAACATGCACCTCTTGGTCAACTGACCTAAAGAACAGACAGCTGTTCTAGGTCAGGCTGGTTTAGGGCATCTGAAACCATAAATGGAATCCTGTGGGTTTGGGCAGACACCTCGGAAAAGAACGTAGTCCAGGGGCACCTGGGTGGTTCAGTCGGTTGAACGTCCGACTCTTGGTTTCGGCTCAGGTCATGATCTCGTGGTTCGTCAGTTCAAGCCTTGCATCAGCCTCTGTGCTGACAGTGTGGAGCCTGCTTGGGATTCTCTCACCCCCTCTCTCTCCGCCCCTCCCCTGCTTGCTCTCTCTCAAAATAAATTAAAAAAAAAAAAAAAAAGGATGTAGGCCACACTCCACCCCTAGCTTGGTTCTACTCTATATCCACAATAAGAAGTGGCTGAATGCTTCCAGGGATGGGGAAATCATTACCACCTTTCTTTCAAACTGTGTGTGACCCATGGGGAAATTGTTAGGAAGGACTCAGCTTCCCTTCCACCTCTCTTCATTGCTGCAAGTTAATCCAGTATCTTCTACGTGTGACTCTTTCATGATCAGGACACAGATGGTCATTCCTCATGGGCATCGAAACCCTCTCACCATGCCGGGGGCCCACCCTTACGCAGATTTCGAATGTCTGTGCTGAGGCGTCATGTAGGGAATGGTACCTGGCGCTCCAGGTTTCCATGTAAAGGAGACATGTGAGACTCCAGACTGGAGTCCTGGGCTCTGTGGCCTACGGATGGGTCCACTGCGACCTTGGGGAGGTAGCTGGGCCTCGGCCTGCCACCTACAGACTCCTGACTTGCAGAGTTGGGGAGATGCATCGAATGTGCAGGTGAGTCCTACAGAAGGAGAGTCCCGTGCAGAGTGGAGGCAGGGGGATCCTGGCCAACACTTCCCTTTGTCCTCTCCCACGAGAGGCCAATGACATGTGCCTCGGGGGCTTCTTCACCCTGACCACGCCACGTGGGTCCCAACACCAGAGGGTCCTTCAGGGGTCATGAAGCTGCCTCAACACAAGATTTTGGAGCCGACCACAAACTGAGCAGCTTCCTCGTGACGCAGATCGCACGGAGGAAGACGCCTTTCCGAGGGGAGTACTGTTATGGATTGAGTTTGTGTCCACCCCCGACCCTGTGTGATGGGGCGCTGGGAGGTGATCAGGGTTGGATGAGGCCATGAGGGTGGGGCCCTGATCTGACAGGATTAGCATTCTTGTAAGAGACACCCACTCTCCACTCTGCAAGTGCAGCAGGAGGTCAGGCGAGCACGCGGTGCACGGCAGTGACCTGCAAGCTAAGGCTGCAGGACGGAACCCACCTTGTCGGTGCCTTGACCTCAGACTTCCCGCCTCCAGAAGTGGGAGAAAGGAGTATCTGTTGCCTGAGCCGTCTGAGCTGGTCTGTGGTGTTTCCTTAAAGCAACCTGAGCTGAGACAAGGGCGCACACTTTTCTTCAGGTAGATCAACTGCTCTAGATCAAAAGCGTTTGGAAAAAAGACACGAACCTGGTTTCAAAAATGCCCCTTTTTTTTGGTTGGAATTAGGGGTGGTGGTTGTCCACTGTGAATCCGCTTTAAAACGGCTCATTTTATGTGAATTTCAATACATCTAAAAACAGTACACATTTTGCACTGTGACCCCAAACCTACACCTACCTGCACACAACAGCTTCTACACAACACTTCCACTTCCTCTGTGGTTTATTCCTAGATTTTAACTACTCTCCATCCCTCCTCCTCTCTTGTCCCTTTGGCCCCCCTTTGGGGCTGTCTGGTTTGCTTTTTGCTGACTCAATCCTACTAAATAAAAACGTGACCAAGTGCCCACTGTGCCAAGCACTGCCTGGGGGTCCAGGATACGGCTGCTCCTGAGACTTTACTCACAGGCTCTTGGAACCATCTGGGCGTGTCCTCTAGGGATCAACACACTTCTGATTCCCGACCAGAAACCAGACTGTGTCCAGCCTGCGTGCTGCCTGGCCTGACTTACAAGCATAACTGTGGTTTCCTAAGTCTGTTTCTCTGGGAAAAGGAAGCCCAGAGCCCAAATTCACCTGCTCTCCTCTCCACATCTAGGGCCAGAGCAAATCCACAGGAGCCTGGGACACAGCGACATGCAGGGCTGCTTGTTCCCACGTGGGACACACGTACTGCCCCTATGAGCAAAGTCAACCAAATCCAGCATGCGGCATAGAAAGAAGTCTGCAACAGATACTGTTCTAGAATAAAAAAGACCGAAGAGGAGAACAGAATGTGGCCTTACTGTGGACAATCAATTCCCTTTCCTGTCCCCATGCGGCGCCCCACACTCAGGCAGATGCCTGTGCCATCTGCTCTGGCCAATGGGATGTGACAAAGGCGACCCAGGCAGAGTGACAAGTGCTTGCACACTGACGCATGCATGCTTGGTGCGTCATCCGTGTTCTCCTAGCTGCCCGCCAGACGTGAGGCCACCCTCTACTATTCATCCTCAACTGGGCCAGCCCAGCCCTCTCACAGAATCGGAAGAAATAATGGTTGTTTCAGGCCATTACTTTTTAAGGTAGTTTGTTATGCAGTGAAAGCTAACTGGATCCTGATCCAAACAAGCCAATCGTAAGAAACCCATTGTTGAAACAATCAGGAAAATTCGAATATAGATTGGATAGTCAGGGACACGGAGTTCCCGTTAATTCTTCGAGGTGTAACTTACGGCACAGTGTCCTGGTTAGCTTGGGATGATGCATGCTGATTTATGGGGAAAATGACATGCTTTAAGTTTGCTGTCAAATATTCCGGCAAAGCTGCGGGGGGGGGGGGGGGGGGGTGGACACGGGCAAGGGGAGGGGCACCGGGACTTCTAGCCTCATCAGGTTCTGGATCCACCCCGATGTGGGTGTCTTCACTGTGCCCTGTGCCAGTCAGTCAGGGCCAGATGAGGGCCGCATAGCCCTGGGCAGAATTGAGAGAGACGGGGAGTGTTCGAGGAGCACAGCCCAGCTAGAGCACAAACAGTATGGAAAAAGTATCTGGAAGGAAGACAGGGAGGGGTTGGGAGGCACAGACAGAAACCAGTCGGGCTGTGCTATGAAACCCAGAGCTTCCTGAGGTACGAAAATCAAATTTTGCCGAGATGAAGCAGGTTAAGAATAATTTTTTTGATCAGAGACCAATCTTACTGGATTGCACCAATTTCCCTCCATTTTCTAACAAATGGGTACATTTCACTTAACTCAAGATTTCCAAAGTTTATTATTGGCTTGCAAATTTGGGATTTCTAGCAAGTGGGAATTACAGTAGGGCACAAGAGGCAAGACGTAGTGGAGTAAAGGCCTGGGGCCATCTGGGCTCAGCCCCGCACCGCGGGCCTGGAGGAGCAGGCAGGTTGCAGACAATGGCGCCCGCTAGGGGTCAGGACCCTAGAACAGCTTCTTGCCAAGCTGTGAAACGCCCCGACTCGTGACACGGGATGCGGTTGGAAGATCACAGAATCTGAGAGCCACAGGCTCCTGATGACCACCCAAGATCTCGCAGAAATCCAGAAACGCTTGTGGTTTCGTGTGTGGGGCGTTTCATCATGGCTGCTCTCTCTCCCGGCGCCCACAAGGGTGAGGAGTTTCAAGTGCACCTTTCAAAACTTCCAGTTCTCTAAGAGCACGGTTGTGCTACGCATGTGAAGACCCTGGTACACTCAGCAATCTGGAACTTCCCAAGCAGCTCACCCCTGGGGGCAGGCAGGCCCCTCCCAGCTGAGAGCAGCTTCGCCCACTCACGCCGGCATCCATACAAAATCTGTGAGCCACGACGTGAAAGGTGAAAGACGAAGAGGGGCTTTGCAAGATTTCTAGGACAAAGACTAGCGTGTACACAGTACGTGCTTTACGAGTAAGGCACCGAGCTTGATTTATCACACTATTTGGGGAAACGACCTACGGAACAGAAGTTCATCCAAAAAATATGTCAAAACGATCAACTTCTGAGATATGTTAATGTCCGGGTCAAAGCCGACACCGCTTCCACAGAAGCGTACCAGCTCCGACCACCCGGACTCACCTGGGAAATGGGAAAACTGCGCCCACCCCACACCCCTGCCAGCAGAAGCCGCAGCAGTGGGGCAGGGCCCCAGATCTGACAGATGGGAGCATCAGGACCGTGAACTGGGTGCAAATCCTATTCCACTGCAGTGGGTGCCCGCACACTGAACAGCTCAGCCCTGGCAGTCAAGGGACCCGAAGAGAGCTTCGCAGTGCGGACGGACCTCAAACTGAAGCATCTCTGTTCAAAGTAGAGAGCAGCCAAGCTTCCCTGCAAGTTCAAAGAAAACAGGGTAAGCGGAGGCTACTGCAATGCTTACTTGAGGCCTCTGCTGAGAATGACTCACCTCCTCGAAAGTGAGTACAAAGAGCTACAAAGGGCTCTCTCAGCTCTTTGGAGGCTGCCGGCTGCCTCTGAGACTTCAGATCGTGATGGAATCCCAAGCCCAGCTGCTGGGCTAAATGGACTTTGGCAGGCCCCTCAGTAAATGCAGCAGTAAGCGAACCGGACAGCGGTCTCTCGGGGAGGGTTCCAGAACATCAGGACTCGTCCTAGCACTAGGCCGCTTGCTAGAGACCAGAGTGCCCACGAACAAATCACTCCTCTGTGAGGTAACTCCTGCCCCTTCAGCAAAGAAGAGGCCAGAGACCAACAGGAGACAGGTATAGCTCGTCACCAATCCTACAGGCAAGGTCTCCGGTGAGGAACTGGAGGCTCACATCTGCCACAGCACTGAGCTGACAGCGGGAGTTTCGTCGGCACGCTGGGCTCTCGGAAGGACAGATGCCCAGATGCAGGAGTCCTTTTGTCGGGTTAAGACTTACGTGTGACGTGAAACTGGAATGCTGGTTTTCAGGCAGTGGCAATTTGGGCTTAAATGCTGAATGACAAGGAGAGATTCCAGAAGAATACTAGCTGTTATTTACAAATGAACGAACACCAGGAAAAGAGATAAACAGCTTTTTCTCTTAAGGACAGAAGAGAATAAAATAACCACCAAGAGACACAGAGTTTGAAAAGTATAGAACAGATTTCTTTTTTTATTTACAATCAAGTTCTGTTGGGCAACATAATTAAATAAATAACAGCTGCGCCCTGGCCTATGAATTCCACCTCCCCTTGAGCTCTTGGAGCAAGCTGAAATGGGGGGAGGAGGGCCGGGGAAAGAGGGAGGACGGCGGCGGCCCCCCTCCTCACCCAGCTCCAGCTCTCGTCACCCACAGCTGTCCAGAGAACAAGTGCAGAAGGAAAAGTATAAAGTGCAAATGAAAAGGTGATAAACGTATTGGTGTTTCAGTCACTCAAAAACTAAAATGATATACACAGGTAAAATGCTAAGGATAAATGTGTAAAAAAACAAACAAACAAACAAAAAAGAAAGCCACAGGCCAGTTGCCCCCGGCCTTGATCATAACTCCTGAAACCTAAAGATGACATTCCCATGCTTCTTGGAATGGGCTTCTCGCACTAAAGCACCGAGGGGCTATTGCACGTAGGCTTGGCAAAAGGGCAGTGACCTGGAACTACCGGCTCCAGGCGAATACATTCGAGGCCTCCAATCCCTCGTCACCCGCGGGTAGAAGCGAGGCACCCCTGGAAGGTGGCGTGCACCCACTTTCTGGGAGTCTACAGACGGACACAGGAATACACTCTGCCCCTGCAGCACACTTTCCTGGAAGAAGGTTTGCACCCTTCCTCTCCCGCCTCCAAAAAGTATTTTTTAACCAAGTTGGGATTTATCTCTTGACTGAGAAATTAGTATATAGCACTGTTGGGGAGAAAGGACGCCCGAAGCTTTGAAGAACAGAGGCTTTCTAAGAACAGTTTGGGAGAGCTAAGGAAATTCCAACAGTAATCAGATGAGATCAGAGTAAGAGCCTCGTAATAATGACACAGACCAACGGGGAGGGACCACAGTCCTGTCTCCTCAGAAATCAGGGCAGCCCCCGCAGCCGAGGACAGGGGTAATCCTGTTTGGGTTTCTGTTAATCCAATGATTAAAGCGAGTTCACCAGGAAAATGACCCCAGGGTGACAGGACATGCATTCGGCCAGAACCAACCGTAGAAGGTCGGGAGAAAGCCTGGAGGGAGAACCGACCCCAGGCGTGTGGGGTGTTCCCGGCACTGCCGGCCTGCGAGGAAACCGGTAGGTGTCCCCGCTCCCCCCACTGAGGTATGGAAGATCAGAGCCAGTAGTGTTTCCCACCGAATCAGGGCAAGAACCCGCACCTCTGCTAAGTGACTACAGGGTCAGGTTCTCGCACTGTTATTCCTTCAGGCCGTAGAGACCTCAGCCCAAATCCTCGGAAATCCCGTGCAAAGGAAGCCACTGCGCCACGTGGCTCGGGCTCTCCACTGGCGGTCAAAGCTACACCCAACGCACCCCCCGCCAGGACAGAGCTGCGGGAGCCTGCGTGCGTCTCCGGCTTCGGCTCTGCTCTCTCTCGAGGAGGTGCCATCAATATTCTGACCACAGCACAGCTTTGCTTCCTTTGTCCACACTGACCACGTGGGAGCCGGAGGGGGACCACGCCACCGCATTGATGGACGAGCTTCAAAGGGAGAGGTCGGAACATGTGTGAGATCTCGGTGAACTGAACACTAGGTCCCCTTCACGTTCAGGGAGCAAGGCCTTTTCCAGGGCCTGGTTTACTTGGCAGTATTGCTCCCACTCACAGGCAGGCCCTTACTAACGTGCCAAAAAACCCGAAGGAACCCTGCGTTGTATTTTCGGAAGCGGTTTAGGAATGAAAGGAGCCAGGCCTTATCAAGGCTACTACCCCAAGGGGGCAGCTCGTACCCTCATACGAGAGCCTCAGGGGGCTGAGGGGCGGGCAGTGGCCACTGCTCTTGGGGGCGGAGAGAGGTGGTGACGGAGGAAAGCCCGGTGTCTCACTAGCAGCGAGCTTGGGTGGAGAACAAAGCTAAGACAGAAAGGAGGCCGGGGGAAGACTGAAAAATAGCACGCGAAAATCAGTGTTTACAAACAGTCAGTTTCCTGTGCAAAGGGGCTGAGAAGGGAGGAGAGGCGGAGAGGAGGGGCCAGTTAATGAGGAAGGCAGACTGTCTCCCCAACCTCTCTCCGGCAGCCACCACTCGAATGGCTCTAACCGAAACAGCCCGTGACACCAATAAGCACAACGCCGACCTCCTCTGTACTGCACAAACGGCCCCAGCTTCTCTCCACCGACCCAGCTCACGGCAGAGCAAGCGAGCGCACGCTGCCCTCACAGGGCTGACTCAGGTCCGTGCCCGAAGAGGAAAGGACCCCTGGGATGAAGTCACAGGACCTGCTCACGACCGCAGGGGGTTAACAGGGTTCACCTTACCCATGCTGCTTTGAAAGGACCTTCTCCACTTTCCCCGAGAGCACGCTCCAGACGTAGAGGGAGCCCTCAGCCGAGCCCGCTGCCACGTAACCACCGTCGGGGCTAGAGAACACGGAAGACCAGGTAAGGTGTCAACCGCCCACCCCCGATTCAGCGTCCTGCGGGAGAAGCGCCACACGGGCAGAGCCAGAGCTAGGCAAGGGGGCTGCCCTTCTCCAGAGAGCCTGCCCGGCGCTGTCCCGGGGAGGCGCCCACCCTCCCCGGAAGCCTTCAAACAGTTCTCAGGACACCAGAAAGGAAGGAGACGGTGATAATGACCCCTAGTGATGAGCTTACAGGTCACTCTTGGACACTCCCTCAGGGTGAGAGGGTGTGCAAAGGCCCCCTGGGGATGCACTGGGTGGGGGGTGGGGCGAGGGGCGAGGCGGGAGCAGCGCCACCACTCACCTGAACACAACTCTGGTCCAATCAGAGCCGCACTTGAACCCAGGGGCGCTGCAACCAACAAAGCACTGTTACCCCAAGAGCTCACCGCACTCGGGACTTACGAGCAGGGCCAGGGCCTCTGGTGTTCACGTGACCCCCCAGGAAACTGGCAAGATTCAAATGCAACCCAAACCAACGGGTCCAGTTACCTAAACGTCTGTCTGACGGCGTTTACTCGCAGATCGATGATTTTTAGAAGATCATCGCGAGAGCAGCTGAGGAGTTCGGTTCTCTCCGGGTTTAAGTCCAGGGCAGTGACCTTGCCCAGCAGCTCCATCTCCCGGACGATGCTCTCCGATCTACAAAAGGGAAGGGAAGTCTGAGAAAACGGGACACAGAAGTGTCAGAACTTGCCCATTTTCACCAGGATGCCGTGCTCCACGGAGAAGTGGGGAGAAGATAATTCGACTGGACCGCGGTACTCTTCAAGGACAGCGAATGTGTTCCAACCTTATAGAAATCGCCTCAGTGGCTGCTTTTGTTATTTTTTCTGTCAGTAAATTCTACAGTAATATTTTAAGTACCAGAACTCTGAATCTGGGAAGAACTCGTTTCCTTGCTCATTTGGGGGACGACGTGAGTGCCAATCAGAGCTCCGGATCGGCACAAACCGAGCAGGGCTATCGTGTATTTAAGGCTCTTTCAGTGATAACACTTTGCCGAACCCAAGGGCTCAGAAACTTGCTCTGGTGGGTCTGGGATGCTGTACTGTGCGTGGACGCATGTGTGGCCTCTCACGGGCTCCCTGCCTTACAAAGTTCGGCTCCGGGACCCCCGAGTCCGGCTGCGTGATTCCAGGTGTGGAGCTGGACTCCAGGGCGGAGTCCCCGGCCAGGGCTGTGAACGGCAATCCTGCAAGGCCCTGTCGGGTGATACAGCCAAAGGAGGTGTGGACCCTTCCGTAGTCACTTTGGCGTAAGCTTTCAATGAAATGATGTCCTACCCCAAACCCACGCTAAGTAACAGTGTTGATCTCATCGTCGCTAAACATGTGGCTGGAGGCAAGCCGGTGCCCTTCCCTGCACCTCAGGGTCTGTCTTCACCTGTCCAATCAGCGGGTGGACCAGGAGATTCCCGATACCCAGTTCGACACTAACACGCCATGTTTCAGGTTCAAAGAGGCTAACCAGGGGGTATGAATACAACTTGGAAGGGCTGCCCAGGAGGTGCCAGCTTCACGCCAGGCCTTCCTAAGCATCATCTAGAAGCACAGGCTCCTCGTCTCCACCCTCCACAACTGTCCTGCATTCACTGGGACCAGTAGCGACCTCCCTCCTAACCTCCCGGCCTCGTCCCACCGGACTCCCCTCGCCCTCAGACTCCTCTGCTCCCCCACCCGTGGCCCAACGACAGGACCCTCCGGCTCCCTCCCCATCTGTGACCACGCTGCCTCGGTGGCTCCCTAAAACGCGGTCTCCTGTTTCACGGGCCACCACTGAGTAACTCTGTCCTCACGTCTTTGGAGTCCTCCCGCGAGGACTCGTTCCCCTCCCATCCAAGGTCTCCCAAAAATTCTGCTCCGGTTTACCCAAATGTCCCTTGGAAAGCACAAACGTCACGTCCTTATCTGAACACAGCATCTGTCGATTGTTCCCCGCGTGGCTTCAACTCTCCCCTTCCTCACCCCCCAAATGCAGATTCTCCCTCAAATCCACTCCCCTGCCTGCCTCCCACGCTGCTGGAGGAGGTCCCCGTTCCCGGGACACCGTCCAGACAGCGCTAGCACCGTCTGCTCACTCGTGCGCATGAGGAGCAGTCCTCCCTCAAACACCCGATGGCTCAGAGGGTCAAGTCATTTACAAACACCGATCTGCTCCCGACCCACCACCTGCTGGTCCTGTCTGCCCACAGCCCGAACTGCCGTCTCAGCCGCACGAGGCCGTCCCGCTGTCCTCTCTGGAGAGTCTGTCCGTGAGCTTTTCTGCCACGTGACGCCTGCTCACTGCTCCAGACGCGTCCCGACCGGTGTTTCCTCACATCCTTGGACGGAGGTGCCCAGCCCTACTTCAGAACACTGCAGGCTCGCGTGTCAGCTTTAAAGCACCTAACTGTCCGTCTTCGCTTACGCGGCACTTGGTGAAGGGCCCGGTGAGTGCACAGGGCTCGCTCACAAGTGACCGCTGAACGCAACGGTCTGCCTCATGGTAAAGAATTACGGAACTATTACGGTAAGGGCGCACTCGGAGCTCATTTCCGCCACTTGCAGGGACTTTAAAAAGCACAACCCGGACACAAAACATCACCAGAGTTCCACCACAGACAGACCCTCCCCTCAGCCGCCTCCACCGAGCTCTCGGGTTTTATACCGGATGTCCCAGAAACGAATTTTCTTGTCGAAGTGTCCACTCATCACACACTGCTCTGTGCAGACGATATCATTGCAGCTGGATCCCGCAAACACGGTCTTTATGCCTGTAGGAAAACCATACGTTAGCGATCAGGCAGCGGCCCCTCGGTGGCCGGGCGCACAGCAGCGCTGCCCTCTCGCCCCAGCTAGCCGGAGCTCCTCATTTAAACAAAATCTCAAACGTGAAAAGCTGTCACTACCTCAACGCCACTCTGAGTACGCAACCGGACTTGCAATTCAAACTGTATCACACTAAACGCAGGCTTTCGGGTGGAAACAAACACCTCGCGGTTAACGTCTAATGGTACATATATTCAGAGAGACTGATTTCCTCACAGACTTTGCTGCGGAGATCCCAGAGCTTGAGGGTCCGGTCATGACTTCCGGAAACAATGCGCGCATTGTCCAGCAGGAACTTGGCAGACAGCACTTTGCCGCTGTGTCCTGTGAGCGTGTGCTAGGGGAGAGAACACAGCAGGGGTGAGCCTTGGGGGACACACGCACCACGTCGGGAGAGCCAGCTCCTCAAAACACCCAGAGATCTGGTCAGGAAGACTCAGACCAAAGGATACGTCATGGAGTGCGGCAAAACATCCAGAGAGTCTGTCTTTCGGCGCTGCCCAGGGGTGAGGTATCCAGAGGAAGAGGAGAAATCTCCCAGCACATTCCAAGACAAAACAAAAGCAGCGCAAACGTCACACACGCCTCCATCTTCAAAACAATGGGACAGGCAGCTGGAGTACCTTTTTGACATAAGCCCTGGGACAGATGCCACGAGTCCGCAGTACTCTCGTAGCTTTTCTGTAAAGCTGGCTTATATCAAATTACAAAATTCTAAAAGCCTGGGTTTTACCCAGTGCCTCTGAAAGTCCAGACCCTATTTAAAGTCAGAACAGACAGGTTCCCTGCAGGCATAATTTACAAAAGGAAACATCAGGACTCTTTAAATAAACAATTAAAACCCCTGGGGGTTTTTTTCAATCAGAGGTCTCGGCTTGAAAAGTCAGCTGGGAACCACACACACCAGCACTCCCGACAATCAAACCCCTTTGTGGCTGGCTGTCGGTGCCGGCCACGGAGCACAGAACTGAGGCCTCACCTAGGGCCAGCAGCCCCCCTACCCATCACAGCACTATCGGAGCCCCACGGGAGGCCAAGGGTTAGGGGAGGGGAGCCGGGGAGTCTGACTGTTCACAACTCATCGCTGACCTCTTTTCAGTGTGGGCCAACATGCTTATGTGTACAAACTGTCAAAGGCTCACTGGGTATTCATTGGTTTTTTTTTTTTTTTTTCCTAACCATCTAATAAAGAAAAAAGAAGAAAAGAAAAGCTTTAATATACTTACTACAACTGGTAACTAACTTACTGGGTTTCAACCCCAACTCCCAAGGAGGAGATCTCAGTTTTGTGTTACGCGTTTCGTGCTGGAATTTTTCAAACCAATCTTCCCTCCCTGCTCAGCGGAGCGGCGCCACTTCAGCCCAGGAACAGAAGACGCAGGCCCGCGCGTCCTCCTCCCTCAGGAAGGGAGAAGCTGGCACGGATTCCAAGACTCCGCTCTCCCACTCTTTGGCTGGAACGGCATCGTACGACTGCTGCCAGCCAGGGGGCAGCTGTGCTGTGGCTGCGGCTGTGTAAAAACCTCCCACGGATCCTGCTCGTAAGATCAAGACAACTCCAGCAACGAGGCTTCCATTCACTACGGTTCAGGAGCGACGGCGCCACTCGGCACACACCATCCCGTCTGTACGAATCGTGGGGAGACAAAACACTCGGGAAGGTCCTCCTCACACCACGGAAATTAAGTTCTTAGCAAAGAACTATTTCAACAAAGTACCCAAAGTTTAGGGCACATTCGCTGATTTCCTTCTTACTACAGAAGTAAAATCACAGCTCGCCAACACTGGAGACCCTGCTCACGAATGGGCTGTGTGAGCGCGCCCATTTTTGTGAACTCCACGTTCGTAATACTCTCTTCTATTTCATGTCGAAGTACTCCTAGAAGTTTACCCACTGCTCTTTTCACATCATAGTGCAAGCAGTTTCTCACGTGACAGCTGAAGGTGCACGGGCTTTGGGGTCACAACGCTTTGGCTTTGAGCACCCGGGGGCCGGAACAGCCGGGAGACCACCCTCTTCCTCACGCTGTCCGGGTAAGGACCAAACAAGGTGACCTAAGCACAAGGCCCCACGGCCGGGGGCCCTGGCGCTCATCCCTTCTGCACCCCCCGAAGAGTGCTCACGGTTACACGGGACGGTTAGAATCACTTTACAAGTCGCGAGGTCATCGCAAACGATGCTGCAACGAATGGCTACGAGCACACAGCTTTCCCCTAATTTCCCGGAATAAAACTCACGGACTCCTCGAAGAAAGAAAAGGGATACTGTTACTTCCTGGCTCTTCATACGTAGGTTGGCCAAGTCTGGCCCGCTGCAAGCCTCGTTCCTGGAGGAAATCCAGCTGACAGGCCACATCTCCATGCTCTCCGGGGTATGGAATGTAGCTTCCTACAGCATTTGCTCTTTTGCATAATTTAAAACGTCCTTCTCTTAAATGGATCAGTTTTACGTAAAATTTTTATCCTTTCAGTGTTTTTGATGTTTTTCATTAATTTTAACACTTTTAGCTTTTATCATCCTCTTCTCAACAGGGACTCCTAAGAGATGGGGCAGTGGGTTCAGATGTCACAGCAGCCTGAGCCTCCCTCAGAGCAAGGGCTCTGCCAGGCGCCTCTGTGCCTCAGGGCGGACTCGCAATCAAGCCGGCACCGGACCCCAGAAAAATGCACACCTTGAGAAGGGAGGTCCTGAAACAAAGCCAGTCCTGTCACTGTGGTTACTTTCCCACGTCAACATTAGGGAAGTGAACAGGCGGGTTCTTCAAATCCATTTGCTCAAGTCACATTTGAGTTTTGCACTGGCCTTCCGGATTTTTAAGGGGGTCTAAAACATCTGCTTGATTCAAGGGAGTCCTCTGTCATGGACTCCTTTCAATACCAGGCTGTTTCTAGGATACCCTTGCTACAAGGATTTTACAGCAAACACTCAACCAATTGCTCCCTGCATTCTGGTCTCTCCTAAAGACCATTCCCTTATCATAAAAGCTAAGGAGATACCGACCGACCAAGGCCTGGATCCTGAATTTCAGAACGTGGGGCCCCCTCCATTCACGTCTTCCGATATCTTCTGTTAACTAGGGTCTATCTATGTAGAAGCCCAAACCTCCTACAACAGGGGGCCCGTTATTTCCTGGAGCGTGGTTAAGAGTTTCATGTGGTTTTGCTGGGCACAGACAATCTTTAAAAAGGCCTCCCGATCTTCACGACACATTTACCGAGAGCTGACCGGAGGCCCTCAAAGCCAGCTAGCTCGGCAAAGGAGGCGACCATCCTGGCACCAGCTCCCCAACCTGTCAGCAACCCCAGCTTAGGCTTGGTGCCCCAGCACCGTGAGCATCTCTCCAGTGAGACCCAGCCCACCTCCGTAAGCTAGCTCACTTGAAAAGAGTGTGCCAACATTGTGACCTCTGTCTTCCAGGTCTAGCTCCTGCCTCCAAGTCCCTTTCTTATTTGCGCCCACCTGAGCAGAACTCTTCCACCAATGAAAAATATCATCCCACGCACCTGGCTGACAACTCAACCGTTTGCTTTTCTCCTCAAGGGCCTACAATGTAAGGAAGACTCTATGTCCCTCTTCACTCTTAGACAGTTTTGCTATACCTCAGTCTCCGGAGGTACTAGAATAATCCAGGTCAATCAAACACAGAGAAGAGTACAGGCTTCAGTTCCAACTCGCATCTTCTCATCTGTTAACTGTGTGACCTTAGGCAATTTTGTGGGCCTACCTGAGCCTCAGTTTCCTCACATACCTACTCACCTCACCTTGTGCCCCTGGCAGTTAAAAAGCAGTAATGTATATAACATATCTCAGTGCTGGGCCTAACACGTAAGAGCCACTCCAGAAGAGATCCCTTTTCCTTTAGGCAAATTAAGGACTCCAGAGGTATTCAACCCTGTCCCAAATGTCCAGTAAGTGATCGACAGGGAACAGAGTAGAGCACACGGTGTGTGGATTACAATGCTGCCACGAGAACAGGCTAGGCCGCGTTGAGGGGGCAGAACTATAGGGCCTGAACTAAAAGCTTGTTCAAACGCCTGAACGGCAGTGAGCACTGCTTGAGCAGAGTCCAGCCCCGTCCACAGGCGCCCAGCTGCCCACCTCCCTGTTCTTCCATTCAGTCGAGAACATGCCTGAAAGCTCTCCAGCTTTCACAAGGGAACGTCATCTCTGTCACCTGCACATCCCACACTTCACACGTGCAGCCTTGGGTCTTCTTCCAACTGAGAATGACGAATTCTCTCCCGGGAGGTCCCGACTACCATCTAGTACTGGGGATTTTCCATACAGCTCCTTCAAGAAAACGGACAGCCTGCGTGATACGGTAACCGTGCATTTCTGAAGATTCTTCCCGCCGCGTGGCTGCGTCTTCAAATCAGACGACCGGCACCTACCCAATGGACCATTCTGCAGCAGCTCCCCACCTCTCTGCGATTTATCTTGAGGTTTTAACATCATGTCCTACTTTTCGTGGGGGCTGACATACGAAAGCTTGAATCAAGCCTTTTTCTTCATAAAAAGTGCATCCTCCACCTTACCTGTCAACAGCCTTTCATGAGCTCATGTGAAAACTGCTTCAAGCTTAAGAAGAAAGACAGCACGTCTCCAAATTAAGCTACTTGTTTTCATTAGAACAAAAGCGAGACAGGGGCGCCGGGGTGGCTCCGTCAGTTGAGCGTCTGACTCTTCGTTTCGGCTCATGATCTCACGGTTCGTGGGATCAGGCCCTGCATCGGGCTCTGTCTCCCTCTCTCTCTGTCCCTCCCCTGCTTGTCCTCTCTCACTCTCTCTCAAATATAAATAAACTTAAAAAAAAAAAAAAAAAAAAAAAAAAAAAAAAAAAAAAAAAAAAAAAGAACAAAAGTGATAGAACCATCAAGTTTTGGTCTTTGTTGTGGAGGCCAAGCAACTTCTTGGCAACTCTGGGTTCCAGGGCAAACCCCTCCACGTCCAACCCTGTCCTTCTCCCTCTCTCTCACACCTATCTCCCAGCCTGGTTATGATCACTGTCCTAAATGCATCCATATGCATTCCTACGTCCTACTTTCAGCTATACTCTGTGAAGTGATTATTAAGTTTTAGAGCCCATAACAAACACAATTTATACAATGGTGTCAGGATAGCTGAAGGTCAGCTAAAAGTGACACGTACCCAAGGCACCTGTTCTGAACAGGAACACGGAGACTTTCATGTGAAATGTGAGGGTTTCCTGCTGCAAATATTCTGAAACTGAATCTTGGACTAAGAAAGAACATAATGTGGAAATGTAAATTTTCCCAAGGGAGAAAGGGAAAAGGGCAGAGGGAATCAAGTATGATTTTCAGGAAAACACGATTCTCCTCATTAATCAACCTGCCATTTCCTACATTTTGTCCCTGGAAAACCTCATGGAAGTTTGGAGATTATATTAGCTTTCTTAATTGAGTCTTACCCGTAACCGATAATCATCCACAGTCCAGATTCGACTTGCAAAATCATTTGAAGCTGCTAAGAGGTAAGATCCCTATGGGAATGAGGGAGAGTGGGGGGGGGGGGGGGGGGGGAGACAAATTTTAGACGAATTAGAAGATCTCAGTCCACACAATACAAATTCCCCAAGAATCAGGTCCAGGAAAGGTTCAGATGCCTAAAAGCTGCACACCTGATGTGGAATACCAACCATTATCCCCAGTATTCTGTCAACCCACCAATTTTGGTAAATCCACTTTTCTCCTGAGTCTGCTCAATCCCATCCCATCAGAATGCTGCAGACCCTCCAGCTCAGCCTGGAACTTGTCCTCTTGAGTTCACTAGTGCCCCCACCCCCCCTTCAGTAACCCCAAATACCAATGCTCTCTACACACTGTCCAAGCTGCAGAGCCCAGAGGCCCTGGCTCTCCCCTCCCTCAATCTCCTAACTACTCTCCTCGGAGACCCACGCATCTCTGATACATCTGGCCAGACCCCCTCTCCCCTCCACCGCTGGGACTTCAGCCACGGCCTTTATCAAGTCTGCAGAGACAATGACGGGCTGGGGCACAGCAGACCTGACACCTCCCCCCCACCCCCCACCCCCGCATCTTCATCATAGTCACAGCCAGCAAAGAACTGATAATCTACCTGCATCCTGACCTATCACTGATATCACTTAAGATAGAGAACAGCAGACAAACCATTTGAGTTAAACTCCAAGAACCAGATGTCTTACATTTTTTCTAAGACCTTCTAAACTCACCCATTTCCCCGGATACTAGATACTTACAGCACTGTCAAATTCAATGCTTGTAATTCCTGCATTACTGCCAGACAGGGAGCCCTTGAACTCACATTTATCTGGAAAAAAAGAAAGATTGAGGAAAGAAATGAAAGAAAGAGTAAAGCCAATACTGAAGTTACAATGGGGCACCTGAAACACAATGGAAACCAATTACAGGCTCATAACAGCAGCTTTCCTGCACTGACGCAGAGTCTAAGAATAGCAGGACAAAAACACAGCTAGTCAGCTGGAAGGACGATGCACGTGTACATGGACGCAGAGCTTAGCAGTTCGCATGCATTCGGTTGGTCTTTTCAAGAAATTCAGAGTCATTAATTCCCTTTACAAAGGGGTAGATGCGGGAATTTTAAAGACATGTCAATGTACCTAGAGACTGAGTTTTAGTTCTGGTACTTCTGAGTAAGATGTTTCTAATTCAGATAAATACGTCTTTGGGTCTGATCAGTATTCGCGTCAATTGAGCTATCACTTCTGTAGAAGCTGACCACTAAATTTTCAGGATCCATGTGATAATTCTCATTCGGATCTGAAAAGAATTTCTTTTTTTAGTTCTGTGTAACTGGCTAGTCCTCAGAATGCCAGTAAAGCTAGTCTGGAGTTTCTGGAATTTGTCCTTATGCTTACTCTGTCTCCGGGAACCTAAGATTCTGGCAATCCCACTGCCTGTCAATGCTCCCCTCTCCCCAGCCGCCTTCACCAACAGGCCCAGCCACGTGCCCGGGTCCTGCTTTCACACAGCTCTGGCCACCCACGCAGAAACTTTAATGATGCAGGCACAAACTCGTAAGAGTACGAGTCTCAAGATGATGTGACTAAGTTCCTTTTTTAAAGAGCAGCTTAACGATGACAAGTCCAGAGAAACAATTAGGGAACCATTCAAATCAAATTCATAAAAGGGGAGCACAAAATAGGGAACATTACAAAGAACAGCCTTTTCTCTAACTGGTAAAAACTATGATATAAATACTCGTCTGGAGCTGTCAAATATTTAGGGTCAGGATTACTGAGGGCTTTGCGAATCCCTCCTTCTGAATTTGTCTGCAAAATACCTGTATAGCACATTTAATGCCTTTTATTGATCCTAGCTTTCATTAGATTTTCAAAAGTCAAAAAGAGGCCAACATCCACTAATTAAGGTCTTTATTTAGATTAGATCTTTATAAAAATATTACTGTAAATTCTAAGAAATATCTCTTTGGCTTATGCCCAAGATATGGGTCTACTTCTCTGGCAGTTGACACAGGCCAAAATGTAAGAAAGGATCAATAAATGCTATTCTACATGATCTCAAATGACCAAAAAGACCTTACCAAAGCTCTTTTATCTAGAAGACACCAAGGGACGCTATGTCAACAGTATTTATATAAATAATTCCCAATGGAGCTTGTGCTTTTTATAGAATGAGCAAGGACAAATGTTCCTACTGGGCAGAAACTGCAGTTATTCTGATATTCTAAAAGGGTAAAAAACAGGACCCCCTCAAACTATTTCATAATTTCCATTAGCATTTACTTCCTCTTCGGCAGCAAAAATGTAACACTGTTACTAAAGGTTGGTTCTCATTTTCTTATAGGTGCTTTTATTGACTCAGAAGTAAAAAATATTTCTAGGGTGATTTTTATTTAATCACAAGGCACAATCAAAACAGACTCCTGAGGTGCCTGGGTGGCTCAGTTGGACATCCGACTTTGGCTCAGGTCACGATCTCACAGTTCGTGGGTTTGAGCCCCGCATCAGGCCCTGTGCTGACAGCTCAGAGCCTGGCGCCTGCTTCGGATTCTCTGTCTCCCTCGCTCTCTGCCCCTCCCCCACTCGCACTCTGTCTCTTGCTCTCAAAAATAAATACACATAAAAAAATTAAGAACAAAAAACAGCTATCTACCTAAGATTTTAAAAAACCAAATCTCATAAAATTTCCATTATTACTCTATGGCTTTACTGTTGTCTTCCCAACAGTTCCCGCAATTATCATTCATAAGGTGTTTCTGGGTAAAACGGCACAAATCTTGATGGCCTTCAAATAGCTGTAACTGCCAGGAATTTAATCAGAGTCACTTTCTTGTGGGGGGGCAGAGCACACAAGTTTGGTGCTTTATTGATAATCTGTTATAACCAAAGGGATCAGTAGTTTGCTCTTGCTCTAAACACACTAAAAGCAGCAACACAGGCTTAGCAGTTCTACAGCTAAAGGGAGGCCGCAGTGGGAAGAGCGAGGGCTCCGCAGTCACAGGACCCAGGTCAGGTCCCAGTTGTGCCCCTCCCTTGCCTCACCGATCAGTTATCAGCCATGTAAACCAACAACGCAAATCAAGTAGGGTCTCTGAGTCTTCCTGTTTTCGTCTTGTCAAGTAGGGGCGACACGTACCTTTCAAACTGCACAGGGCTGTTGTGAGGATCGGGGGAAATGATAGAGACCAGGGCATCCTGGAGCTACTCACTGCTGGACAGCGAGCGTGCGTGTGCTACAACTGCAGAAACTTGACAAACTGGTTCTTACTAACACCTTCAGCCTTATCCCTTGACCTTGCTTTATTTTAAAAAAACCCAGGAGTAGCTAACTAAATCTCAAAATGCTGAAATTGAGCTATCCCCAGCTTCAGAAGTCTAAGAGATGGTTTCATTAAGCCCCATTTCCTGTTCTAACGCCACTGCATTTCTGAGTACTCAGAGGTCACTTCGGAAACAAGGTCTAATCAAAGAGACTGGGTGTTGATCTTTGGGCTCTTGATGATAAGCTGCTCGTTAAATACATTTCTTCCTGGGAGATACACCCCTCTTTTTCTTCCCAAGCTTAGATATGACCTCAGTCATTTTCCCCAGGCCAAGGCCACTTGTGTTATTAAATGCACACACTTTAGCTCAATGCGTAGTTTAATTATAAAGTCTAAAACTTTAAGACTTTTTATTTTCCTTCTAAAACCTGTGCTATCTTGGAAAATATTCTAGTACGTATCTGAGAAAATGCAAACACGAACGTATCTGTAACTTAACAGCATTTTGTAGTCACTACTTAAAAACTCAGAGCCAATGGCCACTTGGCTGTAATGTCTGAGATGGTAATGCTGCTTTGGTCAGATGATCCCTTACAGAAAATACTGTATATTTTAAGAAGATAAAAAATTCAAAGATTGCCTGAAAGCAAGGTCAACCAGATGTCCCCAACACAGCCTCCCTCTCTCACTCTTCAGGTCTCACCTCCAAACACTTCCCAAAGCTTAACTCTCCGATCCATGCCTCCTGTGGCCAGCAACCGGGAGCCCGGACTGAACTGCACAGCGTTGACTTCCCCATCATGAGCGTCCTGCAAGACAAGCACCCTGCTTCAACCCCAATCACTGTCATTCTCGAGAAGAGCGAGCCCAATACAAACGAACATTCTGGATGCCTAACCAAAGGTGTTAGACATTTATCCATAAATAAAAGAGATCACTCATAAACTAACTTGGATTCCTAGCCTAGGGTTCCCCGAGACTCTGCTACCATTTTATTCTTGTAAGTTACAGTTCCATTTTTTAAATAGAGAGCAACCTTCTTAAAAAGGAATCAAAATCTGTGTAGATTCACCGCCTAAAGTTTGTCTTTGCCTTAATTTTATTTCTTCTTAAGAAAAATGCAATTTCAATCTATATTCTATGACCTTCATAGCCTAAAAGTAAGCCTCTGATTTAACTGCCTCTTTTTTGGTCCAGATTATATTAACGCCACATACTAAACTCTTTATCTAGTGGAAGTACAGCATGACTTCTCATGATTTAAAAAAAAAAAAAGCCTTTATGGTTTTCCTAGTAGGAGTAATCTGAACATGGAGTCCTGATACGAGTGGATGCCATTCCTGCTGCTACAACACACATCAGTGTAACAGGGGGATTCTATTCAGTTCTGGAAACATGGCTCTCTAATGTGTACTAGCAGGGTGACTTCGGCCAAGTTTCTTAGCTTCCCGAAGCCTCGGTTTGCCCACATACAGGAAAAGACTTCCGCAGGTTTTGTGACCTAGGACCGTGCCTGACCTCGAGAAGGCCTTCAATAAAATAGGTGTTACTTTGGGAGAATTTAAATTCTTCACAGGGAAATTTTTGAGACTGGCATTCAAACTAGAACAAATAATCTGAAAAGGTGGCATGTTTTCTGTGTTCAGGATGGGAAGGGAAGCGGAGTAGAAAGCATCCTCTCCTAAGATGGGAGAAAAGAATATGAGAAGATTCACTAAAACCTCTCTTAAAGGACTACAGATGCTGCAACCTTTGTGGATGAACTACGATGTCTGCAATCTGCTTTGAAGTGCTCCGGTAAAGTGTGTGGGCGAGAGAGTAAGACTGGCAAACATGGCTAACTAGAGCTGCCTGACAGATGATGGTACCGGAAGTTCTTTTTCTGGATTTGAAAATCTCTATAATTAAAAGGGGGAAAAAAAAGACTGGAAAACACGGATCACAAGTAGTAGATCACTGAGGTGCCTGGGTGGCTCAGTCAATTAAAAATCTGACTCTTGGGGCGCCTGGGTGGCGCAGTCGGTTAAGCGTCCGACTTCAGCCAGGTCACGATCTCGCGGTCCGTGAGTTCGAGCCCCGCGTCAGGCTCTGGGCTGATGGCTCGGAGCCTGGAGCCTGTTTCCGATTCTGTGTCTCCCTCTCTCTCTGCCCCTCCCCCGTTCATGCTCTGTCTCTCTCTGTCCCAAAAAAAAAAAAAAAAAAAAAAAAAAATCTGACTCTTGATATGGACTCACTCAGATCACGATCGTGTGGGTCGTGAGATCAAGCCCAGCGTCGGGCTCTGTACTGAGCACCAAGCCTCCTTGGGATTCTCGCTCTCTGCCCCTCCCCCTCTGTCTCTCAAAATAAATGAATAAACTTCAAACCAATCAACCAACCAACCAACCAATAAGCCAAGTCATTAATCACTTGCCGAAAACATCATTTTGGGAAGACAGAATCTGTCACATTTGCTTGGGACTGAAAAAGATGCTTGAAATATTATCAGAAACATGACCATTATGTGATGGCGACAGAAACATCACTTTATTACTGTCTTACTATTATTCTCCCTGGTGATGACACCCCCACCTCAGCCCTTCTGAATTGCTGAAAAGCTGTAGGGGGACCAACCTTTTTTGCCTCCATGTGACTCCCTTCCTTTTCCTTCTTTATGCTTTCTACTTGGGAGGTCTCAGATTGAAAACTTGAGATCATGCACCATCACACCCATAGCTGCCACTCTTCAATCTCCTGCACGGCTGGTTCTGTCGGATATTTGTCAGCTGTGAACTGTTCACTCTCAGAAACACACACTGACAGAATCCCAAACTATCAGCTGCTCCATTACCCCGTACACAGGACTTAAATGTGACAGGAGGAAACAATGGGCTGCTGGGAGGTGAGGGCAGGGAAGGGGCTGTGATGTTTAGTGCAATCAGACCTTTTACCAATCATCACTGACCTCCGCAGGGTGCCTAGGGCCTGTCAGGGAATCGCAGGGGTGGAGGAGAAACCGAAGGGGTCTTGACTGTCTCAGTTCAACTCCTCATCGAGAGGGAGACTCCCTTGACAACATACAAGGTGGTTAAACCACTCAACCAGTTTGCGGTGTGGAAACCTCCCGAGTTCCTCCTTATGCCTGGAACTGAAAGTTTCCCCCATATAAATTTCATCCCATTTTGACAGCGAGTCTTTCTCTACCCTGAAAGCGAGCTCCTCTAACTCACCCCATGCAATCCAAGAGTCAGCCCAGCTACCTGGGCCCTGCTCTGCCTTTCAGTCCCCACCAGCCTCCTGCCTGCTGGCCCTGAGCCAGGTACTCTGTGTTTCTCCAAGCTGGGCCCAGTGCTGCTCAATCACCCCAGTGGGGACCTAATTACTCCTCGGTACTAGCACCCAGCTCTGAACTCCAGCTGACAGTCCGGCTATAGTGGCCTCTGCCCAGGACAGTCTCCTGCTTCCAACCTTACTCCTCCTAACAATCGCAAGTCACACGGGTTTGGGCAGAGTCATGAAGCAAATAGCTGCCCTTATCAACCTTCTAAAACAGACTACTGACCAGAATCTCCACTCTAGATGGAAACCAACTGGTGACGACAATTACTTGCATGACTGTAACTTCTCACCAACCCTAATCACTTCTCCCTTTTCCCATCTCTCATGTTACCAATTTCTCTCAGCCAGTCCTACATTAGAGAATGGTTACAATAAATCCTGCCCCCTGAACCTAAGCAAAATGTATCAATCCCTTCCTTCAGACAGAGCCAACAGGCGTAAGAGCTCGCCATTGCTACAAATACGATGGTAGGAAACTTAGCTGCAGCACAGAATGGATCCTTTAACTGTCAGGCTCTGTTACCATACAAAGCTTGCTGGGAGTGGGGTTAAACCATACTTACAAACACACATATGGCGGTCGTTGGCACCCTCACTTCTTTACTAGAACCAGGATGAGTATCCACGTTATCCTGGGGAACTGGAAAGGAAGAGACAGAGCGCCTCCTAAGAAGTAACATAAAGGAAACTATTAGGACTGCACAGGGTTTAATGTCCACCAAACGCCCAGAAGGGCTTCACAGACGACTTTTGGCAGTAGCTTCTTCTCCCTCCTAGACTCTCCAAACCACAGAGTGATGCACCCGATCAGAAGCACCCTCACCCAAATGACACCCGGACAGATCTCCAGCACATACCTGTACTCTCCGGCTTGCTAACTCATGGACTCCAAAACCCAACACCGAAAAGCAATCCCAAACTATTGCTTCCCAGTCAATAAGCTGCTACGAAACGTTTTCAACATACTGTAACTGCCCGCTCAGAGGGAGCTCATCTGTATTTTTGTAAGATGACTTCAAAGTGACATCTATGCCTACTTATAATCACCCTCAACGTACACCGTGGCCAAGGAGGAGTCGAATGCATGCCAAAGGAGAGAGGGATGAGAGCGTGACTGCTGGGTAAAGAGCTCAACCTAGCGCCTGCTCAAAAGGGTGAAGCGCTCCTAGGAGCATGCACAGCGGCCTGGGTGCACATGCACATCCGACCATGGCGGGGAGGGGTGGGCGGTGGGGGATGGTGAAGCGGTGATCAGCACGATTACGATTATCAAGGAGCCACGCTCGCATGCCGGGCCAAGAGAGGGTAGTATTTTCACCTGGCAGCATCAGAAGAGTGATGTCCCAAAAGGGGAGACTCGGACAGACTAAAGGAAAGGCCAGAGATCAGCACGCAGCGGGAGTAAGATAAAGAAAACAGAGGAGAAAAGGAAGAAGCTAAGTGAAAAGCTGAAATTAAGGCATCTCAGCACCACTGAAATTTTGGTGTACATTTAAAATGGTGATAAATCCTAAATAATACTTATGAATATCCACACACATTTAACAAGGAAAGGTGAAGGTTTTCTAACCTACCCAAAGATATTAGTGATAGAATCCAGAAGGCCTCCAGCAGGCTGCGAGAGTCGCTTACTAAAGAGGAGGGGAGCATAGGTTTAAACCTTAGAAACATTTTGCCCAAATCATTCATCAATAAAACACAGTCCACAAAAATAGACATCTGGGAGTATGTTTCCCATGGAGTCCCCAAACCCCAGCTGAGAAACCCTTCAGAGGAGCAAACCACCAGAAACAGTGGGAAGGCAGGAGGGAGGACCTAGATTCCAAGTTTTAAAAGAAACAAGGTTCCCACACATTAAGTTAACTGTCCTGGAAATCGTGCTTTAGACAAGGACACAGTTAATCTGACCTCAAGGGGTCTGTAAATAACCAATCCCCACCCTTTCAGTCTTGCTCTAGCAAAGAGAAAAAATCCTGGAACCCAAGTAAGAAGTAAACAGTCTG
The DNA here is from genome assembly GCF_023721935.1 of Panthera uncia. Classification (NCBI taxonomy): domain Eukaryota; kingdom Metazoa; phylum Chordata; class Mammalia; order Carnivora; family Felidae; genus Panthera; species Panthera uncia. Next base: position 6,973,277 of record NW_026057584.1, read on the forward strand.
ATCTGCCCAACAAGGTGTCCCTGTCCCTCCTGCAGAAAACCACTACACTCTTTTCTGCCTCCCCTCACAGCTAGTGGCAGCACGAAGGGACAGCTTGTCTCCCATTAAGAGGTGACCTGAGGAAGACGGGGACACTCAGGAGCCCGCACGCTCCATGCCTAGGACGGGGGGCCGGGCGCTCCAGCGAGGGCCCTGGATGCATCAGGCTGCTCATGTCCCGGCCACAAATGTACTGTCAGACTGTGGCTCGAGCTCTCCTCTCCCGGCCCACCCCATCCACTTACGTGGCCGCTCTGCTGATGGCTCGCACAGGAGAAGTCTCCTCGGCGTGATCAGAGGTTTCATCCACGATGACTTCAATGTCATCATCCCTGGAAAGAAAGGCAAGGGGCCGAGTCTTTGATTCTGCTCACCAGGAGCTCCGAGGCGAGTCCGCTCTACGAATGTCGTCACCATCGCCTATTCACGGCCTGTGCGCCTCGGAGACGGCCAAGGGTTATCTGGAGGACCAGGGGCGGCCACACTCTGAACATACTAAGAGGAACATTTAACCTGCTGAAATCAAATCCAGAATTGCAGCTGGAAATAACTTGAAAAGCGATATTTTGATCCTGTGAGGTGTGAACGTAGCTCTCACTCAGCAGGCAACGACAATGGTTTAGTAAGTCTGTAATGACACGGCGTGCCAAGGGACAGTCTTTCCAGAAGTCTGGCTCACAGCTGCAGGGCTCCCGCACACTGAACTGCAGTGCTCCCGATACAGTCCCGTGAGATGGACTGAGCGGCACAGAGGACGGCCGGGGCAGGTATGGAGTACAAGAAAGAAAAGGGCAGTGTAGGGAGGAGGCCCAGGGGGACACGAAGGACTACTGGAAGAGCAATGAAATCAGCGGCTGCGTTACTATCGGGTTCAAATAGTGCTTTCATACTAAAAAACAGGAAAGCAAAATCTAAACCCAATTCATTTTTGACTCTGGGTATTTTGTGGTTGTGTTCAAACACTTGGTCCTTCCGACATCTTGGGAGTCAGTCCATCGCATGTCCCACAAGATAATCAAACCACAGAAAGGCACTGTTGTTTATTCCACTGGATACAAAGTGCCTCTGGAAGGCACTCCCCTCCCCTTCCCCTTCCTGGTTCAGGGGAAGGCAAGTAATTATTTTGGTCTTAATGACCTCCTGCCGAGTTGCAATCTTCACGGAGAAGTAATAAAACCTAACAACCTAAGACTTTATCACCTAATATTTGGACTCCTTAGAACTTGAAAGCAAGATTTTTCCATGATTAATTATCTGGATTATGTAAATATATACTTGTTACCAAGCAAATTAGACCAAGTCAAAGTAAATTCATTTTCCTTGGCTATTGATTTTAGGACTCCATGCAACTGACCCCAGTCTTGGCAGGGATGTCGGGAGACCAAAGGCAGGCCTGAAGAAAGAGAACAAGGCTGGCCTTTCTTTTCTTCGAGGTTGTGGGTTGGGGGAGTCACTCGTGTTCACACAAGGGCGACAACAGAGCAGCAAACGTGAGCTGACCCTATGTGAATACTTTCAGATACTACAACGTGAGGACACTCAGACGGTGCAAAGGCCCAGGGCCCTAAGAAAACACCAGGATGTGGCAACTGGTAATCGAAACCCTTCAAAGATAGACACGGCCTTTGACCCAGAAATCCTACTGAGTGGGAAGCACAGAGACTAAGAACAGGCCTCTATGGTCAGACACCCCTAGGTTAGGTTTGCTCAGCTCTGTTCTGTGAGATCCTGGGCAGTATGCGGGACCAGAGTCGTGTCACGCCCAGCCACCTCTTTATGCTGCAATCAGGAGGCAGCATAAACAGCTTCCATAAGCTGTCATTTCTAGGTCAATCATTTTTTGTAGTTTCTGGAAAAGCTGTCATTTCTAGGTCAATCATTTTTTTGTAGTTTCAGGAAAATACACTGCAGATTTATTTTCCACATCTGGGAGTACAGAAAAATGTACATATTCTAAATCTAAAGCAGGGCCTCAGTATGAACACCTTTCTCCTACAGGAGTCACCAACCAAGAATGGAGAGCAAGAGATAGAACCCCAGCCCGGCAATACAGGGCAACAGGCCCGACGAGGGGTAGAAAATGGATCAAAGTGTCGAGAGGAAAGCAGCAGGCAGGCAGCAGTCACCTGTTCAGAGTGAGGGAAGTCAGACCTCACGCTCATGGCTGATGAGGAGCACACACTAGAGGTGTCTCCTGGGAGGGAACGAGTAGGTTTTTATCTGCTCCCTTAAACCTTTTAGTTTTCTTTCCACTAATCCATAACACGGTTTTACAGAAATAAAAACACTACAAAGTCATTTTAAAAGAGTGAATCAAATTACTAACAGCACAGTTTTGACGGGAATATCTCTACTTACTGTTCAACGGGTAGAGGTTCCTTCGCCGCTTCTGCAAGCTCTTTCTGCAGCCGGGCTTGCCGCCGCCTATTAAAACAAAGCCCACTGGTTATATCTGCTTGAAGAAAGCATGGGGTTTCGGCTCTCAATAAACTTCTAGCTCCAATAACACATCTGAATATCCAGCACATTTAAAATAACTGCCCTGGGGGCACCTGGGCAGCTCAGTCTGTTCAGCGTCTCTTTTCAGCTCATGTCACGATCTGACGGTTCTCGAACCCTGCGTCGGGCTCTTCTGCACTGACAGTGTAGGGTCTGCTTGGGGTTCTCGCTCTCCCTCTCAAAATAAACTCAAAAATAAAATACAGTAACATAACTGCCCTGGGCAAAGCTACCACAGTCCCAAGCCCACACCAGTAACATCAGTAAGGAACCATATCTTAAGGGATTCCAGAGCAAAGCCCAGAAGAGGGATTATGTTCTTAGAGAAAGCAGTGAATGAACTAGCAAGGGAGAAGCCTGCCTGTCATGACCCAGGGCCTCTCAGGACATAAAGGCACACCAGGTTTATCCAGGGTTAGTGGTGGTCTAGAGCTGGCTTTCTGCAGCAATGTACCCAGAGCATGAATGGTAACAGTTAAGATTTACTTAGAATTTACTTCTGCTTGGCTTGGTATTATTACTTCCAGGTTTTAACTCATTTAATCGTTAACAATGCTTTGAAATTAAGCAGTATTTTACAGATAAGGAAACGGAGGTAGGAGATTCTTGAACTGTCAGAACGCACATGGCTTCAACTGACCAGGGCTGGACACAAGACGTCTCGGCTGCAGACAAAATTTAATGTGGTCAGCAGCTGAGTCCACTATTTCCTCTTCTCAGAACAATTCTTGTCTTTCCCCAAGTCCTAAATTCAAGATCTCCCTAACCTTTAACCTTGGCCTCGTTTTCTTTTCCACGGCAAGTTCATCTCTTGTGGTTTTTACCCTTTATGTGGAGATGCCCCAATGCAGAATTCTAGCACTGCTATCAAGCCCCAGCCAAGAATTCTGCTGAAACTTTTTGTAAAGCTTCGATCACAGCGCTAATTCTCAAAACGGGGAAAAGTTCCCTAGGTAGCATATCCGAATCTTGGGAAGGGATGAGGCTGCAGCTTAAGAAAGTGCATCACACTCTTGATTTTCTACCTGGAAGACGAGAACAGGACAAATGACAAACTTTAATAATTTCTTCTTCGCTGGAAGAGATATCTTTGAGGGAAACTGGGATGTCAGGGTGGGGTGTGTGACCCTCCTCTACTGGAAAGGCACCTGCTGCAAGCAAGGGACATAGGACAGACTGAGGGTCACAGGGAGGAGAGAACACCAGCAGCCCGGCCTTCATTAGAGGAGCCAAAAAGAAACGTCCTTCTTGGATACTCCCCGAGTGTGTGTGACACGGCAGCCGCTGTGCCTGACCATGAGGACAGACCTCGGCAGAGCATGAACAGCTACGTCAGAACATGGAATGGGCCACGCTATCAGGTAAACAAAGGCTGCTAGGAGGAGGACATCTAACCTGGGGATTGGCAGGAAGGAGGGAAAGTTTCTAAGGAGTAAAGTCTGAGCAAAGTAATGAAAAGAATGCCCGGGCCCTGCCTACGCAATCAGATGGTAATAACCCCGACAGCATATCCGCAGGAGGACATTCCAAAGGAAGGAACTAGAGCACACATGTAACATGCTCTCATCCCACTCTCAACCGCAAGTCTGTATTATTCTCCCATCCGCTGTGATGACCAGCTCCACATCCTGCCTGCCTCTCCCTGGGCAGGTGTTCAACACACAACACTATGACTTCCAGGCATCCCAGGGGAGCTCACCACCCTGAAGCTGCCTAAGGACTCCACAGCAGAGGCCGAGCTATTTTACTTAAAGTGAACACGGGGGCACCTGGCTCACTCAGTCGCAGGGCATGTGACTCTTGATCTTGGGGTTGTAAGTTCAAGCCTCACGTTGCCCATGCTGGTTGTACATATTACTTAAAAATAAAATCTTACAAAATCACTGTTGCACTATATGCTAACTAATTTGGATGTAAATTTTTAAAAAATAAAAAATAAAACAAGTTAAAATTTAAAAAAAAATTTTAAAAATAAAAAATAAAAACGAAATAAAAATAAAATAAAATCTTACAGGAAAAAAAAAAGTATATGAGACAGAATCCAAAAGGACAGCTCAATTTTCTTAATGCAACAGAAACTTAAAGTTAGAAAATACAGAAAAGTATAAAATGAGAAAACAAAAGCTACATTCTCACCACCCAGAACTAAACACCATTAACAACATAATTCCTTTCAATCATCTGATTTCATTCAAATTTCAGATGTTCTATGAAAACATTTCCCATCCTATTTTTAGTTGCATTAATTTTATCCATTTTCTCACATCACTAAGTATTCCTAAAACATGTATTTTTAGATGACTTTGTAAAATCCCACTGGAGGAAAATATCCCTATTTATTTCTCCCCCAAGGGCTCTAGTGCTTCTTCACTATGAGTAATGTGCCGTCACAAAACAACATCCGTGACCAAGTCTCTGTACCAGCTTAGGATGAAGCCCAAAAAGTGGGAACACTTTTCAGGTCCTGCCCGGGTGCCCTTCGGAAGGTGGTGGAACGGGCTCGCCATGAGCAACGTGAAGGCGCTTTTCGTCTCCTTCCCAAGCCCGTGGGGGCCAGATGGACGGACCACATGCGCTCGTGCTTTTGCGAACCCCCTGCACTTCCCACCTGTGCAAGGGCTCGCCTACTCCCTAATCCAATTCCATATCAGGAGATTTACTTGACAATCACATGTCCCATTGGTTGCTTTTGTGTTCTCTGACTTTAAGAAATCTGAAAATTTTACACAGTCCACTTTTTCTGTTACTTTTAATGTTTAGAAAGTCCTCATACTACTTAGGAATTTTTCATACAACAGCAGATAACCAGGGTTTTTTACTTCTACCTCATGGTTTCAGTTTTTACATAGATTCTGAAAACTACCTGAATATGTTATTTGGTAGGAGTAACTATCACTATTACTCTTTAAGACCTTTTCCTATTTTCATTCTTTTAGATTATTAACGGCAACAATCTTTTCAAATTCTAAACTACTGACCCAGGGCTTTAAAATCGTATGTTCCAAGCTCTGGTGAACACTAAGTGCTAGTTTTTCTCGGGGGATTTTCTTAGGCTTTCTAGGTGGATCAGCATGACCCCTCTCCCACCCCCACCCGCTGCTTCTAGCACCTTGCGTTCCGTGTCCTGGTTCTGATGTGTTAGGGACTCTGTGGGAATTTTCAACACACATTTCCCTCCACTGAGACGGACTCCTGGGGTCTGAGATGGGAGGCTTCCCCGTTAAGTACACCATCAGCTACTGGCTGCAGACAGGTGTTTTTATTAAAAGCTTCTGTTCCAAGTTTAAGGGTTTTTATCAGGACTGGGAACTGAGTCTGAACAAACGGCATTTTGGGGATCTACTAAAGTGGTCATACTGTTTACCATGCAAGGTGATAGACTTAATTGATCTCCTAATGAACCATCTTTTCATTCCTGGGATAAATCCTAGTGGGAAAAAAAAAAGTACTAGTGAAATTTGAGACTTTGGAATTTCCCATCTATATTCATGCGAGATTAGATCGTACCCCTCTTGTATACTAGCAAGAACCTCGTATGGGTCTGGACAGTTTTATGAAGTTAGGGGTGGGGGAAACTCCAATCTTTTTTGAATTCTGCTTTACCTTACACTGTTCAAGAACTGGCTTTTCTGGGGCTCCTGGGTGGCTCAGTTGGCTAAGCATCCAACTTTGGCTCAGGTCACGATCTCATGGTTCATGAGTTCAAGGCCTGCATCGGGCTCTGTGCTGACGGCTCAGAGCCTGGAGCCTGCTTCGGATTCTGTGTCTCCCTCTCTCTGTCCCTCCCTTGCTCACACTCTTGTCTCTCAAATATAAACATTTAAAAAAAAAAAAAAAGAAAGAATGAATGAATCAGCTTTTCTCCTAGAAAACTGAAAGAAACTGGCAAAAACTGTACAGGCCAAAAACCCTTCTGGAAGGTAATCCTCTGCTCAGCCACAAAAGTGTTCTTATAAATGCAAATCTCTTCCATATCCACCACCGCTACTTCTAATTTGACTATAGTGTTTTCTGACTGTCTCATCCTGTCCCCCATCGTCAGAGCTACAGGTTTAGGTTTTTTTGTTTTCAGAGAACTAGGCTCTACGTCCCCAAAAACGGAAACCACTAACAGTGGACTGATGTCTCACCTTGAATCCTTCTCATTCTCTGCATTGAGGCGGTTGGCTTCCTGGGCTTTCTCGGCCATCCATCTGGTGACCAGCTCCTGGTTCTCTTCAGTAGTTTTCCTCAGTTTCTCCTCCAAGGCAGTAAACGTGATCTGCAGGGCATCATACTCATCCTTCAGGGTCTGGTTGGCTCTTTCGAGGTCCTGAAGCTTACCACGCAGTTCTTGGCACTCCGTCTCCAGGTCAGAGATGGTCTGCAAGCACTCTGCAATTCTGAAAGCAGGACACGGAGAGGAGGAATGGCACCACGCGAGAGCCCTGTGCCGGAGACCCTGGCCAGGTACGTGAGCACGGGCCGCCAACAATCACCTCAGCCGGCACACCTGGTGCCACGGAGGACTCTTACTTAGCCCAGCCCAGCCCCAGTGGTTTCCAGGACAAGCCCATTAGGAGAGGAGATATGTAGGGTGAAATTCATCCAGATGATGAATGACTACAAAAGCAGGATCCCCAGAGGGAGCTTTGATGCCTCAAGTGGGGGCTTAAGAGGAGGCTGGAAATTCTGCACATTCTATTGATTCTATCATTCATGGAGCAAAGATGCCTTTCTAAACCTCTGGAGACCCCTGTCTGCAGAGAAAGGGAAAAAGACACAGATGAAAGACAGGCTCCCCTCCAGCTCAAACGTCCTAGGACTGGGAATCCCAGGCTTCTCCCTGATCAAGAATAGTCCTGCCCACAAACTCATCCCTGTTCCCAAGGGCCACACACTCACATATGCTGGCCGCATCTCCACCACAGAAGACACCGGCTGCCATATGCAGTGCCCACAGGGAGAGCCATGAATGCTTCAGGAACACTCCCAAGGGCCAAGGGTACTTCCCAGGGGTGTGCTGGGAACCTGGGAGACGGAGGGCACTGTCCTTGCCTTTGTCTCCCTTAGAGCAGGTAGGCTGTGCATGCACAGAAATGACACTCTTGCTGAGCCCGGTGTGGCTCCCATCCACCAGCCATCACCCCCGGCCCCGCCCACCGGCCGACAGTAAAAGGACAAGTGCAACCCATGACCAGTCCCAGAAGGGTCGCCTCTACTCACTTTGCTTCATTCATCTGCATCTCCCTGTCCTTCTGCTGCATTTGGTTATTCAGGTCAATCACCAACTGAGCTAACTGGGGAGGAAAGAACACTTTCATCAGTGAGAGATTTCAGGACCTCAGCTGGAAACTAAACAACGGTGGGTTACTCTAGAAAAGATGCCCGTGGGATTGGGCCCAGGCACCAAGAAGAAACGAGCTAGGTGGCAGCGAGGAGCAGAGGAGTCAATGGGGACACGCATGGGAACGATGTGGGCTCCCCTCCTGCCGACAGCAGCCGTGGGCAGACGAGAAGTGTTACAGGTTCCCTCTGAGGACACCTGTCTGCACCCCCCACCCCTGCTGGCCACCTTTTCAAACCCTTCACCTGATAAAATGATCAACTGAGCTGAACTGATAACTTTTTCTTTTTACAATTTGCCATCAGACCACCACCCAGGATAAACACAGCCCAGAACTTTTTCCTTCTTTCTAATGAACTTTTCTGAAATTGCAGGGTTCACTCTCAAATGCTTTAGGAAGGTATTAGACCTTCGGTAGAACAAGCAGCAAGCTCTTTCCTCCGAGGTTTCTCCACTTCTACCTGTCATGTCACCTGTGAGTGTGGCAACCAGCAGCTATCCCACGGGCTCACCCTTCTGCTGGTGGAGGGGAAGACCTCACCTTTCCTGATGCTGCGTTCTCAGAGACAGGCCGATGCCACAGGCAGCTGGGATGGCTGCTAATTCTAGTGTGCCTGCCCACCTGTTCCCCCACCACAGGGCCCGCACAGAGCAGAAGACAGATGGGGAGCGGCTATCGGTACCTCCCCACGTTTCTTGTGTAATTCAGTCAGTTCTTCTTGGTGTTTAATCCTCAGCTGGGCCATTTCTTGTAGCTGACTATCATTCCATGCACCGTCGTGGCCAGGACTAAATCCCCAAACCAGGAAGACGAAGAGAACGTGCAAAAAAGAGAGGAAAGGAAAAAAAAAAAAAAAAAATCAGACCTCAAACCTCTTCGATCAGGCAGTGAACAGTAACTTCAGAATTTCAAACCTGCACGTGACAACGTAGCCAGTAAAGCAGTTCAGTTCCTCCAAGCAATGGAGTTCTAGAAGGCAGGAAACATGAGACACTTGGTAAAATAAACCAGCCACAACCCAAACACTGGTTGTGTCAGGAACAAAGCATGGGTTCCAGATGAAGTTTAGGTAAATATGGAGAAGACAAGGTCCATTTATGCCAGGCACAGACCTTAGAGCTGGAAGAAGGAAGTGAACACAAAGCTTTGCTCTCATGCAAGTGAAGAATTTTTTTGAGAGAGAGAAACAGACCGTGAGCAGGGGAGGGGCAGAGAGAGAGGGAGACACAGAATCCGAAGCAGGCTCCAGGCTCTGAGCTGTCAGCACTGAGCCCGATGCAGGGCTTGAACCCACGAACCCCGAGATTATGACCTGAGCCGAAGTTGGATGCTTGACTGAGCCACCCAGGCGCCCCCTTGTGCAACTGATAACCAGTTAAGAGCAGACAACAGACAAGTAAATACATGAAGTCAGATGGTCAGATGTGAAGAGAAACTAAGGGTAAAGAGGGGAACACAGCAACAGGGGTCCTGTTCTATATAGGGCACTCGAAGGCTTCTGGGAGGCGACACATGACTGCAGACTAGAAAGAAGTGAGGAGCAAGCAATGCAGCCCCCAGGGGCTGGAGCCTGACGCACAGAAGAAACGTCAAGTGTTGGAAAGGCTCGGAGGCAGCGGCACAACTGGTGCACTCGGGAGAGTGTGAGAGGAGCCCCGCGTGCAGGAGGGTAGAGAAGACGGTCAGGGAGGAGGTGGGGCCATCACGCAGTGCCTCCCAGGCCCCTCTTCGGACCTTGACTTTTCCTAGGCATGACTGGAAGCCACTGTCGTGCTGTGAACAGAAGAGTAACGTATGCTTTAAAAGCACAGCTATGGTTGCTGACTGCAGGGGGGCAGGGGTAGAAACAGGGAGATCAGTTAGCAGGCTGTTACACAGGCCAGCTCACGTCGAGGTGGTAGCAGCGGAGGGAGTGAGAGGTGGTCAGATCCTAGATCCTTTCCGAAGAGAGTCCTTGGATTTGCCTTGGACTTGGCTGTGGAGTCTACGAGAAAGACCGCAGTCAATGAGGACTCCAAGGCGTTGGGAGCAACTGATGAAACACAGGTGCCACCTACTGAGATGGTTAGGACTCGGGGGGAAGCAGGCTTCGGGGGAGGCCTGAAGAGTGCGGTTTGGACACCCAAGCTGGTGTGTGGAGTGGAAACCGGGTGTCAGAGTCTGCACGTCACGTAAAGAGGTCCAAGCTCAAAGAGAGCAAGTAGAAGCTGTCAGCAAACAGATTATGTCTGAAACCGAAGAACTGAGTTCAGATTCTCTCAGGGTCAATGTGGTTTTGGAGACTTCACAAGGGTTTACATCCTCTCTCAGAAACAGCAGATGACTGAACTGTGGGCTTCCAGTTCAGGGCTGGGGTCTCCGTTGCAGCTACAGATGAGAACCATCAGATGATAGTCAGACGTTTAAACCATCACCCAGGAAAAGCACAAGATGGAGAAGAGGAAGATGCTGGAAAAGTAGGACACCAGCACCCAAAGGGAGGGGGGAGAACAGCCTCCTCTGTCTGCCCTGTAACAAACCAGAGGGAAAAGGGAGCAGGAGCATGACAGTCCCTCCTCACTTTACCCTTGATGTCTAAAGCTATTTCTATCACATGTTCTAAGCACATCCTAATACCTCATCCTTTGAGGCAACTTAATCCTTCCCCAATTTTAGCCCATGAAGTCGAAGCCAAGAGATTAGAAAGTGGAACGCTTTACAAGAAACCATCCTAAACTAGGCAGAAAGACTAGAAATTATTTGTACTAAATCCTCTTATTTTAATGCAAAGCAATGGGCAATACGCAAATGTAAAACTAGCCCCTTCTTCTAGGACGCTAGCATCAGGCCACTCATTGTACCCCTCAGGTGACGCAGCTAGCTGACAAGGACTCCTGGGCAGCCATGGTCTAAAGCAGTAGTTCTCAGGATCACCTAATTACAGATTATGGTGGGCCTTACCACCCTCATCCCTGCACCCCCAAGTTTCTGAAACGGGAAGTCTGGTCGGGGGCCCAAGATTCTGCATTTCTAACAATTCTGCCAGATGCTGCGGTCCAGGAAGCACACACACACACAAAGACAGGACTGAACGATTTCTGGGCTGAGGAGTTTAATGTTAACCTATTCAGAAAGCAAAGGGATTAAAACACTTCAGAAGAGACACAGATAATTGATCCAGATAAAGCTTTTTAAGCATGGGCAGTAGCGTTTTAAGAATAACTAGGATGAGACAGGCAGAACTTAAGGAGCCAGAAGGCAGAAGGAAACAACCAGGCCCATCTTCTGCAAACACCCTTACGACACCATCAAACACCCCTTGAGCTAGTCTCCCCACCGGATGAAGGGACAGATGCATTAAGAGGCTGTGAGTGAAAAATGAGCATGCCTGAGTGGGTGACTACCAACAAGGAGGGGCAGGATACTGAGGGAAAAAGGAATCATAGATGACTTGTGGAAAATAAGAACACCATTAATAGAAACAAGGCGGTCAGGAGGAGAGGCCTGATTAGGGGCTCAAGTTTGTAGGAAAGGAAGGACCTCCAACTAAATTACCACTCCAGTGATAGTCAAAAGAATTACTGTGTATTTGTTTATTGCACCTTTCCAAACAAATAAGCTTGGCTGACCAATAAAGAATAAAGTATAATCACCCAGAATCTAACTACATAGAAACAAAGTATTACAAGTTTTCAGTTGACTGAATTTAGATGAAAAAGGTAAAATGGCATTTTCTACACCTAAAATTGACCAGAACACTGCAACTAATATTTTAAATACTACAGTAGGCCCCCCTCCCCTCACGCCCGCCCCCCACCCCCCACCCCAGCCACAGTCAGGCAGGATCTCTTGAATTTATTATTAAGCAAGGACAAACCCTGGGCTGGGCCATCTGTTCCTCTTGCCCACTCTGGTGTGCTGGGAGACCATCTTGTGAAATGAGGAAACATGGATGGCAGATGGTTATACAGCAGATTTAGCTACAGAGATAAATAAATTCAGCCACACCTCACATTTCTGGGTTTAAAAAAAAAATCGCTGAATTACTACCAACGTGTTTTTGTTGGTAAATGTTAACGGATAGGCAAAAAAGTATATAGATTTTAGAGCAATAATGGGAACTATTCCCATACAAACTCTCATATGTAATATGCAAATGTGATAAACATGGAAAAGATAATAACACTACAGAATGATTCTATGGTAAACTGCTTTTGCTTAAGTCTAGCTATTAGATTTTCTTGGACCATACCCCCCAAAAAGAAATACAGTTTACATGAATAACCCAAGTAAACATATCAAACTTCCCATTATGAACACATATTTGCATGTTTAATGAAACAACTTACCCTTTCTGTTAAAATGCAGGTTTCTCCTAATCTTTCTTAAAAAAAAAAAAAAAAAAAAAAAAAGCTTGTTGCCACCAGCTAGCTTAATTTCACACTCTACTAAAATATGTTGAAATCCACCAAAATAAAAAGGATCAAATAGACCTGTTCTATATACGAAGCACTTTATATGTTTATGCACCAGGATATAATCCAGTATTAACAAGATTCGTGTAAATCTGCTCAAGAATGCTTACTGATGTGATTACTCAGAAAAAGTGGACCCCGAGGCTGAAGAAGGAATTGGCACAGTTACCTGCCTTGAGCAACTTCTCAAGCTCACAGCACCTACTGCTAAGCCTTCTGGGTGGGCATACACCTTCAGAAAAGAATTTTAGGTACTTGGCTTCAGAAGTTCGTATTTGAAAGGAGCAGACACAAACTGGAGCACAGACGCGGTATTCTGTTCGCCTCTAAACGAGCAGTGACAACTAAACAGAGACACGTTTCTGCTGAAGAGACACAAGCGATACAGGACAGTTCCAAAATACCTTATCTCATGCCTGTTGGGGACGTCATGCTTTTCAGCTTGTAGCTTATGGGCCAGCACTGAATGAAGATCTGACTTTTCTAGCAACTTGTTATCTGTTAAAAAAGAGAAGAAAAAAATTTTTAACGGTGCACACCTTATTACTACTTATTATCCTATAAAGATCTGGACCAAAAAAACAACCAGAAGACTAGATAGGTTTCATTTTCAAGAGGCCTCAAAGTCCTAGGTACTGCACTTTGACAGCAATGATAGCAACCGTTCAAAACCCAGGAACATACGCTCCTTCGATGATTCTTGGCCTAAGCATGAGCAACCCAGTCAAAGGAACCCGTGGAAACTTCGCTGCAAGAATGTCCCCCACTTACCTGTTTTTAATCATAGGAGTAAAAAAATAAAGCGAGACAAAAACCACAACCAAATACAATGGAAAAATGACACGTTACACACCTCTAAGCAATGTGAAACAGCTTTACTGTATTATTACATTTGGAAAATTTAATTTTTAGATCTGGGCACTAGAGATACAACTATGAAAAGTCCTTGACCTCAAGGAGCTCAAGTATAACAGAGGGTCAAGCATAAAAGGGAACAGAAGAGTGATCTTCCCTCATTTGCCTGGATGGTTTTACGGGTGAAGATGGTGGAGTCCAGGCAGGAGGGCAGGCAGTTATCTGGTTAAGTGGCTAGAAATGAAAACTTGGAGCCAGCCAACACATGAACGAGCAGAATGAAAAACTCAGACCTTTTCTTACTGGCAGTGGTGAATTAACAGATTTGAAAAGCAGGCAGTGACATGAATGGAGATTTACTAGTAAGAAGTCAAAGATTATCCTGAAATTCCTTGCTCAGGCGACTGGCTGCAAGATGCTAACGTGTCAAGAACACATGAGTGGAGAACTTAAGAGAGAAACTGAGTTTTCTTTCTGAAAAGTAACAAAAGTGACAGGAAGCATGGCGCAGGAATTCAAATGACAAGTAGTTAGGAATGACAGTCCACGGGGACTAGCAAGAGGGGAAGGGGCACTGAGCAGAACAAGAGATTGATCATGGGACACTTGCAGAATAGCTACATTTGATGGGGGTTGTCACAAATCCTACAAGTGTGAGATCAGAACCGCTCTAGAACAAAATTTCGATAGGGTTCGTGCCAGTGAGTACTCCTGTCGGAAGGGCTTATCTTTCTTCTAAAAGAGTCTTGAGCCCCACTTCTCCTTTACATGTGGAAAATGGAACTCCTGGACAGAAACAGAAATACTCTTGGTCTACATTAATTTCATCCATCAGTTCAACAGAACATGGAAATATGATTGCAACCTTGGGTGTTCACGCACATCAAAGGGCTCTAATAAGGTCTTTAAAGTGTCACACCAGAGCTGGGTGCCCTGGGATAGTCAGGTCTTAAAAAGGACAGGAGGCATTCCAGAGGGATCCTGCTTGAAAGTTCTTCACACTAAAGAGAAGGATCCAGCTGAGGGAGAGCTGCCACCTGTCCCTACAGTCCCTTTTCATCTTTCTCTTTAGGCTCGGGCAGGAACTGAACTTGACTGGCCTGGGAAGGCAAGAAGGAGTGGAAGGTGTTCCACAGGCAAACTGGAAGTGACCTCCCAAATGTCAAAGAGAAAAACTTAACAGGCAAAGGTTGTCTTGCTCTCCAGCCCTCTAACTACCTCTCATCTCAGTCGGGGCTCCTAGCCCCTCAGGCATGCGCTACTGACTACAGCTATTTAATGATGGGTTCCCTCTCCAGGATGGTCTCCTTCCGACTTTCCTCCTACATCCCCCCCACCCCATCAAAATGTCCATTTTCAATGCAGAAAAACCATTCGATCTCTGTCAGTACAATTACAAGCAACTTCTGTTTACGGGCTGTTATGTAGATGGCTTTCAAAGCACTCACACACACGGTTTTTATGAAGCAGACAGGGCAAGCTTCACCTGCATTTTATAGATGCAGCAAACCAGACCCAGAAAGGTAAGTGAAAAGTTCAGCAAGGTGTGGAGTCAGACTTCCAGTCCAATGTGACTTTCGGTACGTGTTAGCTTTTAAGATTAAGCATTCAATAAATACCTGACCACCTGAATTTATGTAACCCATGTGCGTTTGAGTTGGAAGGGTTTCCTGTGCTTCTGGCAGCCACATCTCTTAGAGTAAAAGGAATTCGCACAACAGCACATCACCTCTCTTTCCTTCCCATCTTTTTTAAGAGGGTGGATTCAGCGAAAGCAAGGAAGGGTCATTTCTTGGGGGCTCCAGTGAGAAAAACAAAATGCAGGGGCTCCTGGGTAGTTCAGTCGGTTAAGCATCTGACCCGCTCAGGTCACGATCTCATGGTTCGTGAGTTCGAGCCCTGCGTCGGGCTCTGTGCTAACAGCCCAGAACCTGGAGCCTGCTTCAGATTCTGTGTCTCCCTCTCTCTCTGTTTCTCCCTCGTTCATGCTCTGTCTCACTCTCTCAAAAATAAATAAACATTAAAAAAAAAAATTTTTTTTTAATGCAAAAGTTAGGACCCATCACATCCGTGTTCAAATCCAGACTCCAACACGAATCTGCATGCCTCCCCAAAGAAATACTTAATCTCTCTTAGCCTGGGTTTCCTAAGGCAACACTAGGACCTGCCTCATAGAACTTTCAAGAAGATAAAGTGAAATAACACATACCACATATTTACCACAGCACTCAAACTAGCCCATGTATTAGAAATACTTGGGGAGCACCAAAAACCACTCATACCCCTGTCCCACCCTAAATACGGCAATTTAATCGGTCTGGGCTTTTTAATTCTTAAAAGATCCACGTCATACCAACATGCACATAAGATAGGGAACCACTGATTTAGCACAGTCAGAATTCAATACCTCTATTGCTTTGAACCTCATCATCGACATTAACTCCAGACTTTTCTCCAAAGGGCAGATGGAACCATAGGACTGAAAAGGGCCCATTTCTTCCCCCAAATGTGTCATCAGTTAGGTAAATTTGGGAAGGGGGCAAAGAAATGCTCATTAGGGCTCATCTAAGGGTACAAACACTTTTGTCCTCAAATTGCAGAGGGGTGGAGAGAGGAGGAATCCACCTCTTTCATATTGAGGTTTTCAGTAATAGTAAAGACTACAACGTCCCACCTAAACAGTAAGACTCAAACCCTGTAACAGTTAAAGAACACCGAGGTGGAGTAAAGACAAGAGGTCTGAGGACTCCAAGGCTGAACATTTCATTACACTAAGAGGACATTAGTTGTGCGAGTTAAGGCTTAAAGTCGGTGACCGTTTCATAACACGAGGCCCGAGACGGGCCGTTTCCGGAGCCTATTCAAGTACACAAAGCGCGGCTGCTGGATTTCCAAGCACAAGCACGAACGGTGCCTGCCCCTGGAGAACACACAGTTTAGTAGGGAAACCGTCTACAGTGAAAGAGAATAAGATCCAAAAAAGGGTTGGGGCGGCCACAAGGCGCGCGGGCGTCGCCAGGGCTCGGCCTCGGCTTCCCGCCGGCTCTTGTGGGGCCCCGCCCGCCCCCTCCCCGCACCCGCCCGCCGCTCACACTGCAGGATGATCTCTTCAAATGCCTGCCTCTGCAGCCGGTCCCGCCGCCTCAGCTCCTCCGAAATGTGGCGCTTCCAGCGGGGGAAGTCGGCGGCGCGGAGGCCCGACGACATTTCGCGCGCTGTCGCCCCGGCGCCTCAGCACCGCCAATGCGAGCGGGGGCTGGCGGCCGCAGCCCGCGGCATGGGGCGACTAGCCGGCGCGGGAAGGCCGGCGGCCCAGAGCTCGCTTCCACACACAGGCCGCCCCGAACGCCGTCCGGGACGGTCTTCCGGCTCCTGCAGGAAATGGTTTGAATCTGGGCCGGAAGACCCGCCTCCTCACCCGACGCCTTACGCCACACGCACGCGCGAGGCCGCTGGCGGCGCGAGGCGCTGGGTATTGACGCCCTCCCGAGGCCGGAAGAGCAGGGAGCAGGGAAGCGGCCGCTGGGAGGCGTGCGGGCTACGCTGGAAGTTCAGCTGCGGGCGGGAAGGAGACCGGGAGGGTGCCGCCCGCCAGTTTAAGTTAACTTCTCTGCCTCCCCCCCGCCCCGCGATTTATATTTTTCTTGGCCTGCCTCCCTTTTCTTCATCGCGTCGTTTACAAGCAGGAGTGGGAGCCACTCCCCACTTAGTAGCTGAGTGACTGTAGATGAGCGGCAACCTCGCTAAGCCTCAATTTCTTAATCTGTAAAACGGGGACCCTGCTGATATCTACCTCACAGGGTTGCCGTGAGGATTAAAAGGAATAACCTATGTAATGCAGTGTGCACCGTACTGTACCTGGTATATTGCAAGCCTAACTTCACCTAGACCGCCGGTATCTTCCAAGGCCTACCCAAAGTCTGGCTGCGCTATACTTTAGCAAGCGTGTCCCGTTGCCCTTGGGAACTTTTTTTTTTTTTTTTTTTTTTTTTTTTACAACGAAGACATGGAATGCAAAGAACGGTTAAAGAAAAATGTAAATAGATTGGCTATGTTAAAGATTAGAAGCCTAGAAATTATCTATGATCTAACAGTAAATGGGTTCTTAGAAGATAATCTAAGGGTGCGGAATGTAAACAAGAGGAAAAGGCCAGTTTGCCAGTAGATACTGAAAATGGTCAGTGGAAGACAGTTTCTTGAGAAGATGGCATCTGTCAACTCAGAATGGAAATGGTCTGTAATAGAATCGTCTGAGCTTCATTTGCCTTTAACAAGTTAGTGAATTTACTGCATGAAATGGAATTGGACAAAATAGGAGGCCAGGGGAGAGGAAAGGAGTATCAGAACCGGGCTTCTCTTCCAATGTCTTAAGTCCAGTGGAAGCTCCTTCAGAGACAGATAAAAAAGCCTTTCCTGTGGAGCCCGGGAGTAGCTCAGTCAGGCTTCTACAGCCTTGTTAGAGATACTTCATTGGCAGTCAGCACTGAGTGATCTGAATTTGTGGAAAGGACAAGGAAGAAGCAGAAATAGAAGGAACTTTCTCACATACTGAGGAAAATGAGAGAGCAGTTTTTTGAAAGTCACCAAAAATGCCTCCAAATGTAACAGTGGTACTAACCTCAAAAGACCATAGCATCACAAAGCATCAAATCTTGACAGTTAAATGTGCTTATTTTCCAGATAAGATTATCATCAAAACATGTTAACAATTTGCAGAAACGGCAATTCCACTTGTAGAAATTTGTGTTACATATTTGGACAAATGTCCATATATAAAAACATCTTTCACAGCATTGTTCATAACTGGAAAATAAGAAATGATCTGTATTTTCAACAACAAGAGCTGGGTTAAATAAGTGTATATTTATTGTTCAAAAAAATGTCCCTGGGACACCTGGGTGGCTCAGTTGGTTAAGCGTCTGGCTCTTGATTTTGGCTCAGGTCATGATCTCACAGTTCGTGGAATCGAGCTCTGAGTCGGGCTCTGCTCTGAGAGTGCGGAGCCTGCTTGGGATTCTCTCTCCTCTCCCTGTCCCTCCTTCTGATCATGCATGCATGCACCTCTTTCTCTCTCAAAAGAAAGAAACTTTAAAAAAAGTTCCTGATAAAAACAGTGTATGGTATAAATCCGCTCTGTGTAAAATAAATGCATCCCTGGCTCCTCACAGGCAAAACTTGTCAAATGCGCAGAAGGTATAATTTCTAAACTAAGGATACTAAGCTCTGCTAGGTGTGCCCTCTCCCTAACTCACCAGCTTTATCTGGTACACACTTCAGCCTGCCGTTCACCATACTTCCTCCCACAGGAGGGCCTTTGGATTTATGGCGCTCGTGTTATGCACACTCTTCCCTTCTGATTTCTCTGAGTTGATTCCTAGGAGTTAATCCTCAGCTCAGTAATCACTGCCCCAAACTTCCAATAACAGACCTTCACAACCAGGTCAGGTCTCCCTACACACGCACTTCTCCTTTATAGCAGTGATCACAGTTGGAGCTTTTTAATATAATGATATATATATTTATATCATTACTTGACGAAGGCGTGTCTTCCAGACTGTAACCTTTGAGGCAAGAGCTGTGTCTCTTTTTGCTCAACATCATAGCCAGCAAGAGCAGGAAGCTTGTTATGTATTCGGTGCTCAGTAACTGCTGTTTAATCGTTGAGTGGAATACATGAAAATGCTGAGAGTACTAGCTCTGGGCAGTGGCATTGCTGGTGTTTTTGTTTTTTCTTTGAGTATAGTTGACACATTTTTTGTTTTATTATGTTTTTTCTATGTCTTATGTGTTTTCTAATTATTCCACATTACACCTGTACTTCGTATGCAAGAAAAAGTTATAGAAATGAACACATGTGTACAAAACCATTTCTTCCTCAAGGTGTACGTCAAACATCCCAAGATTCTTGTCGTCGTGTGTTAAGCAGCGCATATTTGCTCACGGAATGGAAGAGGCATCATTCACCGAAGAACTTTCTTTGTGTAAGGTTTAGTATCACCGAAGGAAAGTACAACTAGACTTCATGTAACAGCATTTCCACTGTTAAAAACTTCCCGCAGGGGCGCCTGCATGGCTCAGTCGGTTAAGTGCCTGACTTCGGCTCGGATCATAATCTCGAGACTCGTGGGTTCGAGTCCCGTTGGGCTCTGTGCTGACAGCTCAGAGCCTGGAGCCTGCTTCGGATTCTGTGTCTCCCTCTCTCTCTCTCTGCCCCTCCTCCACTCATTCTCTCCCTCTCTCTCTCTCTCTCTCAAAAATAAACAAAAAACATTAAAACAAAAACAAAAATAAAAAACCTTCCCAGAGACTTTCACCTTAACCATCAGCCTGTACACCTCACCTGGGAGGTCGTCTAGTGCTGCCCCAATCCTGAGGACTTCCAAGTCCAACTTTCAGACAACTGTCCTCTTTACTCTTGTCCTTCCCCTCTAGGCCTTTCTGATCCCCTTTATCTCTCAATCAGCAAGTGCAAACAGTTGGGTCCTAGTGTGGGTCAGCCACAGAGGTGAGTCCTATGTGGGGGACAGACAGCCCAGGCTTGGATCCTGATCTCACAGGGCTCACTCTTCAGGAAGGGAGATGTGAAGGTGCATTATTTCCAACTGTAAGGAATAAAAGTAAAAGTGGGCTGGCCAGAAGGCAGTGCCGGGGAGATCTGACTCTCTCCCGTTCTTTTTCCTTCTTGCTCTTACTCTTTTCTAAAATATAATCGTCATTAAAACGAAACACTGTTGATTCTTTATTTCCACTCCTTTCCAGCTCTTCCCCAAATTAGATCACTAAAAGTGAAAGTAAGCTAAGTTACCCATGCTACTGTGTTAACTGTCTACTGTATGGACATAGTAGCTTCTAGAGTAAACCAAAAGATGGCTAAGAAGCCAGCCAACATAGGTTTTCAGACATACTGATGATCCCTCCAAATACCGCCTTTTTTATGACAATAATCATGCTCCCTTATAGACATGTGTTGCTTGTGTTTGCCTATGTATGGACACTGCAGGAAAACGTCATTATAAGGAATTTCTAGATTCTGTACCCAGACTAAGCCACATGCGGGTCTGGTCATCTACTCTCTCTATATGTTGACACTCAGATATCATATTTTAAATATGACAGTGTCTGAGGTGAGTATCATCCTCATACTCCAATACGAGCTTTCCAGCAAAGCTCAATTTTCTTAGGACAAATTTATCCCTCGTCTATATTGGCAGCCAAGCATCTGGAATGGTGGCTGGTCGTTTCAACATGGCACATCTAACAAGCTGGGAATATGATCCCTGGCTAGAGAGTGTGTTTGTGGGAAGTTACTCTCCCGTGGCTTGCTTCTTTGATCTTCAAAGAGATGATTACATTTCTCCCAGACACTCCTGCCCTACTGTGCCCTACTGTCCCCTACTGTGAATAACAGCTAATATTGAGTGGTTTTTGCGTGCCAGGCACTGTGCTCTACACGGTTTAACATTCCTTTCCCCACCCTACACGATCGCAGGTGCTGTTAATATTTCCTTTTACAGGTGCGGAAACTGACACACAGAGAGGTCAAGTGGCTTGTGCGATGTCACGGAGTTAGTACGAGGCAGAATTTGGATTCATTCGAGGAAAACTGATGCCAGACCCCCCCCTCCACACACACACACACATGCACACACACGTGTGTGTTTAATCATGCTGTTGTGCCATATGTCAACGCATCAGGGTTGTAGCTGGTTTTTAGGGTAAGATGGAGATCAGAGTGCTTTTAATTACAAGCGATAGAAATGCAATTTGTGCTTCCTTAAGGGAAAGGGTGTTGCATTGAGTTGGCACCACGGATGTGGCTGGACACCAGGAACCCTGGAACCAGGATGCAAATCCCATCATAATGCCCAGCCCTTGGTGTCTACTTCCCTGTGTAAGTTGCCGCTTCCTTTTCCCCTTGTCTGGTGCCCCAGCTCCTTGCCCCACCCCCACCCTCCCACTGGAAGTGAAGAAATGTCCCTTCCAACAGCCTCTCGGTACAAGCAAGCCACAGACTGCGCTGGCTCCTCCGAGCCCCAGTTCTAAACTCCTGGGGAAGGACGCTGGTGGACTAGCAGGTGCCCATGTCTAATGATTGATGGGGCAGCCTTCCAGGATGCCTCCCTCTGGACAGAAGGAAAGGGACAGTTCTCAGAGGAAGGAAGATATAGGACACATCTTCTGTTCAGACTGCCCAGCCCCCTCTTCTTTTATGAACACATTCTGCCCTCCTGACTACATCCATGGTATTTCCCTGCCCCTCCACACCACAAATCGATCCCAGGAATGGGCATAGAAATCCCTGCCAATCACTGTCCTCCACAGGAATTTTTTACCTGGATCTGGGAGAGAGGGCCCCTTTTCTCCTTTGGGTAGAAAGTCTGAGGATATTCATCAGGATCCGCTAGTGGCTGTGTCTCATGAAAAGTTTAATCTGAAAAAAAAAAAAAAAAAAAAAACAACTGGGGCAATCAGAAGGGGAAGAGGAGACAAGAAACCAAGAATGTTGATGCCATTGGAGTCCCTGGTTCCAGCCACTCCTGAAACTAGCCCAGCCCTATTCTCCTCCCAGTCCAGTTACTTGAGCCAATACAGTACCGCATTTCACTAAAGCTGGTTTATATTGGGTTTTTATTTCCACTTGCCATCCAAGAATCCTGATTAATACACAAGGCAAGCCCAAGAAAAAACTAGGGCCGGGCAGGCAAAATGGTACTCCCCCCGCCACACACACACACACACAAGGTGGGCACTAAGGGAGGGTTTTCCCTTTTACAATCTTGACAAACACCTTTCTCTTCTCACCATGCACTTTTCGTGTTAATCGGCATCCTATTTCCAGACTTATTGGGGAAGAGGGTCTAGATCTGAGATCTCCTAAACTTTTGAGTGAGTTAAGCTATGTTCTAAGTAATAGTATCTGCCGGTGAGAGAAAATCTTAATAACCCAGAAGTTACAGTTAGAAATAATAGAATAGACCTGGAATATGGGAAAATACTGTTGCCATATGTTAGAACTATTTTCTCTTCCCCCTCAACGGAAAGTGAAGGGACACCATTTCAAGCAGCACTGTTGGAGTGACTCACGGGGTATTAATAACTCTGCGGAGCGCCTACCAACATCGCAGTAGAACCACAGAGAAAGCAGGCAGCGGTGGAGTACGATTCTAAGTAAATAAGTAAATCCTGCATGTCACGAGATATGGCTCTTTGCTGAGGTATCGAATGGATCTTTTGTCTTTAAAAAGGTCTAAAGTTGAAACAGCAGTCTGTTGGGTTTGCTCTGCAAATCTGAATGCCCAGGCACTTCACCTCCGGGAGGCAGAGCCCCAAATAAGAAGGAACGAGCCAGGGACACAGTGTCCAACAGAGATGGGGCACAGGACTGGCCACGCTGTGGTGTGTGACGCATACGGGTTCCAGCTTTTTTGTCCTGAACCTCTTCTTTCCGATAAGCAAATTTTTCTATCCCAACGTGTGCATTGGGCCTCTGTCTCTTAAGCTTCCCCACAGTGAAATTGCAAAGCTCCCTTAATCTTGTCAAAGCCTGCACATGGATAAATGGCTTCTCCAACTCCCTGGGTAATTCCAGCACAGCCCTTGTTTCCGGGGGTGTGTGGGGCAGTCCAGTCCAGGGCAGAATGATCTAGCCCGTGAAGTCCATGTAGGATCTTGGAAAACATTCCATCATCCTTCCTGACAGGTTCAAGTGATCCAGTCCAGCTCTTACAGAGTCTGCATGGAGGTAGAGGTTCGGGAATGGCTCCTCTGGTCTTTCCAGCTTGCCTCCGAGATCTCCCGTGGGCCTGGGCCCTGCCCTAGACCTTGGGGATGCACCGTTTGATCACACCCTGGTGGGCAAAGTGGCCCACACCCTCTCTTCCACAATCTCTCTCTGTCTCACTCTCTTTCCCTCTGTCTCTGTCTCTCTCTCCCTCCCTCCTTCCAGTTTCTTTCATTCTCTTTACCTCTTTTCTCTCAAAGCCCCATCTCCTTGGGGCCCAACTTGACCTCCATCCCCGTGAAGGCTGTTTTTCAACCATTCTCAGCTCTGTATCCTCATTTAGTGTGTGTGTGTGTGTGTGTGTGTGTGTGCGCGTTGGAGGCAAGAGTAAGTGACCCCTCTGCTGTGTTTGGGATTGGGGTAGCAGGGAAGCATCTAACAGTCAGCTTTTGATTCCTGCCAGTGAGGCTCCCGTGCCTTGGTAAACTCTAAGAGTACCTTTCCCCTTGCAGGTCTCTTACAGAAGCCCCACCCCCCACTCCACACCTGTTACTTTACCCTCGAGTTATGCAAGAAGTAAAGCGAGGCATGGTCTGCGTATTTGTAAGCCTGAGTGTCAAGAATGAATTTACACTGGGAATTAGAACGGCAAGCAGCCTTACATCAGCGTTCTGGTGTCAGCCGTACTTACCTCTTGTGGAAGTTGGGAGGATTTCAGCTGCGAGCAACAGAAACCTTAATCTGTAACTTAAACCAAGGATCAGCAAAATATGGCCCGCGGGCCACATCCGGCTCGTCACCTGTTTTTGTACAGCCTTCAAGCTAAGTAGTTTTTGCATTTTAAACTCAAGAAGGGCCTGTGTGCTGGCCTTTGAACTTGTGCCTCTCAGCTCTCCTACTGGGGAAATGTAATCTACTAACGGCCCCAGCTGCTGCACTCTGAACCCACCAGCACGTCCAAACTGTGTCCGCACTACCCACGGATGCCCCGGCCGGTGACCAAACACTGCAGGGGTACTGAGGCAGGGCAGCTCCTGAGCCATGGGAGACTCCTCTTCCGACTTTGCCTCCAGAGCACGGTCACGGACTGAATGTATCCTCCTGAAATTCACATGGTAAAGCCCTAACCCCAAGTGTGATGGTATTTGGAGGTCTTTGGGAGGTGATTAGGTTATGAGGGTGGGGCCCTCATAAGTGGGATGAGTGCCCTTTAGGAGGGGACACCTGAGAGATGATCGCTCTTTCCCCACGGTTGTCTGCAAATTAGGAAGAAGGCTCTTGCCAGACATAGAACCTCTGGAAGCTTGATCTTGGACTTCCCAGACTCCAGAACTATGAGAAATAAATGTCTATTATTTAAGCCCTCCAGTCTATGGTATCTTGTTATTGCAGCCTGAGCAGACATCTCGGAGAGAACCAGCCTTGTCCTGTGACCTTCCCATCTTCCCCCAGAGGCATCTCCCTCAATAAATATCTTACATCAAGTCCTCCTCGTCATGTGCTGCTCCTGGAACCAGAGGAGGTGGTGATGGAACCCAAATACCAGGAGAAGACTGGGGAGGGAAGGAGCTACCACTTCTGCTGTAGACATTCAGAGGGGGTGTCCTGTCCCTCCCAAGTCCACTTTTCTTTTTCCTCTGATAACATCATGGCTCTGGTGGCTAAGGTTCTACCATGTGACTGGACCTTCAGCTCTTTGGACCAGCAATGGCCATTTGACCCAAGCTGGGCCAAATTCCTCTTCCAGGGGTCCTAGAGTGGGGAGCTGGGCTTCAGAGGCCTGAGCAGCCAGGCCAAGACAAAGCAAAGCCAGGGAGAGCAGGAATGGGCAGAAGATCCGTCTGTGGACAGGAGCAAGGAAGAGGTGGGCAAAGGAGGCGTCTGGAGAGAGCAGGGCCCAGGGTGGGGCAGCCCTCTGCGGGACAGCCCTGTTCCCACCACCAGGGCGTGCTCTTCGTCAGCTCTCCATCGGCAGCTAGTTTCTCTTCCTTGTAAGCAAAGAACCTTGACTAAAAGGGAAATTTAGAACTTTAGGGCAGGAAACCCTCAGGGAAAGACTCTGGGACCGAGGGAGAGGGGCCTCTCTGTGCCCTTTCTCAGGCCCTGATTCGTGACCATGACCACGGAGGTGATGGCCTTTCATGCTGCAGTGTGTGGGGGAGGGGGACCTGTCCTTCCTGCCACACCCCAGGTGACCTCTCTCTCACAAGGCCAAGAGGGCAGGTCTCCTGCATCCAAGTGAGTGCAACCTTCTCCACCCCTCCCCCCAGCAGTCCGTATTCCCATTTGTGGTGATTTCACAGCATCCTTAAGATGGATGGACAGGGATTTGCTTTACCTTCCGGGGACTAAACAGGGCATTTCTATTAATTTTTCCAAAGTAAATGAAGTCTGGGTGGATATTTTTAGGAAGTAATAAGGGAAATCTTTTGCTACAGAAGCACCACCTTCAAAAACTGAAAGTTGCCAGCAACCTTGTAAGCAGCTTTCCTGCTAAAAATTAAAAAACAAAAGCTTAAATTGTATTTTGGGTGAGTGCCTGTTTCATGGGCTAAAGCTATTTTTTTAATAATTTCTTTTTTTAAGTTTATTTATTATTGAGAGAGAGACAGAGAGCACAAGCTGGGGAGGAACAGAGAGAGAGGGAGACACAGAATCCGAAGCAGGCTTCAAGCTCTGGGCTGTCAGCACAGAGCCCGATGTGGGGCTCGAACTCACAAACCGTGAGATCATGACCTGAGCTGAAGTCGGACGAGCCACCCAGGCGCCCCTAAAGCTATTTAAAAAAAAATTTTTTTTAATGTTTCTTATTTTTGAGAGAGAGAGAAAGAGAGACAGAGAGCAAGCAGGGAATGGGTAGAGAGAGAGGGAGACACAGAATCTGAAGCAGGCTCCAGCTTGCTCAGCTGTCAGCACAGAGCCCAATGGGGGGCTCAAACTCACAGACCGTGAGATCATGACCTGAGCTGTAGTCAGCCGCCCAACTGACTGAGCCACCCAGGCGCCCCAAGCTATTTTTTTTTTTAATCAGTGAATGTTTTCCCTGAAAAATAAACTATCCATTGTTGATGAGTCTATTCTAGTGGAGACAGAAAAAACTCCAATTTTGGTTGATTTTTAGTGAGTGAAGTTCGAAGAGAAAGAATATGAAGAGACTTTAGAAAATGTTTTTTGGGGGAGAATTTTGAATTTTGAATTATTGAATTTTGAAAATAAAATAGTTATTAACATGGCTCCAGGTTACAAAGAGCCATGTGCAGAGAGAAGTTTCCAGAACTATGGGAAACATGATTCAGCTGTCAAAAGTACACAAAACCAACAATTCCAATTATAAGACTAAATTCCTGTATTTGTTGGGCCACAGGGTAAACGTGACAAAAGTTGTCCTTGTGCACACACGCACACACCCTCACTCGAAACGATGCCCTCACGCACCATGCTTTCTGAAGCCCGTCTCTGCCCTGGCTGACGTCTGCATCTCAGGTGGAAGGGTTTACATATTTTGATGCTGGATTCAGCTCTATTATCTGACTCAGAGGCAAAGTCAAGTTATATGAAGAAAATGTGTACAAATGGCATTTCAGCCTGAGTAAATAGAATGTTTTTGACAGAGCAAATGACCTTTTGGTCACACAATTGTCTGAGGATTTATAAAATGTCTGAGAGACCTGAAAACATGTTTGTCACCAGAAGTACAATTTCTTTTTTTTTTCCTTAAGAGAGAGAGAGTGAGCACAAGGGGGGTGGGCAGAGAGAGAGGGAGAGAGAGAATCTTAAACAGGCTTCTTGCCCAACACAGAGCCCAGCACAGGGCTCTACTCCAGACCATGAGATCATGACCTGAGCCAAAATCAAGAGTCCGATGCTTAACCGACTGAGCCACCCAGGAGCTCCCGGAAGTATGATTTCTTTTCTTTCTTTTTTTTAATGTTTATTTGTTTTGGAGAGGGAGAGAAGAGAGTGTGAGCAGGGGAGAGGCAGAGAGAGAGGGAGACACACAGAATCTGAAGCAGGCTCCAGGCTCCGAGCTGTCAGTGTAGAGCCCATGCAGGGTTTGAACTCACGAACTGTGAGATCGTGACCTCAGCCGAAGTCAGACGCTTAACCGACTAAGCCACCCAGGTGCCCAAAAGTATAATTTCCTAATAGAATTAAGAAAAGAAAAGCAAAGGGAAAGGAAAGAAAAGAAAAGGAAAGAAGAGAAGAGAAGAGAAGAGAAGAGAAGAGAGAAGAGAAAAGAAAAGAAAGTTGTCCTTGTGATAGAAAGTGAGGCCAAAGAAAACGTTTAGGGACTCTATTGCCCACTCACGCAAGTAATCTGCTTCTCTCCCTTTCTCTTCCTGCCATTTTAGTCCTGCTAGAAACCCAAATGGCTGGTTTCAGAAGGCCTCCCTGCCTTCCACCATCTGAATTTCAGATTCTACCGAACAGGCTTCCAGCAGGGCTCTGACTCTAGTAGGTTAAAGATGATGAAGATAGCAAAGTCTCTAAAAACAGCTGGCCACGCACTTTCCATCAGCCTTCACCACTGTACCTTCCACCCGTGCTGCAGAATGTTCGTTGTGACCACATCTTCACCAGTTTGGGTAGTACAATAGAAAAAAAAAATCTTCTCAGTTTGATAGATGATAATCGCATCCAACTGTTGTTTTACTTTGCATTTCTTTGGTAACATTAAACATTTTCTCATCAATTCCTCTATTCATCATCCATCCTCTTTGGGTAATATCTGTCTAAATTCTTTGCCCCTTTTGCCCAGGCTAGGGGTAGACAATTACCTATGTGTTCTTTGGGGGGAAGGCTGGAAAGATTTGATTTTTTTTTTTATATATATTTTTCAGGATTTGTCCAAGATAGCTTTTTTTTTATCAGGCAGATAGAACGTGGCTATTGGCCTGGTCACTTAACCTTGGTAAGCATCCTCCCAGGAAGGTGTGAAAATTCTTCATTTCCTGTTTATGAGGCATTGTCTTATCTTTGAATGAGAAGTTCTGCTAAGTAAGGTACTATCAGGGGGACCACAGTTTTCCCAAGATGCAACTTCTTTTTTTTTTTAAGGTTTATTTATTTTTGAGAGAGAGAGAGACAGAGAGAGAGCAGCAGAGGGGCAGAGAGAGGGAGACAGAGGATCCGAAGCACGGTCTGCACTGACAGCACAGAGTCCGATGTGGGGCTCAAACTCATGAACCACAAGATCATGACCTGAGTCGAAGTCAGACACTCAACTACCCAGGCACTCCCCAAGTTGCAACTTCTGAGGGAGAGTGAAAACCAAGTAATTTCAGAAGGGTGAGTAGAAGCTGAAGTCCTCCAGCTCAGCAGCTGTGTTGGGCGGGACCCAGAGCATATTGTAATGGTGACTTTACATTCATTTGGACCCAAAAATGATATCATCCATGTATTCCTGGAAGTCGGGGTACCCCTCCTGTAGGTCCCAGTGGGTGGAGAGGTATAGAGGTATAGGGCCTACATGCCCAGTGGGTTGGCTAGAGCCCTTGTATATCATCTCCTTCCTTAGGCTCTTGACTGCCTCCTTTCTTTGGGTCAGGGCCCCTTTGAGACTTAATTAGTGAATTCAGCAAGAATTTATTAAATGCCTAATATGTGCCAGGCACTATTCTAGGTGCGATGGCTAGACCTGTATTTCTTTCCTTAAAGAGTCTCCATTCTAATGGGGAGAGACAAGCCAAAAAAACCTGGGCATGTGAAAGAAGCAAATTATGTATGCGTGTGGGCAATGGGAGCTATGGCCAAAAAGAAAAAGTTGAGCAGAGTAAGGATGATGGTGGGGGGCAGGGGTACAGTTTGCATGTCGAGAGGGTGGCCAGGATAGACCTCATTGAGAAGGTTAGATTTCGTTTTTTAAATGTTTTAATGTTTGTTTAATTAAACATTAATTAAATAAGACAGAACACGAGCAGCAGAGGGGCAGAGAGAGAGGGAGACACAGAATCCAAAGCAGGTTCCAGGCTCTGAGCTGTCAGCACAGTGCCAGATGCAGGGCTCAAACCCACGGACCACAGGATCGTGACCTAAGCTGAAGTTGGACACTTAACCAACGGAGCCACCCAGGCGCCCTGAGAAGGTTAGATTTTAGCAAAGACCTTAAAGAGGTGAAGGAGTTAGCTAAGAGGTTATCTAGGGGGAGAGCATTCAGGCAGAGGGCCCAGCTAGGGCAGGCTCCGTAGCAGGTGCAGTTGGAGGACACCCAATGCTCTGTAGCAGCCTGTGCCCCCGGCCCCCTGTTGTAGTGGCTGTTGGCTGTTAAAGGCTCACACTCGTCCCCTTCTCTGGAGGATTGCCATAGGCTGACCTCCCTTCCTAGAGATGCCTGGGAGGTGGCCAATGACTGACTGACAGGAGGCGGCATAGGTGTCCAGTGCCCTAACCTCTGCACAGGACAATCTCCATGGTGTGATGTACATCCCTTCCCAAGCTGCCCAGGGGACAGGCTTAGGCTTGACTTCTTCTGAAACTACAGTTCTGCCTAACTTCTTTGACCTATCCTGCTGCCCTCAATGCCTCTCCTGATGCTTGGATTGAGAGCATTTCCTCAATAAATCCCTTGCACGAGAACCCCAGTCTCAGGCTCTGCTTCTAGGGAACCCGGCCCAAGGCAGCTCTAAGGCCAGAGCTTGCCCGATATGTCCAAAAACCAGCAGGGAAGCCTTCGAGGTTAAAACAAACCTCTCCGGGAAATGTACCATTATGTACACATTTGCATAGAACTCTGCCTGAGACACTATGGAACCAGATTCAGAGTTCTGAATTTTCTCATGCTCTGCCTAAGGGCTGGAAACCCCACATGTTGACTTCCTGTTACACCATCCCTTTCTCCACCAAAGGGTTGGAAGGGTACCTTCTCAGACAGGACTTTCTGTCTTCATTTAGGAAAAGCTTCCCACTTGCACCTTTCCAAAGTTGCTTTCCTGGAAAATGACTGACTCCATCTCCTATCAGCTGACTTGGGTCGTCCCCAAAATTTGTGTGCTGAATCCCTAACCCCCCAATGTGACTATAATTGGACACAGGGCTTTCAGGAGACAAAGTTAAATGAGGTCATAAGTGTGGGGCCCTAATCCAATAGGAATGTTGGCCTTATAGAAAGAGGAAGAGGATAGAGATCTCTTTCCCTCTCTCTTGCCATGCACGTGCAGACATTGAGAAAACTGGCCGCCTGGGGACCAGGAAGTGGGCTCTCACCGGAAACTGAACAGTATGGTGTTTTGTCGTGGCAGTCGGAGCAGACCGTCAAAACTACAAAATCATGCAAACTGCAAAAGACGAAGGGAAATTCTAGAGGTAGGTTTGTGAGGATTACTCTTCTGATCCCGCCGGGATGCGGTTCCATCACCCCGGGCCACTGATAGTGGGTTTGAAAATGTGAGGCAAACCAGGACTCAACTTGCTTTTCTATTTTCACTCCTAACCAAAAGATGGAAGCATTGTAAAAGGTCTGAAGATAGAGACTGAAGGAAAGTTTTCTTAGAATTTTGATCATTTCCTGTGTCACTGCTGTTCTGCGAATGCAGAACAGTCTCCTCTTGCATAGAAAATTAATTCCGAGAGGTAATTAGCTTATTTTTTCTGTAAAATGCTTAACCCACCTCTACGTATCCTAGCAGTACAACCGAACGCTTGACAAGGAGTTGGAAAGCATGCATTTGAAGGCTGAAGACAGTTTGGAGACTTGGTTCTCCACCTTTCTTCTGTGGACTTGGCCAAGTGCCATGACCTCCCTGAACCTCAGTTTCCTTCTCTATAAAATATGGGCAAGACTCACCCTACTGAGTAGTGAGGATCAAGCAAAGAACGCGTATGACTGTGTATTTTTATTTGGCCTTAAAGGCAACTGGTATTAGAACCTCTCTTAGCAATCCTGAGATAGGTAACCCGCTAGATGTTCGTAAATTTACCCTGTTTGTGATTAGACTGTCATGTGGCCAGGCCAAGAGAAGTTCAAGAGAGCCGAAGGACGGTCCTTAATCCTAGACACACACCTGCCTCCAGCCCGGTGCTGAGAGGATGCCAAGTTTTGGAGTCTGCCCCCAGGTGAGGGAATGGGCAGGTCCCCCAGGACAAATGGACTTGCTACATCAGCCAAGCAGCTACATCAGCATCACCTGGGAAGTTGACTAAAATGCATGTGGCTGGTTTCACCTGGCCCTGTCCCTAAGGGCTACTGAATCAGATTCTCTGTGAGTGGCCCCCAAACCTGCATTTTGAAGCGGGTTCCTCGAGTGATTTTTATGCACTCCTAAGTTGGGAAGAATGGTTCTGGCGGAGCCACTTCAGATATTATAGTCACTAACAGGTTACTGTCGATGTTGTCCCTAAGTTATAAGTGAACGTTTTGAATGGCTTGCTTTGAACAGCTTGCGGTGTAAATTTATTCCCCAAAATACGCAGTATTCATAGGCTGTTTATTGACCAAAAAAATTGGAGCTTATCATATATCATCAAGGATTAGTAGTTAGATTATGTAAACTATTCAAGTCATAGATGATCACATACTCATGTCCAATTAAGGTGATTTAAGAGGAACAATTGGAAACTCTTTTTTGCATGTATTCACTGAAGGTCAGTTACATAAAAGATCAGGAAAGTCCCACAGTGGTAGTTAGAGGATCTGGGCACAATCAAGACAGTTGCATTATGAGGTCTGATTCTTGTTTTGGTGCTTGTGGGTCTGATGCCAAGACGCACAGCCAATTAAATGGCAACGAGCTGTATTTTGCAATGAACGAGAGCAAAGGTTCACTTAAATTTAGCATTCTGACTTCATTAAAATCTTTTATGCCAGCACATAGAACATGCTGTGAAAAAGAAATCACAGAATGACATAAAACAACCCTTCTGTCATCTGGGAATCTATATTTAGAATCATTTCTAAATGGTTCTGCACCATCGGGACTGTGCGAAAGATTTTCCCTTTCATTATGTTACTTTATGAACCAGAACCAAAAATCTAAGATGGCTAGTTTTAATATTTTTTGTTAACACCATATTGTTGGATGGTATAATGCCAGCAGCAAGAGCGATTGGGCAAAAACCTGTTGTCCGTATGCTGCGGGATGAATAATAATTTCCTGAGTGGAAACAAGGAAAGAGTGAGCCTCGAAAACTCTGAAATGTATGAAATAGGCTGTCTCAGTGATGTCCGTTGAATGCAAGGACACAGCCCTGGCCATCAGATCCGTCACACCCTATAGGTGCCGTCCTCATGGGTCTTGCAAGGTAGGACTCCCAGAACCCAATTATCTTGAGAAAGGCTCAATCAGGAAGCTTCTGGGTACAAACAGTGAGCACCATGATGTATTAATCATGACTTTCACTTCTCATTTATCACTTCCAAGCATATGTATATTTATGTATATTTACTCATGTATATTTATCATCCTTTTCGCAAATGAAGGAGAAGGAAACTGGTCTCAACTAATCAATGGCAAAGTTGGGATTTGAACCCAGCTCTGACCCCAAACCATTCCCCTGCTTTATTACACCACTTTGCTTCCTTTGCGCATGACTATGTGCAGCAGTTTGAACAGCAGCTCCCCACTGAAATTCAGATTCCTAGGCACCATCAGTACCAAGGGAACCCTGCACTCTGGTGGGCCTGGGAACATGCATTCTTGCAGGTTGGGCAGGCGATCCTCACCCATGGCAAACTTCGAGTGTTATTATTTTGGCGGGGGGGGGGGGATCCAGAAGAAGCCTGAGACACAGTAGCTGCCCTTCACGCTTCTGCAAACCAGCTGGAGAGAGCAGCTCCTGGGAAACCAAAGCAAAACCTGCCATTTACTTCTGCGCCGTTTGTAGCAAATTGTGAAACCCCAGGCTGTCTTCCACCTGGTGCTCAGTGTGCTTTTGAGCCGTCCCGCTTTGTGATCAGGTGGTATTTACTTGAGGAATCAAATCCTCGTATTAACAGAAGCAAAACATAATTAGGAAAATCTGTTATAAAAACCATTCTGCTTTCCAAGCCAAATATAAATTACTTTGGAGTAAGTCATGCCAAGAATCCCACTCCATTAGCTCATGTAATTAAGAGCGGCTGTCATGCCAATTACTGTCACTGTCTATTTTTATTAATTGTTTAAATATGTGCCCCCCCACCATCTTTTACTCCCAATGTATGTCTAGTTTGGAAGAGTTGCTGGCAAAAGGTGATCTTATCCATTTTTGTAGCGGATTTTGCTGCTGATTTTGGTGCCGTTGTCCGCTCACCTCCTCCATTCTTTGCGCTTCTCGGTGTGTTCCCTATCCAGAGGCTGACCCCCCTACGGACAGTGTCGCTGCCCGAGCTTCCTTGCCTTCTGGCCTCTGCTTTGGGCTTGGGCAATGGAAGAACCAGCGCGGGATAAAAGAGGAGAGGGGCGCCTGGGGGGCTCAGCTGGTTAAGCGTCTGACTCTCCATTTCAGCTCAGGTCATGATCTCATGGTGCCTGAGATTAAGCCCCGCATCACGCTCTGCACGTAGAGCCTGCTTGGGATTCTCTCCCTCTGCCCCTCTCCTGCTCGCTCTCTCTTAAAATAAATAAATAAAACTTTAAAAAGAGAGAAGGAAAAAAGGGAGGGAGGGGTGCCTTTAAGCCATGCCCTTCTCTGCTCTTCCTGGTTTCTTTTATGGCTACAGCTTCTAGCAGGGACCCCTCTTTCTGACTCTAACTCTCACTGCCTTAGATAGCAAGTGGTCTAAGGGAGGTAGTATCTTCTTGCTGTGGCTGGTCCCTGGGTGCCTCAATACCCTTGCTGGCTCTGTCCACTCTGCCCGAGTCTCTGTAAACAGGGTCTCATTTAAGGTATCCCTTGAGCGTGCCCTTTTCCCTATACGTTCAGGTGTATCCATTTATATTCACAGCTATGTGCTCACAAAGAGGTCCAGTCTATCCCAATTACTGGCTTAACTGGAAATACAATTCCTGTGTGAACTCTTGGATTCACTTTAAAACATATACACACACACACACACACACACACACACACACACACACAAATATATACAGCTGACCTTGAACAATGAATGCAGGAGGTGACAGCACGAAACCCCCTCATGCAGTCAAAAATCGGCGGATAACTTTTGGCTCCCTTAAAACTCAACTAAGAATAGCCTTACTGATAACATAAACAACCGATTAATCTCTGTTGTGTACATGTCTTACCTACTGTCCTCTTACAATAACGTAAGCTAGAGGAAAGAAAATGATATTAAAAATCATAGGAGAAAATACATTTGCAGTATATTCTGTATAAAAATAAAATCCACGTAGGGGCGCCTGGGTGGCTCAGTCAGTTAAGCGTCCGACTTTGGCTCAGGTCAGGATCTCACGGTTCGTGGGTTCGAGCCCCGCGTTGGGCTCTGTGCTGACAGCTTGGAGCCTGCTTCGGATTCTGTGTCTCCCTCTCTCTCTGCCCCTCCCCTGCTTATGCTCTCTCTCTGTCTCTCAAAAATAAATAAATGTAAAAAAAATTAAAAAAATAAAATAAAATCCACGTAGAAGTGGACTCCTGCAGTTCAAACCTGTGTTGTTCAAGGGTTAGCATGAAAAATACTAAAGGTGACTACCTAAGATAACTCCTCCCCCCTTCCCGAGGCGGGAAGACTTCGTTGGTTCCATTGAGGAAATTGCCAGAGGCGGGTTACAGGGAAAGGGAAAACATGAGCGTCTAAGTGTAGCTTGGTGTAAGAGGAATTGCAGAGAGCAGAGTGAGGAAGACTGGGCGTCAGTCCTGGTGGGAGGAGGGGGAGGGGAGGAGGGGGAGGGGAGGAGAGAAGCAGCAGGATGCCCTGATCTGTGGGGAGAACTGGCAAGGAGGATGTTAAGAGGCTTCCTGTGGATTATGCGGCCCAGTTATCAGCAACATTTCTTCTCAAGGCTGTGGGGTTTTAAACATGTCTGTGAGGGGCACCTGGGGGGCCCTGTTGTTGAAGCGTTCAACTCTCGGTTTCAGCTCAGGCCGTGACCTCAGGGTCCTGAGATTCTCTCCCTCTACTGCCTGTGCACTCTCTCTCCAAACAAAAACAAGGGGCACCTGGGTGGCTCAGTCGGCTGAGCTTCCGATTTCAGCTCAGGCCATGATCTCACGGTTTGTGGGTTTGAGCCCCGTGTCGGGCTCTGTGCTGAGAGCTCGGAGCCTGGAGCCTGCTTTGGATTCTGCGTCTCCCTCTCTTTCTGTTCTTCCCCCGCTTGCACTCTGTCTCTCTCTCTCTCAAACATAAATAAAGGTTTTAAAAATTAAAAACAAAAACAAAAAAGTGAGTTCTTTGACACTTCCCCCAACAGAAGGTGAAGCCTGGTTCCCTCCTGGAATGTGGGCTCGCCTCACCTGGAATGCAGCACAGCAATTCAGAGCCTGGGCCATAGCCGTTCCCACACCACTGAGGTCCCAGCCGACAGCCAGCATCAGCCACCAGGCCTGTGAACGAATGAACTTCCAATGGTTCTGGCCCCCGGCCTTCAAGCTCACCCAGTAACGGTGATGGGAGCTGAGACCAGCTGTTTCCAACCAGCCCTGACCAAATTGCAAATTTGTGTGCAAAATGAGTGTTGTTCAAAGCCACTGGGTTTGGGGGTGCTGTGTTACATGGCAAGAGATGGCTGGCACAAAGTTTTCACAGTCAGATTTGGGCGTTTTAAGCTGGCTTTCAGGTGGCCCTGTGTTTACCAGTAACAAGGAGATGATACAGAGAAATAGCAGATACTAGGATTTTTTTTTTTTAATTTTCTAAGGAGGCTTCTGAAAAGCCCTTCTTAGGGAGGGCTGTGTATGTAACAAACACTGGGTGCCCAACGCGTAGGCGGTGCTTCATAAATTGATATTTTGGATGAGCAAATAAGCCAGACGGGGAGTGGGATCCCAGAGGGGACACTTCAGTACCAATAGCCAGTAAGGGTGAGCTTTGATGCTTCTAAGGCACTTGTTTGGCTCAGGACCTGGATGAGTGGATGATGCAGGTTTGCGCTGGAGCTCATTTGCTCCGTTTACTAGAGAAGGGAGCCAGGAGACAGCTCTACAGTGTTATCTGTATGTAGGAAGGAAGGAAAATGGGTTTAAAAGCTAGTACTGGAGTTTTTCAGAGAGGAAACTACTTTTCTGTAGCAGAACATCTTGGAGGATCATGCCTACTATGAGGTGCTGACCCCCAAGGCATGGCCGGGATGGGCTTTGAACGAGATGCAGAACATGTTACCCAATAGGACAAAGTGGGAAGATCGTGGAGGGCAAGTGTGGGGGCAGGGGGTCCCGGCGAAAGGAGATCAGGGAAAAATTGCTGGTGGCCGGGTAACTGAAGACTTGTAAGAACAAACCTGTCTAGGGCCGCCTGGGTGGCTCAGTGGGTTAAGTGCCCGACTCT
Organism: Panthera uncia; assembly: GCF_023721935.1. NCBI lineage: Eukaryota > Metazoa > Chordata > Mammalia > Carnivora > Felidae > Panthera > Panthera uncia. Next base: position 7,009,529 of record NW_026057584.1, read on the forward strand.
TGATTTCGGCTCGGGTCACGATCTGACGGTCCGTGGGATCGAGCCCTGCATCAGGTTCCATGCTGACAGAGTGGAACCTGCTTGGGATTCCCTTTCTCCCTCTCTCTCTGCCCTTCCCTGCTCTCTTTCTCTCTCTCTCAAAATACATCAATGAACTTAAAAACAAAAAGAACAAACATGTCTCATAGTTATTTGTAAGTTGTTGGCCAGGATGTTCTGTGATGGACCAACCATCCGATGTCTTACAGTTTCACTGAACTCCGTCTTACTTGTGGACTTGCAGCAGTGCTGTTTTGTAGAGCAAAGAAATCAGGGCAGCGTTCAGCATGGGACAGCAAAGGGTCAAAAAGCCAGATGTATGGAGGGAATACAGAGGTGGGACCAGAGACCACTGGAAGAAGTTCCCCAAGAACCCCCTTCTTTGGTGGTGACTCTCGAGATGCAAATACGTGTCTTTAGCCCTTCACAGTCTATTCAGAATTAATATTGTCCCATGTCAAGTATAATGTCTAAAATTTGCAAGCATATAGCTTCATTTTCCACCCTCTTCTATTCTTTATGACACTCACTGCAACCACTACGATAAAATCCTTGTAATCATTGCTTTACGCAGTCGTATTTTAAAGAAATTAAAAGAGAAGGAGGGTCTTTTCTATTTATCCTCATATTATCACTTCCGATGCTTTATTTTCCTTCTTGAAGATCCGAGCTTCTACCTATCGTTATAACCCATCAGCCTGAAGAAATTCCTTTATCCTTTTTTTGGTGGTAGATCGGAGAGCAAAGTTTTCTATTATCTGAAAATGACTTTATTTCACCTTAATGCATTTTTTTTTAAGTTTACTTATTTGTTTTGTGAGAGACAGAGAGAACATGACCAAGGGAGGAGCAGAGAGAGAGGGAGACAGAGAAGAATCCCAAGCAGACTCTGTGCTGCCAGCACAGAGCCCAACTCATGGCTTGAACCCACGAAAACTGTAAGATCATGACCTGAACTGAAACCAAGAGTAAGACACTTAACTGACTGAACCACCCAGGCACCCCTATTTCACCTTAATTCTTGAAGGATCTTCTCACAAGGACTAGAATTCTGGGTTGACTTTTTTAAAAAAAATGTCTATTTCTCTGCTGAGATTTTATCTATGTATTTCAAGAATATTTTTCTTAAAAAAAATTTTTTTAATGTCTGTTTATTTTTCAGACAGAGAGAGAGAGAGAGAGCACAAGCAGGGAAGGGGCAGAGAGAGAGGGAGACACAGAATGTGAAGCAGGCTCCAGGCTCTGAGCTGTCAGCACATAGCCCAACATGGGGCTTGAACTCGGGAACAGGGAGATCATGGCCTGAGCTGAGGTCAGACGCTTAACCCACTGAGCCACCCAGGCACCTCTTAGGAGTATTTTTCCTAAGGTCCTTGGGTATAGTTTCATAGGTGCTTTAATGTCTTTGCTAATTTTTTAAAATATTTATTTATTTATTTATTTATTTATTTTGAGCAAGAGAGAGAGACAGAGTGCAAGTAGGGGAAGGGCAGAGAGAGAAGGAGACACAGAATCTGAAGCACGCTTCAGGCTCTGAGCTGTTAGCACAGAGACCGATGGAGGGCTCGAACTCACAGACCATGAGATCATGACCTGAGCTGAAGTCAGATGCTCAACCGACTGAGCCACCCAGGCGCCCCATTTTGTTTTGTTTTGTTTTGTTTGTTTGTTTGTTTGTTTGTTTTAGAAAAAGAGAGAGAGAGAGAGAGTGGGGGAGAGGAGCAGAGGGAGGGAGAAAGAGAGAGAGAAAGAAAGAATCTTAAGCAGGCTCCACGCTCAGCCACCCAGGCGCCCCTCTTTACTAATTCTAATTTATGGAATGGGATTGATCTCTGCTGCTTATCTTTTCTTTTGAGATAGGTCACGTATTGCAGATTCTTTTTATATAAATCCGTCTTGCAGAAGGTGCTGGACATTGGGAATGATAAATTGTGGATTCTCAGAATTCTATTCTGTTCCTCTGGGGAGGAGGACTGTTTCGGTTAGTTTTTGAGGCAGGTGGTGTGGCTAAACTCACTGCAAATCCTGTCCCTCCTGAGGTGTGGAATAACTTGACCAAAGTAACACAGCTAGCTTAAGAGTGAAATAGAGCTTTTTTTATTTTTTTTATTTTTGAGAGAGTGAAACAAAGTGAGACTGGGGGAGGGGCAGAGAGAGAGGGAGGCACAGGATTGGAAACAGGCTCCAGGCTCTGAGCTGTCAGCACAGAGCCCGACGCGGGGCCCGAACCCACGGACTGTGAGCTCATGACCTGAGCCGAAGTCAGATGCTCAACCGACTGAGCCACCCAGGCGCCCCGTGAGTGAAACAGAGCTTTGACAGGGGATATATACTTTTCTCAATTTTCATCTAATGCTTAACAATTCTACCCTAGGGGCATCTGGGTGGCTCCGTTGGTTGAGAGTCTGGCTTTTGACCTTGGCTCAGGTAACGGTCTCATGGTTCACAGGATTGTGCCCGATGTTGGTCTATGCGTGCCAACAGCATGGAGCCTGCTTGGGATCCTCTCTCTCCACCTCTCTCTCTGCCCCTCCTCTGCTCGTGTGTGCACACGATCTCTGTCTCTGTCTCTGTCTCCCTCTCAAAATAAATAATTTAAAAACAAACGAACAAAAAGAATTCTACCCTAAAACAAGCACTCCCTTAGCTTTGATTTGGTTCTCTTTGATGGGAAACCAGAACTTACAATCCAGTCTGCAGTGAGTGTTATTTCCTATTACTCCTCTTTGCTTGCTACAGACTTGTACCTGAGAGATTTGAAGTGCCTCATTCCAGCTGTGGAAGCACAGTAGTCCTCCTGCTCTGGGGGATGGGGTCTTGGAGTCTTCATGGGCTCCTCAGATAGATGGAACATCCCTAGGGTTGCCAAATAAAATTCAGGATACCCAGTTAAATTTTAGTATCAGATTTTAAAAACCCTGGGTGGCTCAGTTGGTTGGGCGTCTGGCTCTTGATTTCAGCTCAGGTCATGATCCCAGGGTCATGGGATCAAGCCCCGCATCAGGCTCTGTGCTGAGCATGGAACCTGATTAAGATTCTCTCTCCGTCTCTCTCTCTCTCCCTCCCTCCCTTCCTCTGCCCCTCCCCAACTTGTGTGCCCTCTCTCTCTGACAAAAAAACCCATACATTTTTAGTGTGAATTATTTGAGACAGACTAACTGTAGAAATAAGTGAAGACCGATCAAATGAGAAAGACCAAGGCCATCTACTCAGAATTTGCTAGAGCGAGGGAGACAGCCACGGTCCCTGCCTTGCCGCAGAGCCTCAAAGGCAGGCAGGGGAGTCGGGGAGCTCACAGGGGAAATGGGGGGTCTGCGGTGTGCCCCGATGGGAGCCTGGGGCCCAGGGAAGCTTGGAGACGGGCTAACTAGAAGCGAGTGGCTACGGGACTGGTTGTGGGGGCCATATTTGGCTCTCTGGTTGGTCCTAAGTTGGAAGCAGGCACAAAAATTAGGGAAGCTCTTGGTTATTAATCGAATCCTGGCTATTTGGGGCCAGTTGTTAGAGATGCTGTTGATTGGCTGGCTGGACTGTCACAAAGAGACCGCAGGCTGCCCCCCTGGGCCGGTGACTGTGGAGGACGGCTTGGCTTCCTGGCAGCTTGCGGGTCAGAGTTCTAGTTCTACGTATGGTCTGACCCCTGTCTGTGTATTCAGCCTCTCGTTATATTATTCGGGACACACGTACGCTAAGTCTCTCTTCAGACAGTGTCTCTGAGCACTCAGGAGTACCAGCCCGAAAGCACAGAGTACAAACAGGAGAGGCCAGCGGGCACTCTGGTTGGAGTGGAGCTGGTGGAGCAGGTACGTTGGTGCCCCACCATGACGCTCTGGCCGCCGCGGGCCAGAAGAGCTGAGGAATTAACACCTCCAGAGGCGGCCCTTCACCGAGGCTCAGGGGAGCTGGGGTGAAAGCCCCCAGCTCTCTCCTCTGGTGGGATGATGCAGGCGTGGGGCCCACGGAATAAGTCCCACCTGGCCGCAGGGGCCGCCTGCTCCCAGGGCGTCCCTCATTGGCTTCCTTCCCTTCTTGGTCTTAATTCCCTACTTTGTCACAAAGACTGTTTCTGGGGAACCCAGACTAATAAGACAGGTGGACATTAGCGGACCCCAAATGAAGCTCTTGGAAGTGTTAGACGTAGGACATACGGAGCGAGGGCTAGGACCGTGGGCCAAGCAGAGACAAGAAGCAGCAGAGTGGTGAATACGGTGGCTGGCATCCGATGGCATCTCAGGACTGGGGCCCCGGGGCTGACCCTGGGCTCACAGGGGGCTCGGACCCCGACGGCCGTTCCTGCTCCCTCCAGGCACGGCTGTGAAACCTCCTCGCTTTCCAGACACCCTGGTGCCGGACCCCATCCCCTGAGGCGACCCCCACACCTTTGTCCCTTGAAACGGGAGGAGCCTAACTGGCCTGGTGATATTTCTGCAGATGTGTGGGGAGAGCCTCCTTCCGGGTCTGCTGCTTTTGGCTGTTTTTGGGTGTGAGGAAGTGTGTCCTTATCTTCCCCAGAAGGAATAACTTTCTCAGGGGAAGTGTGGTACGGGAGTTATTCACTTCCGGGGATGATTCTGCCCCTCCCCCGTCACGCACTGGGACATTTAGCAGCGTTGGGGAGGGGGCGGGGTGTCCTGGCATCCGGTGGGCAGAGGCCAGGGATGCCGCTAAACACCTCCAACGCCCAGGACGGCCCCACAACATTGATTTGGCCCCAAGTGTCAGTGCTGCCACGGCTGAGAACCTGCTCTAGGGTGAGCGGCCCTTATCTTTTTTTTTTTTTTAAGTTCATTTATTTTTGAGAGGGAGACAGAGACAGCATGAGTGGGAGAGGGGCAGGGAGAGAGGGAGACGCAGAATCCCAAGTGCTGACGGGCCCAGGCCACTAGCTCTCCTGTCCCAGGTGTCACGGACACGTGTGGCCCTGGGAGTGACCAGGCCAAAGCCATGCAGTTCGTCAGATCCGGAGCCAGGACCTGGCCCAAGAACCCGGGATTGAAGGAGTCACCGGGAGAAGCGGTCGTGAGGGGCAAAAACTCGGCAGCTTCCACACAAGCGGGCTTTCTGGCAGCCGAGGCTGAAATGGAAACACGAAGACCTACCCTGCTTTTGTCAGATCATCACTCGGGCTACAGCAGACGTTCGTTGAGGGTTCGCACGTGGCCACGGTTGATTCGTCACGGTTAGGTCTCTCCGCCCTCACAACGACAGCCCGAGTGCATGACATCACTCTCTTTTTGCAGGTGGGGAAAAGGAGGCGATGCCAGGTGAAGCGCTTAGTCAAGGTCATGCGGTGTGACCCCAGAGCCCGAGACCCTCACCACCGTGGTAATGGCCTTTCTAAGTGCTAAGTCGCAAAATGTTTCCCCAGCTAACTCCTGAAGGAAATTCAGAGCACGGGTCTGTTGTCCACACACCTCTTACCACATGGTAATATAGCTGTTAGCCCGCAAACGGGCCTCTGCTCGAAGCTGGGAGCCCTGCCTTATTCTTTGGGGGTCCTCCCAGCCTGGCATGGAGCCTGGCCCATTTGGGGCACATGTAGGCACTCTGGCTCCAGAGTCTGTGCTCTTAGTCACTGCCCATCCCGCAAGCTGGTTTGTAAAATAACTGAAGCAAGACAAACCGTGTCTGGGGATATGCTCAAAATTAGACGTGAACATTCTATTGACATCCCATGCACTAAAACATGACTCCACAGAATTCCAAGGACAGCCTCTCCTGCCTGCCTCTCCACCCCTTCCCTCTCCTCCCCGGGGCCCCTGCTGGGGCCGCAGTTTGGAGCACTGCCGACCATCACTCCTCCTGGCATCCACGGGCAGTGCTCACACCCCCCCCCCCCCCCTGCCCACCCCCCCCCCCCTTCCCCGCTCTGAAGGCCGGGGCCGGGCAGAGGCAAGACCGGCGCTGGGGCGCTACATTCAGGTGGTGCAAGCTCAGGTGGCCAGCTGAGAGTGAATGCCCCTGACCTTTTACTCCCAGGAGCCTCACTTGCTCTACTCTGTCCTTGACCTGCCTCAACACATGAGCAGCATGTCACTGTCTGCTTGAGTCCCTGTGGACCCCAGTGCCTGCAGGATGAAGCATGGGCTGTGACTCATTCACTTGGTTAGGGAAGGAGGAAGAAGCCAAATGAGAGAGAAACAGAAGGGCTGGAGCAGTCTTCCACGGGACGGGGCGATCCAGAACGGCACAGGCTATGCGGCCACTGGGACTGCCAACATGTCCCAGATGGAAAGGAGGGTGGCCCTGTGAGGTATGGCTGGGTGCCCGCACAGGGACGTCCTCGTGTCCTTGAGGCCTGTTCCACTGGCTTAGGCGGTCTGAGTGACTCTGGTCTGTGTAGCCAAAGCAATCCAACCAGAGCCCTGGCCTCGACTAGCCCTTCCTTGACTTCATCTAGCCCAACTGGCCCCAGCCAGCCCCCTGTTCTCAAGGCTTCCCTACCCCCCGCCTTGCTTGTCTAGTCATTCTCTTGCCCAGATGTTGGAGGCCTTTACCCACCGCCTTCTAGGACATTCCTATAGTCCCAAGAAGCCCAGCTCAGCAACCCCCCTGATTGCGGCCTGCTTCCCCAGTGTGATCTCTCCAGAGCCCTCCCATACCACTGTCTGGTCTCCTAGAAAGAGGGAGAGGCTAATGTTAATGTTCAGTGAAACCCACACCAGGGCGGGCCCTGAGTCTCTGCAGAGCTGAGCTCACGAATCTGCACAACTTCACCATGCAGATGGCGTCCTTCTCCCCATTTTATGGACAAGGAAACCGAGGTTCAGAAAGGCTAAGGCCCAGTATGAGATTATATTTTTAGGAAACGAAAGACATTTAAACTCCATTCTGTCTGACCACCCCTCCCCCTTGAGGTCCCCTTTAATAAGCGTGCTGACCCCCGAGGCCCTGCACATGCCACCAACACCTATGTGGCTGGGGGAACGAAGGCAGGCCATGAGCTGTGCACACGTAGCATGTAAGCACTCACAGATGAGTCCAGTGCACAGACGGGTCTGCGGTGACCTGAGAAGAGGGGTCTCAATCAGCAAAGAACAGGAAACAACCTGCCAGTGTCGTTCCGGAGCAGTGCAGATTTCCCAAAACGAGATCTTTTTAGGTGGGAGATGTCCCTCTTGGACTGTGGGTGGGGTTTTCTGTGGGGGTGAGACCAGGCATTTGCATTATAAAGGTCTCTTTCCATTGCGTTTGCTGCCTTGCAGAAGCCTCCTAGGCCTTCAGATGGCTGGATCTCCATGGAAATTAGTTTGCAGAGAGAAAGGAGCTATTTTAAGGACCAGCGAAGATGAGGACCTGTAGGCTGGGGTTAGGGAAGGTAGCTGTGGGAGAGAGCTTTTCTGAATGACTCACTAACTTCCCTCTTATCGAGGTGGAAAAAAATGGCATGGAAAAAGAACGGAAACCCAGGAACAAGGAGGAGCAGTGTGGCTGACCCCCTCCCCGCCAGGGGGGTCGGGAAGGGGGGTTGGCACGGAGCCGCTGGGGGTGGCGATGCTGGGTGTGAACTGCCATTGGAGAATATCCATTGCGATTATACCTTCCCGTCAGCATAAACTCTGCCATTTGAACCAGCTTTCACACAATCACACAAGGAAGGAAAATTTTGCTTCTTCAACAATGACGGCTGGAGCAACTTCTGCCATCACAGAGGGCGACAGAATGCATCTTCGGGGTAGGGGCACCCTTGTAGGAAAGCGTGTTAATCAACCTGTCTTCTCGGTTAGGGAGCCTGGTGAAGGCTAGCTGAAGCTAAACACAGGTCAATTACTCAAGTGACCAAGAGGTGGGAATTTCTGGGTCCCCGATCATCCTGCCAGAGGACGGGGGTCGGCTGTTTGGGAGCACGGCAGACGCGGCAGAGAACTCTGGCTGGAGTGGTCCCCCAAAGCGGTGGCAGGACAGAGCCCAGGGAGAAGATGGTCAGGGACCCTGGGGTGGGGTGGGGGGTGTGCAGGGCCGAGTGGCCGGGAGGACAAGGGTGAAGCTTACGTTTCAGTTTCCAGTCCCAGACATCAGTGGCCTCTGTTACCCATCAGCTGACAGAGCCTGGTTGGTGCTCGCACAGCCTGTGGCGGAACTTGGGGGAGACGCGTGAGGGGCATCGCACTTGCTCAGGCAGCGGCTAGAACACAAAGATGATGGGGAGTCCAAAGCACACCCCCCACTGCTGGTCCTCAACTCATTTCCCCTGGAAAGCCTCAGAAATGGTGGGGAGGGCCTGGACGTCCATCCTGGGTGGGGGTGGAAGCTCCAGGTCTATGCTCTTCCTCTGAGTGGGCAGCTACAGGTGGCTTGCGGAAGGCCCACCCATCCGGGCAGCCAGTGGGTCCCCAGGAGCCACAGGTATCATGCCCAGGTCCTCAGCCGTGGGGTGATGGCTAGACGGGGGGGTTGCCCTAAAGGATGCCTGGGTGTCTCCAGCTGTCCTTCCACCTTGGCCCTTGGCCTATCGAGTCAAAGGCTAGTACCTGGGGACTCTGGTGTTTCTGTGTGAGGAGCAGGAAGTGAGCCTGCAGGGCGAGGGGTTCCCATCTGACTGCAGGGAGGAGATACAGCTGGGATAGGCTTTCCCGCTCCATGGGTGCAGGGCAGCAAATGGTTAGCTCCACGGCTGCTGAGAACACCACTCCTTCCAGCTCCAGGCCTGGTGTCTGTGGACCTGAGCAGAGGCTGGGTAGCCTGAGGTGGTGGGGACAGCAGCCCTGGGCCAGAGCACCCTGGAAAGGGGGTGGGGTGGGTCAAGCGCACCCACACTGGCCCTCCCTGAATGCAGGGAGCTGGAGGCCCACAACCTGGGGACTGTTTACATGTGTTCACGGTCTCTGGAGCTCAGCCACGAACACTTACAAGAGCCAGCAGGACCTGGCGGCTGCAGGACAGCAGGTGGTGGTGGTGTGTCCGTGGGGGGGGGGGGGGGGGGGGGGAGACACTGGTGAAGCTGGCCGGCTGCCCGGGGCCTGGAATCCACAAAGCCGTGTAACATCTACTGGTCTCTGCCCAACTTCAACCCGGTGCTACAAAGTCCCCTCTAGTCAGGGTAATGAGTGCCCCTCACCACCATGAACCTCAACCTCCTCTCCTCCCGTGCCGGCCGCTCTGCAGCCCCAGCAGCCTAGGAGCATCTCTGTGGCTGAATGTCAGGAAAAAATGCCACACAGATGGGATCTGAGTGAGAAAGGCACAATTTATTGGTCACACAGACTGACACACACGGGGACGTGGGGTGCGTACCCATTCTCCTGTACTCACGCTTCTGGATTCGGTTTCCTACACTAATTCTGTATGTCAAAAAAGCAACACAAGAAAAGACGTCACCAACCTACCCTCCCAGTAACCAAGGAAGCAGAGCCAAAAGCCACGGAGTTCGGGAGGAGATGGCTACGCTGTCCTGAGAGCTGGAACAGAGAGGATCACCCTCGCTTGGCAGCCAGGCAGGAGAGCTCGGCTTTGGGAACGACGGCAGAGACTTTTCTCTTAGCACAATGAGATAAGTGCTGGGGGGATTGGCTCAGCCCACCGCCTGGTGATAGCTGCCCACCTCGAGGAGGGCCTGGGCGTCTCCAGCACAGGTGGAAGCCGGATGTCTCCACTGTAGAGTAGGAGCTGATTTTCCTTCCCTTTCCGACTGAAGAACTGAGATCCCTTCCCTCGGCGCCAGCTCTGCTGGACCCCCCAGGGCTTTAGCGAAAGCAGTGGGCATCACCGAAGCTAGACAAGGCCAGGTTTGTTGTACCCTAAATTAACCACTCACTCTTCAGCTCCCTAAAGGCCAAGCCCTGTCTCGCTCCAGGAAGGCACTGGCCTTAATTTTTAATGCTTTGTCCAAACCACTCAGAACACACTGTTTTGAACTGGGGGTCTGGGATGTGGTTTCGGTTGGCTGAAGAAGACACAACTTATGTTTGTAAAGCACTTAGCACAGTACCTAGCATGTGGTGAGTGCTCCATACATGTAGCCATTATTATTATTAATATTAATATTATTATTATTATTTTATATCTCCACCTGCAAATCAGCGCTTTAGTTCCTTTCTTCAAAATGATGACCGGAACAAGGCTCATGGGTCCCAAGTACCAAGATCAAGCTGGGGGCCCAAGTACACTTTCCCTTCCAACCTTAGCATTTGGTGCCAAGTTTCACAGCCAGAGCACTCTGTGACCACACAGAAGCTAGGCCCTCTCCTGAAAAATAGTAAGCCTTGCACAGGAAGCTAGGTAGGAGGAGTCAACAGGGGGTCCTGAGAGAGGGTCCGAGTGGCTTCACGCTGTTCCTCTGGGCTCCTGTCTCGCTGGCAGTTCACCAGGGGCTTTACTGTGGGACAAGAACAGAAGACTCTCAGTGCCAAAATCTCCACCAGGCCAGATCTAACTGAAGGTGCCCACGTCCTTACACAAGGTGGGCTAGATCAGGCTTCCTTTAACATGGTGCTACAAAGAGCCAACACACTGTTTTATGTAATTGATTTCTAATATATGTGCACATGTTATATGCATATGTGATTATAGTATACGGAAGAAATAATATGTAATGTATAATATATAGTTAATATGTAAATTATAACATAGTAATAACATATAATAAAATGCAACCCTCCCTATAAACCTATGAGGCAGATTCCATTAATAGCCCCCTTTTACAGATGAGTAAACTGAGGCTCAGGGCACAGAGCCAGAAAGTGGGAGAGCTGGGATCCAAACCCAAGACAGTCTGGCTCCTGAGGTAGTTCTTAACCACTATTAGTTTTGCTCAAAAAAAAAACCAAAAAACAAAAAAAAAACCAAACAATTTTATAGGAAGGAAGGGGACAGCGCATCTGAAGTCTCCAAAATACTGGGAAACATTTAAGTACTAACACTAATGATGGTGACCGTGAAATGTAAACGATCCGGGGTCTTTGTGTTAGTGGAGCCCGAGTTCCTGAAGGCCAGACACAGGAGGGCTCAGAGAGTTTGTCCCCAGCGCCTTATTTAGCCCTTTTAGTGTTGGAGCAGGCACTGGAGGTCTGGGTTCAAATTCTGAGATCTGAACAGGGGCCTGCTGTCTTATCACAGGCATGCACAGGCACCCCTGGGCACGCCCCCAGGCACAGGGGGGCCGGGGACCCCCCCCCCACTCTCCCTCCCTGGGCACGCCCCCAGGCACGGCCGCCGTCTCGCGCGCATGCGTACACGCACCCTCACCGCGCACCTGCATGGCCGTCCGGCCGAGCGGCGCGTCCTCGGGCCGGTGCTTGCCGTGGTGGGGCAGCTCGGCGTTCTCGCGGTAGTCGCGGCCCTTGGAGTGCTGCAGGTGCAGGACGGCGGGGCTCTTGACCGGGAGGGGCGGCCGCTGCGCCGGCGCGGGTGGGGTCTGCTGGCTCAGTTCGGACCTGGAAGGCTTGATGGGCCTCTTGGCCGGCACCGGGGCTTGGGAGCTGGCGGGGGCCTTGGCCTTGCCCTGGCTCTTGTCCCCGCCCGCGGGCCGGCTCTCCGCGGAGGACGAGCAGGTGAAGGAGCGGAGCCGGGGCGTGGGGCTGAGGAAGGGCGCGGGCGCGGGCTTGCCTGTCCCCTTGGTGCCCTCCGCCTCCTGGGCTTTGGGGAGCAGGATGCTGGGCGACAAGATTCCCGGGTCCGGGCAGGGCGGCGGCTCCTTCCTCAGCATTTTGGGCGATTCCTGCTCTTTCCTGGGAAGCAGCTTAGGGAAAGAACTCACAGACCCATAAAGCGGGTTCTCAAACATCTCAGGCTTGGTCAGCTGCGGGTCCTCCTGAGGGGAAGGTTCTGCTGAGTTCTTGCCCATGTCGCAGGGCCTGAAGGGTGGCAGAGAGGAGACACAGAGAAGCACGTGTGAACAATGGCTGCTTAATTCCGACGGGGTTTTCTTTTGCGGGGATCAAAACGTTTGGAGCCGGATGGAGGTGATGGTTGCCCAACTTTGTGATTGTTCTGAATGCCCCCGAAATGTTCACTTTAGTATATGTGCTGCCGAAGCGAGCGCAACTGTTCATTTTCAAATGGTTAATTTGGGGGATGCCTGAGTGGCTCAGTCGGTTCAGCCTCCAACTCTTGGCTCAGGTCATGATTTCAAGGTTGGTGGGTTCCAGCCCACACTGGGTTCTGAGCTGGCAGCAAAGAGCCTGCCCGGGATTCCCTTTCTCCCTCTCTCCCTTTCAACTTTTCCCTTTCCCCTGCTCGCGTGAGCTCTCTCTCTCTCAAAAATAAAACATAAAAAACAGATAAACAATAAAATGGTTAATCTGAGGGCAAGGAATGGGCTAAATGGGCGGTGGGTATTGAGGAGGGCACAGTCTTGAGCACTGGGTATTATACATAAGTGATGAATCACTGAATTCCAGTCCTGCAGCCAGTATTGCACTAAATGTTAAGCTAGAACTTAAATAAAATTGAAAAAAAGAAAGAAAAAGAAGCATCTAGCAATGATTTTCCTGGAGTTTCATATAAAAGATTTCCTTCAATTTTGACTGCGATGAGAAAAAAAATTGATTATTTTTTTAACGTTAAAATAAATTTTTTTAAATGTCTGTTTTTGAGAGAGATAGAATGCAAGTGGGGGAAGGGCAGAGAGAGAGGGAAACACAGAACCTGAAGCAGGCTCCAGGTTCCGAGCTGTCCAGCACAGAATGCAAAGGGGCCCAAACTCACGAGCCTGGGCGCCACCAAAATTGAGTATTTCTATTCTTTTTAAAAAAATGTTAATTTTGTAATGGGCATTTCATTTCAATTAAACAAATCTAAAAATGAGAGGAGACGGTGCCGTGTTGCTCATCTGTTGACGATCTCACAGGTAAGCTCACCTCTTGCCTTAGACCTTTTCACTGCTCACACTGGAGCACTAGGGAGCAAGGTGGGGGCTTCGCTGAAGGTTTCATAGGAGAAAGGGAAGAAGGAGTTCACTTCTACGGCACCATCAATGTCAAAGGCACCTCTTCAGTCCTTGTCAGAGAAGCCTGCCCTCCACACCCCCGCCCCTCACAGCAGCTAACGGACCTCCTTTCCTGGACTCCCCTCATAAGAACCCCACAGCCTCTATGTTGTCTCTAGCAAATTCTGTTCAGACCCTCAGAACAGAAGCCTGCGGGGGACCGCACCCCCTCAGCGACCTATCTGTGCTGCTCCAGGGCCCCAGCTCAAGGAGTTCCGTTTAACAGACAGCAGGGGCCCCCAGTGTGTGGGATGCTGCCTCAGGCACAGGAGGGGGCCACGAACCAGACAAAAATCTGTGCTCAGGGGACCGATGCTCCCAATGAGCACAGCATTCTTCCCAACCACACAGCCCTCTCTCCCTGGAGAGCTCCTGGTGAGTGTGGTTTCCTTCCCTCAAAGAGGGAAAGAAAAATGGGTGGCCGTGCGGAAACTCAGAGGGAACCGGGGGAGACGTGGGCCAGCGCCGGGCAAGCGGACAGGCCCGTCTGACACTGGGCAGTGCAGATACTCCCGGTTGCAACCGCAAGGAGGTTAAGAGCTGCCTGTGTTGATGTGTTTCCTGAATTGTTGCTGCTTTGACTCGAGGTGATTTCCTGCTGAGTGAATTATAATCAGGAATGGGAACACGTTTTACTTTCTGGCCAACAGCACAGTCTCCGGGAGGGGGGGGGGGGGGGGGTGTTCTGGGTTCTGCTTTCTGCAAAAAGGGGAAGCTGTCGTGAACAAGCAGGTCCCTAGGAAACCAATGAAGTGTTGAGGCCGCGATGCCTCTTACTGATGGAATGTGCACTGAAACACTGTTCCAAAGTCGCGGAAAGGCCAAGGCTAATAGGCTCTTCAGGGAATAGGCGTGGGCTCCAGGGACAGAGGCGAGATGTCACCCTCACATGGGTCCTCATGAGACGAGAGGCCACGGGTGTGGGGGAGGCGAGCCTCGGGGACATGCCAAAGGGGGCTTGACTGTTGACTTGGGGTTTTTGCTCATTACTCTTTGCAAAGACCTAGAAGCAGTTGCATAATCAGAATTGTTGGGCCTTGAACAAAGACTTTGAAAGCTGCCCCACCACGTCAGGCCACCCTCTGTACCCCTGCTGGATCCTCAAAGATCTTGGCTATGAATGGGTGCAGGGAGGAAGGTGCAGGAAGGTACAAGCAGCATCGACCAGACGTTTCCGATAGAGTCAAGAAGCTGAAAGAAAAATGCATGGCCTGATTCCTGGCAACTGAAATGACAGACAGGAGGATCAGGGGCAGGGCCGGGAAGAGAGCAGGGGGCAAGTTAAGACTTCCACCTGAGGGGGCTCTTGTCACTCCGAGAGAGGGGTCTGGTGGGGGCAGGGTGACTGGGGAAAACCACAAGAAATTCAAAAAGTCTTATTTCCCTGACCACAGGTTACAAGAAACCAAGTTCCAGAGGAGGCCATGGCTGTGGAATGAGTGAACCAATATCCAGGGGGCAAAATAACCCCACTTGTCAGATTCCAGAATCTTCCTTTCTAAAGCGAAGCACTGAGCAGGGTCTGACACAGGCCCCCCTTCCTCACCACACGACTTCAGCCCAGAGATATGTCCCAGCTTGCCCAGGATTCAAGAGTTCCCTGAGACATGGGTTCCCAGTGCTGAAATGGGGACAGTCTTGAGCAAACGGAAACGGCTGTTCGCTCCACCTGGGTGTGGGGTGGAGGTGGCAGGGAACAGAGGGTTCTGGGGACACCCCCCCCTCCAGCCTTTCACTCAGGTTGAGCCGGGGGTCTGAGTAGTGGAGAGGGTTGCCGCCAGGCATGGGAGCTGCTGGCTTCTTGCCTAGAATCACCTCGGTTGTGCGAAGTGAGCTTAGAACCCCACCCTGGGGACCCCTTCCCTACAGATGTGCCCGTTCTGAAGCTGTCACCCGTGGAACCAAAGAGAATACGTCCCCACCCAGTTCCAGGCTGTGTGCTGTGTTCAAGTTGTTAAGTACAAAGATACACTGACTTTGGCAACTTAAAATCATTACACTTAAAGAATCAGGGCTGCCACAGAGGGACCTTAGCACCCATCAAACGGTGGCTTTTGTTTCCATTTCCCAGGGAGAAACCTCTTCCAAGGCTCTTACAGGATGACCACAGTCCGAAAATATTATCAACAAACCCTGAAGACTAGGGCCACAGAGAGACAGGGTGAGGCTCAGAGGCCTCGCGACTGCTCCTGTCCTATCACGTCCTCCTCCCCTCTGTGCATCTGTCCAATTTGTTTTTAGCAAAAATGCTTGAGAAGCAAACCTGTAAAGTACCCCTCAATCCAAAGGAGGCTCCTGCCAGACGAGGTGTGCTGAGTAAGAACGATGATGTGTGACGACGGTCCCTTCCCTGGCTGCTCATAAATGATGGAAGAAACCATTGAGGAACAGAGGACCTCAGAGGGGAAGAGAGGTCCAGAAGCAGCCCCCTGAAGTCACTACCAAGACAGTGACCAAGGAAAGACGGTGCTCATGATATTTTGTACATCTCCAATCATCGTTGATCGGGATCTGCACTTTTAATTTCCCGATCATCCTGTGCTTACTGGAAAACTCGTAGGGCTCCCTCTCTGGCATTTCCATGAGGTGCTAAAGGATGGGTTCACGTGTGACGTGGCACAAGTGAGAAGCGGATGGAGATTTGGCTGCCTGGCCTGAGCTCCTCCTGGCTCTGTCCTCCTGGCCCAGTTCTAGATGCAGGCCAGCTTTCTCTGGGCTCCTGGCCTTTCCCAAAGTTTTTTGGCCAAACTCCTTCTGCAGGCCGGCTGCCCTCCCACCCTTCAAAATCCATGCCCCCACCCCCCACCCCATAGCTACTGCTTTTTCTTACTGGCCTCAAAAGGAGAGATGGAAAAGTTGTGGATGGGAACAGGACCCTTGTGGCTGAAAAAGCAGGGGAACTCAGAAATCCCCACCTGTTCCTTGAGAGGTTGCATGAAGGCTCACTGGTGATAGAAACATATTTTCCAATAAATGTAGTTTTTACGGGAAGTTGTTTTTTGGGGCACTATCTTAAAAAATGTTCTATTTTTTTTTAAGTCTTTCCAATTTATACCAATAGGGTAGGACATGGCGATTTCATAGGCATTTATTGAGTGCCTACTGTGTTCTAGGCCCTGAGGACGAGTCGATGACCAAAGTGGACACACAACCCTAGCTTCATGCAGCTTCTATTCTAGGGTCAGGTTTCCCGGTGATGAAAACCCAGGGAAGGGAGAGGACTTGATGAAGAGGACGCTCACCTTGACTCCTGTGTCCTGGGGCAGGGGACCCGGGTTGTTGTGGAGGACGAAAACTTCTTCGGTGATACGGGTGCCTGGGACGGTGGTGTTGGGGGGCTCTCTCCCCTTCCAGGCCCCAGGGATGAGTCCTTTAGTGGCTGGTCATAGCTCCAGGCTGTGGGCTGCTGGTCAGGGGACAAGGACTGTTTCATGTGTCCGAAGGGCACCACCCCCATGTAGTTGGGGTTGATGATTTCCGTGATGCTGGAGCCACTGCATGGAGGGACCCTGGAGGGGAAAAACACCCAAAGTCACACCCCAGGGCTCCCTTCCCTTCTCCAGGTCAGCACCCCATGAGGCCAGCATCCTCTGATGTCCCTCGGGGACCCCAGGTCCTCCGCGATTCCTTCACTCTTTGGACAGTGGATGCATTCATTCATTCATTCATTCATTCATTCATTCATTCATTCCTACAGCAAAATAGTTACGGAGTGCTTAGTAAGTACCAGGCCCTGGGCCAGAAGGTAATATGGGTGTGAACAGAGCAGCCAGTCTCTGTTCTCATAAAATCCACGTCTGACAGGCAAGAAAACAAAAACACAGTGACTAAGAAACACGGTGTTCACGTAGTGCTGAAGTCTGAGGGAAACAAAGGAGGCAGAGACAGACTAGCTGGAGGGCTGGGATGAACCGGGCACAGGGTGAGCAGAGAAGACCTATCTGAGGAGGCAGGTAAGGAAGGGAGGGGAGACGGGGGGGAGGCCCTGGTAGGAGGGGCTTCATAGTCCTGAAGGGCTGTGAGCAGGTGGGGAGAATGGATAAGAGGCTGGCGAGGTCAGGCTGTGGGGGGGGGATGCGGAGGGGGTGGTAAATGAACGGCTGGCTCCATCTGGAATGTGTTGGTTTGTACCACTGCGTGAGACATCAGGATGGGGACGGCCGTGCAGGCATTTGGAACGATAGGCGGGAGGTCACAGAAGTCAAGGCCGGAACCTCGACTGTCAGGGGGAGTCAGCTCAACACTGTGGAGGGCTGAACACTGAACTGGCTGAGGTGACCCTGGGAGACACACACACCGTGCTGCCCCTCGGCGACAAGAGTGTCGTCCTTCCTTGTGAGAGAGCGCTCTTATGAGAACCAACTAGTAGAGAGCTGAGTATACGGGTTACGAGCAAGGCTCCCCAGCTCTCATCTGCTCAACCAGCCTCAGTCTATCTCTTCCCCATCCGTCAATGCCTATTTAAGAAGCATTAGTTCGGGGCGCCTGGGTGGCTCAGTCAGTTAAGCCTCCGACTCTGGCTCAGGTCATGATCTCATGGTTCCTGAGTTCGAGTCCCACGTCGGGATCTGTGCTGACAGCTTGGAGCCTGGAGCCTGTTTCAGATTCTGTGTCTCCCTCTCTCTGTGCCCCTCCCCCACACAGGCTGTCTCCCTCTCTCTCTCTCTCTCTCTCTCTCCCTCAAGAATAAATAAACATTAAAAATTAAAAAAAAGAAGAAGGAGAAGCGTTAGTTCTAATACTAGCGAAATGGAAAAAGAATTTGTTGACCCTCACTGATCCTGATTCTGGAACCAAACAGACATCTGAGAGTTAGGATACATTCATTGATGGGATAACATTGGAAGAAAAAGATCGAAAGGGAACATTATATGGCTCTGAGGGTCAGAAGTTGCAAGTGGGCGAGGGACTGGCTGGGAGAGGGGAGACCTGGTGCATGGGTGGGGCAGGTGCGAGGACAAGGGCCGGAGGGACAGTGGTCTGGGGGCCCGAAGGAGGGGACTAAGCCGGGCTCTGCAGCGGCGTCTGGGATTTCGCGTTGGCTAACCGGCACGGCTTCGCCCCCTCAGCAGGCAAGCGGGCACAGGGACCATGACGACGCCGTCTGGCTTGATGCTAGGACTCGGGACCCCAGCAGTGAGCTGAGGCGGCCCTGCCAGTGGGGACTCCTGTCCCCTGGTCACATAGACTTTAATGTCTGATTCCCAGTCCAGGCTCTGCCAAGAGCAACCTGTGTGCACTTTCCTCGGTGATTGTTTTCCCCTTAGCAACAGGATGGGTTTTTTGACCACAGAGCCGCTGCTGTCACGGGTCCCCAGGAGACGCGGGAACCATTCCCCACAGTCACCTCTGCAGTGGCTTCCCCCTGGACTGGGCATCTTGCTGCTAGGCCGGGAGTTCCCAAATCAGGGGCTCACCTACTTTGCCTCGATTTCTCTGGACTCTGACACACGCCAAGGGCTCGGCCAATGTCAGTGAAGTCCACTGCTCTCTGACACAGAAGCGTCTCCTAGGCCGCACACAGATAGGCATACCCACCTGCCCGGGGCTGACAGCCGGAAAACGCCTCTCCCTGGCCAGAGCTCTCATTCCCTCCCGGTCCCTGGTTTCTCTGTGCTCCACTCACCCTCCCCTGGGTCCTGGGTCTGCATAATCACATTAGTTGGTGGGGAAGCCCTGGCAACCCCCCCTGTTCTACCTGTTGGCGGCAGGTTCCCACTGCTTCATGGGGTCATGGCTGGTGAGGCTCTTCAGGGACTTGGGCCCGCTGGACTCATCTCGCTCAGTCTTCACAAAGTCTGCAGGGTGAGATACAGCAAACAGCACGTGAGGGCCAGAGCGCCCAGCATGGGCCAGGATGGTATAGAAGTTTCCATTGGCAGCCGACGCGGGACAGTCAACCGTGGCTGTCTGGGAGGTGGGCCAAGCAAGATTCTGAGGCCTCACATGAGTTCAGTGATCGAAGAAGGATGCGTGCCCCCGCTCCACGGGGAGAAGAGTCCACACCCAGAGTTGTCTTGTCATGTGACATGTCCAACTTATTGGTCTCACAAGGGGCAGGGAAACATTTCTTGGCAGATCCGAATGAAACAAACATTAACAAGGTGGCTCCGTAAGAGCATCCGAGACCAAAGCCAAGCTCGTCTAAAGGGGAACTGGGACGCCATCTTCCTTTCGGACTCTGGCTTGTGCTTGCACAGGAGGCAAGTCCCTCTCCCCCCAGCCTGTGGTTCTGCTGGAGAAAGGAGCTCCCACAGGGCAGAAGAGGGAGCCCCATCCACAGGAGATAGTACCCCTGGGGGCCCAGAGCCCTCCCAGAAGCAGGGAGTGCTGACCGTCTACACACGGTGAGTCCTGCTCTCACTATCCATGTGAGACTCAGGCCCCCGTGGTGTTTATGGATTCCACCTTAGCACCCTGTGAACCTGTACTCTCACCCTGGGCTAGGCGCCTGCTAGATATATGACCTTCAGCCAAACACTGAACTTCTCTGCGCCTCAGTTTCCCCATCTACCACACAAGGACGAAAGCGGGCTGTCGGGGCTACTGCAAGGCATTAACGGGATGACATTCAGAAGACCATCGTTTCCCACATTATCCAGCATCAAGTTAAAGTCCAACTCATTTTAGGCATTGTTGTTAGAGTGCTTTTGAGTAGGAATTAAAGGCAAAAGGAAGGAAAAACCACCTGTTGTTTGTGTGGGAAGCAAGAAATGCTTGATTGACACATTTTGAGCAGCTCTGTATCCCTCAAATCATTTGTTATTTCAAGCAGAGAGGTTTTAATGTGATGGATACTACTGAGGACTCTACACGCTAGTTTCCAAGTTTAAAATTTTGGGGAAGGATTCTGAGAAAATTACAGATTTGAGTCTAGAAACGTCCTCGTGTTCCCGGCTATTAAGGTCTCTTGGCCGCGTTTCAATATTCCCCAGAGGAGCGGTGACAATTCTTATCTAGAGATGAGGCATCTACAATTCCCTAAAGGGAATCAGCGGAGTCTCCTCTGGGGACAGACAGGAGAGGACTCCCCAAGGCTGGGACATCACGTGGGGTGAAGAAACACTGTCAATGAGCATTTGTTCCCAAGCATGGCTGCACAGTGTCCTTTCTGAGAGCCACGAGAAACATGTCCTCCTGACGGCCAGCAGAAAGAAGCAAGTGTCGTTTTGCAGGACACAAAGAGTTGAGGTCAAGCTGGAAGAGGTGCTGGGGGACCCTGCCAAGGAACAGAGGAGAAGATGGGGCTGTTTTGGGCGGTGGGTGGGGCCTAGGTAGGGAAAAGCCAAGGAAATGTGCCAAGTACGAGGATGGGGCCGCTTTTTAGCGCACAGGGTGTGTGACAGCAATCTGGAAGGCCCAGAAGCCCTGGCCGGCACCATGAGGGCAGGGCGTAGCTACGTAGGTATGTATGTGTGAGCTGCAGCCTGGAAAGAACTATTCAGAATCAGGCAGGTTTATTGTATAATCTTGGTCTTTCTGGTAGAGGTGCTAACTGGGAGTGACAAGGCCTAAAAGACTAACAGGAGACAAGAGCAGCAGAGCATCTGGAAAATTCACGAGCTTCCCATCCTTACAGATGGAAGGTGACTGGGGTCAGGGAACGAAGACGTGCGGCCGTGGGATGTTGCGGTTCTGTAGGGACATTCTTGAGTCAGTTAAGAATCGGGCCAGATGGTCTCTGACATCCCTTGTGATGCTGGATTTCTGTTCTGAGGCCACAGCAGAGAGAACACGCAATGGCTGAGGGGAGAGAAATGTCTTTCCTGTCCCTAAGCCAGCAGCACTGAAGAGTGAGCAGGGGAGGGCTCGTGCCCACTCACCATAGAGCTTTTCCCTTGTCTTGCCCTGGGACGTCTGCAGCTTAATCTCCCCCCGGAAGTGGCCTGTCATCTCTCCGTGGTGGGTGAGAGGCGTGTAGATGGGGAGCAGAGTTTCCGTGGCCTCTAACCGTAAAGCGATGCAGCCTTCGCCTGGGCAGGTGGGGAGAACAACAGTCATGTCAAGAGGCATTTCACGGGAGAAACACCACGCATTCAGCCTGGAGATTAACTCCACCGTCCAAAGATGATCCTTCGAAACAATGTCCAAGGTGGGCATTATCGAATAAAGCTTTTAGAACAACGCCTCAGCAATTTGGGAAAAACATTTCAAACCTTATAGTGGAATGAACTCCACGTGGATTAGTTGATGTAAAAAAAAAAAAAAAAAAAAAAGAATTAAATCCTAGAAAATCCAGCAGACAAGCAGACTTAACCACTAATCTGATTGCGGGAGCGAATGATAACTTCCTAGGGCTTGAGGCAATGTAAGAAATGACAAAACAGACCGACAGGTAAGAAGATATAAAAGCTTAAAACTTCTGCACAGAGACAGAAAGGAAAATGTGAAAGAGACCGATGGCTTCGTGAACCCCACAAGGAACTCCTCAAAATCAAATCCCAGCAGGTAACTGGGCATATAACTCAACCAGGTATTTCACACAAAAAGAATTGTAACTGGTTAATTTCAATAAATGGAAACTAGTTCAGTCTTCCCTGCCATCAAAAATGCAAATTAAGACAGCCCTAAGGGACTCTCTTACAGACAGGAAATTAGTACAAGATGGAAGGAAGCAAAAGAATCCCCAGAACCAGCAAGGATCTGGGGAAACCCGTACCCTTGGACATGGCGAGGTCAACGTGGCAAGACTTTTTTTTACAGCAATCAGTTTGATAACGAGTGTCAAGAATCACCAACGTATTTGTGCCCTTTGACCCGGCACACGTGGGAACTTATCCTAAAGAGAGGATTCGAAAGAATAAAAATGTGGCTGAAGGAGGATCAAAAATGTTCACAAAGACATCCGTCTCAGCATTATTGAGAACACGGCCAGGAATAATCAACAGCAAACCCATGGGATATCATTAAGCCATTAAATGCAGCCGTCGTGAAGGCCGTACAGGAGGATGATCACGAAAACGTGTATCATCTGACAGGTCTATCACTGGGGGAGAAAGAAAATTAAAAATGGCACCTCTGTGGTGGTTGTAAATATAGAAATCTATGCATGCCTATGTATGAGGATAGAAGTATGAGACCAAAATAAACATGGTTCCCGTTGTGGGGAATGAGACTGTGGGCTGGCTTTTTTTTCCCATTATTATTACGATATGCTGTTTGTGTGAATACCAAGAGGCAGAAACAAAGGAAGAAGACAGTATTTGAACAAGAAAACGGAACCATCCTTCCTGTGCTCCTGTGTGCTACCACCAAAACTTCAAACATTCTGACTCCACATGGATCTGTTCTCTTTGCCCCAACATGATGGATAGGGGATCCCCCATCCAGGGCCGGTACAATCCTCAGGCTCTGGCCACCCCTGCCTGGCTCTGGGACCCTCTGTCCAGTGCTGTGCTAGGAGGGGGTGAAGGGCCAGGATTCTGGAGCTGAGTTGCCGGGGTTCAAGTCCAAGGTCACACGGTAGCCTGTCAAAGTCACTCAGTGGCCAAGGACAAGTAACCTTGGACAGGTCACTTCATTTCCTCACCTCTGCAGCTAAGGTAGCCATTGTACCTACGTTCCAGGGCTTTTGGCGAGCCTGGACAGTAGGCCACCAACACATAGACACCCTTGTGTCTTCGGCCTCTTTGTTTCCTGACTGCCCCTGATTAGCATTTGAACACCTTCAAATTCCTTCCATTGAAAACTGAACACCCTCCTGGGACCAGGATTCATTTTTGTCTGCCTCTTGCAAGGAGCTGCTTGATCTGGCTCCTGCCTCCAGCCTCGCTCTGGCCACCTGCCCCTCTTATCCCTGTGTTCTAACCACAATGAGTGT
The DNA here is from genome assembly GCF_023721935.1 of Panthera uncia. Classification (NCBI taxonomy): domain Eukaryota; kingdom Metazoa; phylum Chordata; class Mammalia; order Carnivora; family Felidae; genus Panthera; species Panthera uncia. The sequence continues at coordinate 7,032,313 of NW_026057584.1, forward strand.
ATGGAGTTCGAACCTGACATTGGGCTGGAGCCACGCACTGGCTGAAGAAAATGTCATAGAAGATGACGTCGCTCTAGTTGGTGTCTGCCCAGTATGGGCACTGACCAACGCCAGACAGACATGGGCTCAAATTTGGGCTCAGCCAGTTTCTACCTGTGACTTAGGCAAGTCCCTTAAGCTCTCTGAGCCTCAGTTTACTCACCTACTGATTGACAGAATAGTACGTGCTTTATAAGGTCTTGTCAGGATTAAATGATGCCTGCAAAGCACCTGCCACAGACTCTTGACACAGGAAAGACTCCATAAACGAGAGGAGCTGTGGCTACTGGTTATTCCTCCCAGAAGCCCGACAAGGCAGGAAGGGTGAGTTACCAGTAACTGTCCCTCCGGCAGCCCTGGGAGGAGGAGAGGGGGGACAGGAGAGCAGGATGGGGAGCGGGAGGTGGGCTTTCTGGAACGGAGATGCCAGTGCCTCCCTTACATGAGAGGCCACCGGCTAACAGCAGGTGCAGCAACCTTTCCAGGGACCCTTACCATATGATTCGTCGCTGTCAGAGGACTTAATGCTAATCAGGATGTGCTGGTCCAGCAGGTACTCGGGGTCAGAGATAATGGGCTTCAGCTGCACAGAGAAGGGGACAGGGTTAGAGCTGACTCCCAGAGGACATGATCATCGTGGTGGGAGTGACGGTAGAGCGCAGGGAGCTTCTGTCAGGGTGCCCTGGTGGGATTATAGAGGGTACAGAGAGGGTGCCGTCAGGTGACAGGGATGGGTGGAGGGTCAGGGGGCCCCTTAGGTGCTGTGGGGCAGTGGGTGAAGCTGGAGAGTGAGGAGGGGGCTGGGAGCCAACTAGATAAAGAGGGGGAATGCCAGGACCAGACAGGCATTCCAGAAAGTTCCATCAGGCTTCAGGATGCCTCAGCAAGGAGGCGGGTGGGATGGAGACCCTGAGGGAGGTGGCAGTGAGGTGGAGAGGAGGGACAGAGGCAGGAGGAAGAGCAGGTCTTGGTAGCAGTGAGGATGTAGGGCCAGGGTACCCTGGAGTCCCCTGAACCAGACGGGGGTACATGTGTTATATGGATGGGGACGCTGGCATCTTTCACAACTTGACCGAAGGAGGAGATGGGCCATTTGGTTGCCATGTGGGGCAGCCGGGAGGGGAGGAACGGAAGGGTCCGGTGGGTGGCTGAGGCAGGATGTCACCTTGGAGACCTAAGCCACAGGGATTCAGGTACCTGAAAACAGCCCCAGTATGAAGACTTTTGACAGCTATGGCCTTGTGGAGGACCCCGATCAGAAGTGCTCCCCAATTAGGAGACTCTGTGATGTGGCCCAAGAACGGGTTCCAATCAACAGCCCCCCAAAACTGCCCATGTCCCACTCAAGCCTTAGGAGAGGATGGGTCCTTCCGCCTGTTTAAGGCCATCTTGTAAAGCTCACCTTGGGCGTCACCTCTGAGGGAACCTTCCAGGAGAGCCCCTGGGACTCTTGCCGCATACAACAGATCTGCCTGGCCTGAACTCCCCTCTGCATACCCTTTCCTCATTATGTGACAGAAAACCCCACAAGGTCCTACTCCGCCGCGCACCCAGCGTGAACACCCAGACGTGGCCACCGTCAACTCAACGTCACAAAAGCTTTTCTGGATCCCAGGTAGAACACCAATTTTTTTTTTCTATAAGAAAGAGGAACGTGTTGCCAGTACGGTCGGTCTATGTGTTTTCAATTCCACCCTCTGCTATCACGGGGCCATGGACACGTCAAGCTCTTTCCGAACCCGGCGTTCAGGTAGGAGCAATGAACTCCTCTCTGCCCCTTCACTTGATCCCCCAAGCTGGGCTGAGCAGGTGAAAGGCCACTGCAGGAGGATCAGGACCTCGGGGCCTGGGGCCTGTCATTGCAGCTGTGTGGCTGTGAACCAGCCTCTCTGGGATCTGCCTCAGTTTCCTTCTTTGTAAAGTCACATGGTCAGACAAATCCATCTCTGGATCTCTTCCGTGATCCATTAAGGAATGCTGGGGCCACAGGGGCTGGCGAATGCCAAGTTCTCCCCGGCTACATCGTGTTCTTGACTTACCTTTGGAAGGGTCTCGCCAAACTTCACCACCAACTCCCCCTCGCTTCCTTCTTCATTTTCTCCCTCCTGACTCTTAACAAAACCTGACAGAGGACAAGAAGGCTGGTTTTCAAAGAACAAACAAGAGCCAGACAGAGAAGACTCCTAGGGTCGCCCCACCCAGACCGAGGAAGATATTCTCCCTCTTTCTTTTTTTAAAAAAAAATTTTTTTTAACGTTTATTTATTTTTGAGACAGAGAGAGACAGAGCATGAACCGGGGAGGAGCAGAGAGAGAGGGAGACACAGAATCAGAAGCAGGCTCCAGGTTCTGGGCTGTTAGCACAGAGCCCGATGCAGGGCTCGAACTCACGGACCGTGAGATCGTGACCTGAGCTGAAGTCAGACGCTTAACCGACTGAGCCACCCAGGTGCCCCATATTCTCCCTCTTTCATCTGTAGGGGCCATAGCACTGCTTCAGAGTCAGGCTTGTGGGGGATTCTGTTTTGATGCAGGGGATGGTCATTTGCCAACACGGTTGGATTATTTTTAGGAAAAACTCAGAGACTTCCCTCCTTTTCAGCTCCTTTTTTTGCAACAAACCAGGCAACAAAGAAATCATCACATCACAGGCAAGGAGATTAGGAAACATGACAGCTTGTCCCACGCCACTCAAGATAGCAGCCTTTCGAAATGCTAATTTAAGCTTCCTAATATGCTGTTTCCATAGAAATGTATGCAAATGTCTCGATAGTTTATTAAAAACACCCGCACAAAAATCCTCATCATTTTTGGAGGTGCCTTGCCCCTGCTTGGTGACTCGGGACCTGGAAACTTCGCGGAGAAGGCAGGTCTGTCAGCAAGACTGAGCCCGGGCTGAGTGGGAGAAGGAAGGGAGGGGAGTGGGGCAACTCCTCTTCTGGATTTCTGGAAGCAGCCGTCATCCTGTCCCAAAATGCCTCCTTCGATGGAGTTGATTCTGCCCCCCTCCCCCCACTCCAGACCATCTCGGCGAGGGGAGCTAGAAACCACACAGAGCTTGCCTCAAAACAGCTTTAGACAATATGCCTAGAAATGTCACCCGGAAATGGTGTTTGCTAAACACAGTTTGCGCTAACTGCTGCTGGCTGGGAGCAGGCCGTCCGTCTCTCGCTTGCTTGTGGATGCTCCAGAACACCTGAGAAAGATGCCCGTCGTGTACAAAGGAGCAGAGGACTCCGGAAGGAAGGACAGGTGGCTACCAGCGGCTGGTCAGGCCCGGCACTGGCCTCCACGAGCTCTGGACCTCCACCCAGGACCCTCGGGTTGAGTCAGAGCCCCAGCTTGGGGAGGGGAGGGACCCTCGGGGGCTACACTCGAGGGGCAAGGAGAGGAGCCAGCGGCCTGGTCACCTCCAAGGGCTGACGACGGGTCAGTGTTTCAGTGACTGTCCCTGCCTCTGAGGCCACAACGGCAGGATCACAAGCCGCCGGGGGGTGCCCCCACAGTAACCACAGACTCCAACGCTCCCCCTGCAGACCCCCGTGAGGCCCATCTGTGAATCCTTCCCAGAGAGAAGAGTGGCGAGGCGCCACCAATGAAAAGGCACCTAAGAAAAAGAGTCCTGCCTGCACGGCCAACAGGTAGCAGCTCGGCACCCACTTACTCTCTAAGCAGCTTGAGTGGAACTCCAGGTAGAACTTGGTCTGGGACTTGGTCTTCAGCGTGGCAAAGCACCTGAGAAACTCGATCTGCCCTTGGCTGTCGACGGTCCCGGGGCCTGGAACAGGTGACAAAGAGATGTGGCTCCACAATGTGCCCAGAGAAGGTGAGGTCCAGGTGAAGGAGAGATTTCCCTGAATCCCACCACATGCGCTGAGCAACGGCAACGGTGGGAACACCCTCTCTGATGTGCGGAGAGCAGGGTGGGAAGAGCAAAGACTTCAAGGAGCCAAGAGCCCGACGCCCTTAGCCTCAGTGCCTCAGTCTCCCCATTTGTTCTGGCAAAGAGAGCTTGTATAAAGGCTCTGGTCGATACCCAAATCTGTGTCGTTTCTCGGTCCGGGTAGCAAGGGCTACCTGCTCTTTCTGCCTCTGGCTGACCTCCCTCCACTCCTTCTTTACCCTCATCCACAGTTGGCTCCTCATGGCACTCACGGAGGGGATTGTGTTTGCAAGTGTCCTCAGGCTGGCTTTGAACAAGTTCCATCCTTCCGTGTAAATTCTGAGCCACCCGAGAGCAAGGACAGACATCCCGGTCCACTGTCCCGCCCGTGCGCCCTTCTTTCCTTTCTATTCCTTTTCCCCCAGCTTTATTGAGGAATAACTGGCAAATGTGATTGTGCATATTCAAAGGGTACAGCGTGATGCTTTGATACACATATACGCTGTGAAATGCTTACCAAGATCAAGACAATTCACACATCCGTCACCCACATAATTAACTGGTTTGTGTGTGTGTGTGTGTGTGTGTGTGTGTGGTGAGAATGCTTCAGATCTACTCCCAGCAAATCTCCAGTTTACAATACTGTATTATTACCTGTAGTCATCATGCTATTAGCTCCCCAGAATTTACTCATCTTGTAACTGAAAGTCTGGACCTTTTGACCTCCATCTCCCCATTTCCCGCTCCCTTCAGCCCCTGGCAACCACCCTGCTACTGTTTCTACGAAACTGGCGGTTTCTTCCAAGATCCCGCGTGGAGGTGATAGCATACACCTATGGTACTTTTTCTCTCTGGCTTATTTCACTCAGCTTTCTTTTATGTTCTTAAATCCCACAGCATCTAGACCAGGCTCTGCTTAGGAAGAGTCAACCTATGCTCAATCCAGGTCATGGGCATTTGTGTCTTCTGTGTACTGGGTGCCAGTGGAGGGAAGGCAAGCCTGATACCGATGATGTGATGAGGGTCCTCACCGAGGGTGTGATGGCGTCAGCCACCCCATCAAAGCTGCAGGAACTCAGAGAGATGGGAGATGGGTGAGAGGCCTGGGAGAGATGGAAGGTTCTGGAAAGACAGTGCTCAGAGCTAGCATGGAGACAGGGTGGTGGATTAAGACTGTGTGGAGAGGGGAGGGCACACTGCTAGAATAGATGTTAGACCCAACAGCATGGAGACGAGTGTCCCAGAAAGACAGTACTCCAGTCGCGCCCACATCCTTCATGGCACGGACACACAGTAATACAGGCTTTTCCTACCTGCGTTGAACCCCCCACTCAACCGTCCTAAATTAACCCGGACTGTCTGCTGACCACAGAAGAGGGGTGGGGGAGGGTTACAGAGGAGGTGACAACATGGCTCCCCAGTCACCCAGGCCCAGGCTGGATGCACCACAGAGAACACCAGACCCCTGCTGGGATGACGGTGGCCTGGTGAGCCGGGCTGAGCTGGATTACTTGAAAATTTACCTGCAGATCTAAGTATTATTTACTCTAGCATTTCCCAAACTCAGTCACCACATCCCATCCTTACAATGTTCACTGTCTCCGCCCACCGTGCACCCACGTGAATGCTGACTTAATATTTTCTTTAAATAGACTCACTGTTTAAACTTAGGCAAACATGTTTAAGTAAGAAAGGACACCACGAGACTGAATGAAAAACCAGCGTGGCTTGCCTTTACACAGAAGAGACAGATGCAAAACATGTCAAAATAAACGCATTACTCTCGAATGTTCATCCGTGGCCCACCCGGAATGGCCTTTGGTGGTGGACATGCCACACCTTGGAAAAACATTCACTTACTCAACTTTTTAAATTTTATTTTAAAAAACATTTTAAGTTTATTTATTTATCTGAGGGAGAAAGTAAGCAGGGGAGGGGCAGGGAGAGAGGGAGAGAGAAAACGTCAAGCAGGCTCCAGGCTGTCAGCACAGAGCCCAATGGGGGCCCAAACCCACGAACCGTGGGATCATGACCGGAGCCGAAACCAAGAGACAGACTTGGCGGCTTAACTGAATGAGCCACCCAGGTGCCCCTCGTTTACTCAGTTTTAAGGACTGGATTCAAACCGAGGCTCAGAAAGCTGACGTATCTGCCAAAGAGAACAAGCAAATGCTCTGCACTGAAACCATGATACGGCCTGACGTGGACTGTGGACTCGTCTGGAAGGATGAGCCCCCATCTACCACGGACAACAGACTGCTGCAATCAGAAGATGAGCGCCCGAAGCCTCTTGTCATCGCGGACGACAGAGGGACGGACACCATCCACCACTTACCGTTCTTGGAGACAAACTGGGAGGTGACTCCTGCCTCAAATGTGGCAAAAACAGGGCTGTGGTCACTTGTCATGATGTCGCTGGTGCTGCCTGCAGGGGAGGGAAGGAATTTCTGAGCAGGGAAGGAGAATTCCTTTCTGGTCAAACCAAGGAGGTCAAACCCATGGTAGAAATCAACTTGTACTTATGGAAGCCTCCAGAAATTTCATGATTTTATGCCTATTAGTCCACTGGCCTTCCACAACCACGCTCAAAAGTCTCAGTGGAAGTGGGTGACACTCTCTCCTCCGTGGCAAAAATGTGCCTGTGCTAGTTTTTCCTCGAGACACACGAGTTTTTAAATAGATCGTGGAGCGTTCAGACTTTTCTGGTCTCAGCACTTTGTTGCACCGATGAGCTCACGGCCCAGTGTGGGATGGGGATTCAGGTCACCGAGCTCATCGGCAACTGACTTGGTGCCTTCCCCCATCCCACAATGCCTCGTAGGTTTGGGAGACAGTGGAACGTGCAGTGTAGACAGAGCGTAGACAACTCTTTTAAGCAACATGGCGCTTGGAGGGAATGCAGTGAGGCATGTTTGGAGGGCGTAAGGGAAAGAACACAGCTCTAGAAATACCGAGTTCTAAGTGCTTATAACAGAGCCACGTGGAGCTGTCCAGCTGGGTACTCAAGGCTGGAGATTTATCTTTAGGTCTGGAGTCACGATGTGAGGTGGAAGCAGAAGCCATGAGGACGTTTGGGCTCCGCAGGGGAGGCGTGCAGGAGGCCCAAGCTACACCGGCCAGTAATGGGCAAAGAGAAATAGCACAGGGGACCAAGAAGGCAGGAAGGCGATTTACATCCTTTCCTATAAAGTGTTTATAAATCAGCAAGACAAAGGGAAACACCTCACCCTTCAACCAACCAAAGGACACGGGCAGAAAATTCCGAAAGAAATATGGATGGCTACCAAACATGGAAAATCATGCTCACTTGCTAACAACCATCAGAAAGACAGTTGAAACAACGAGACAGAATGAAAGAAGAGAACAAGGAGGAAGGCGGGGGTACTGGTCTGGGGAAGGAAGAAGGGATGGAAGAGAGGGGCCAGGAGAGGGGGAGGACACCCCTTCTCTGAGACAGAAGGGAAAAGGTAGGGAGGGCGCCAGCCTAAGTCACATTTGGATGTAGACAGGAAGAAGTCAGGGAGGGTCCAGTGCTGTGTGAAGCAGGGAGGCGGGGGAATCAGGACGAGCGTGGGGTGTTCCAGCGACAAGTTAGAGGGTAGACCAGCATTTTTAATATTTACATACGTATCAAGCAGAACAACACTAGCAGTATGATGCCTGTGCCCCGAAAACTGGGAGGGCGATGGTTACCTGGGTGGCCTCTCTGTAACCACATACTGTATGCCCCCCTCCCACAGTGAGTCTGGGCTTGGCTTTGTGGCTTCTTTTGGCCAGCGGGACATTAGGAAATGTACAAGCAGAGAAACAAGCAGAGACTCGAAAAGTTCTTCCACATCTGGGACCCCTGGGACCAGGAAGAAGCCTGGACTAGCCTGTTGGGTGATGAACACAGCCGAGTTACCACCATCGCCCCTGTTGACAGCTAGCTAACCGGCCAACCAACCCCCAGTTTGGGTGGGCTCCTGGCCTGAGTGCGCCCGCCCAACACCAAAGAGAGCAGAGATGAACAGTCCCAAGTCCAGCCCAGAGAACTGTAAGCTGTCAAGTTTTAGGGTAGTTTGTTACGCAGCAGATTAACTGATACATCTTATTTATGTTAATCACCATAAGACTCAAGCTCCCAGCTGACCCCCATTTCCTGAGCTCTGGACATTCATTCCCTTCTCTCTCCTAATTTCTTGCTCACCCCCAAATCATTAAACTCTTCCTCCGCACCCTCCGGCATTCAGTGAAATATCATTAGCAAAATTCCCTACGTCTTCAACTTTCCCATCACATTCTATACCTGGTCCTTCCTCGGAAAATACCACAGCGTCTCAACTAAGGGCTGTTTGTCTGCTTTGTCCCCCATATGTGGGTCCAGAAAGTGGGAAGGTGTGTCCCCTTTGCTCCTCAATGCCACTTCCAGACCAATCTCCCTCCGTTTTCCTAAAAACCTCCACTATGGAGTTTTTTGGACGCCAAGCTTAAAGAGCTTCAAAGAGCAGTAATGCTACAAGCCAGCACTTTCTCCTGAATCGCCGCAGAGACCTGCTGAATAAGGCAGATGGTGGCATCTTCCTAGAGACAAGGATTGGCAGGACTCATGGAGTTGCAGGATGTGGAAAAGAGGCACCACTGAGAAATGGGATGATTGCCAATGGGTGGGATAGGAGTCTTCATTGGTCTTGAGCGCGGAATAATTCTTTGGCTGTGGCTATGGGGGTGGGATGTTTTCTGCACACCTAAAGGTGTGAAGTTTGTCTAGTGAAGTCATTTCTGGGAGACAGAGCTCAGGTGCTAGGGGACTGTGGGGTGCATTCCTTCCCAGGGTAGTCGCTTTGCTCCCCTCTGGGCATCAGGAGGCATGGACCAAAAAAAAAAAAAAAAAAAAGGAATGGAAATCAATTCAACCTGTTGGGATCGGACTTAAACATGGGTGTTTGCTGGTCCCCAGAGAGAGGATGGGAGCCACAAAGGTGGCCACTGGGCAGCAGCAAGAACCTCCCTTTGGTGGGTAGGGTAGGGGTGAGGTCATGAACAGTCCACCAGGGGTCTCAGGCCAGTGACTTGGGATGGGAACAAGGATGGCCCTCCTTTGGATGTCACTGCCTGAAAATCTGCAATGTTTCAAAAATAATATCATAATGGTCAGTGAGTAAAGTGTTCAAGGTAGTTCTGCTCTGAATTTTTAAAATTTATTTTGTATTTATTCTGAGAGAGAACGTGAGTGGGAGAGGGGCAGAGAGAGAGAGAGAGGGAGACACAGAAGCCGAAGCAGTCTCCAAGCTCTGAGCTGTCAGCACAAAGCCCGGCATGGGGCTCGAATTCACGAAACTGTGAGATCATGACCTGAGCCGAAACCAAGAGTCAGACGCTTAACTGACGGAGCCACCCAGACGCCCCTGCTCTGAATTTCTAAGTACACAGTGCAGAAGAGTTCCAAATAATGGGAATTAAGAGGTAGCTTTTAAGAATGAGCACTCAAGCAATTAAGAATTCCTTCAGTATATCTTAAACTTGTAGAGTCAATAATTATTGAATTGTTTTGCTAACTTTTTCATATTTATTTTAATATTGCATATTATAACTTTCTCATCAATTTAACTCAATTTATCTTTAAATCTCCATAAATACATACGCATATACCCATGGTATATGTTAGGTTGAACCATATGAATTTCCAATAGTTGACTATTTCTGACCTACAAAAATACCACTTTCATGTGGTTCAAACCTAACGCGTTTTCAGAACAAGTCTGGATTTCTTTAAAAAAAAAATTTTTTTTTAACGTTTATTTATTTTTGAGACAGAGAGAGACAGAGCATGAATGGGGGAGGGTCAGAGAGAGGGAGACACAGAATCTGAAACAGGCTCCAGGCTCTGAGCTGTCAGCACAGAGCCCGACGCGGGGCTCGAACTCACGGACCGTGAGATCATGACCTGAGCCGAAGTCGGCCGCTTAACCGACTGAGCCACCCAGGCGCCCCAAGTCTGGATTTCTTTTAAGAGGGGCTCCTTAATTCTGGTGTTTCCCAAATCAGAAGACACTTGTCATGCTGCAGCCTGAGACACGAGAGGATACGTCAGCTCCTTCGGGTCACCTGACCAGGGCTGCAGGGACTTCTCCCATTTCAGAGAGACGGACTGCAGCCCGTTAGTTTCAGGGAGCCGAAGCTCCCAGCTTGTCACTCACCGTAGGACTGACAGACCACATGCACCAGGGGGTAAGACTTCCAGAGGACTCGGTCACACCAGGAAGGCAGGTTGTATTTCATCTGTAAATCACAGTCACGAGTTTTGTGAGATGTCTGCTAGTTTATTTAATAGGTAAGTCAGTAAAAGAAAAGATTAACATGTGGCCTCTGTAATCCTTGAACTCATGTGCTGTTGGAGCTTTATAGATTTTCCCCATGGGTGGCCTTCAAGCCTTTTCATTTGCCTTAAGTCCTGAGTCCACTGCTGCCCCCACACTGTCAGACGCCTTGGATTCCTGCTTTGGAAGATCGACTCACTTGGCCATGTGCTCATACCTATCCTCCGCATTATTTCAGAATTTTCTGTTTTTATCTTCTCTTTTTTTTCTGGCTCAGATGAACCCCACACATGGGTACTTTCAACCCTGTCTCTGCTTATCTTCTCCAGCTCCTTACTTTAATAACACACTCCAGCCACCCCTCCCATTCACACACCTATCTACTTATCCAGCCAGCCAAGCATCTACTTATCCATCCATCCATCCATCCTTTCACACAGCCATCCACCTCTCTACTTATCCCGTCAGTCAGCCACCTACTTATTCACCCAACTACCTGCCCATCTACCCATCCACCCACCTACCTACTCATTCACATATCCATCCACCCATCTGCATATCCATGTAACCATCCAATCAGTCAAACAAAATGTATTAAGACAAGCCCTCTCCCAGGCTACACTGGCAAGCGAGATGCTCACTGGGTGTGATAGACAAGGCATATTGGCAATATCCTTTATCCCTTTAAGTTCTAGCCCTTTCTGCTCTGCCTATATTTTTTTTTAATTTTTTTTATGTTTATTTATTATTGAGAGACCGACACAGAGCGTGAGCAGGGGAGGGTTAGAGAGAGGTGGGAGACACAGAATCCGAAGCAGGCTCCAGGCTCTGAGCTGTCAGCACAGAGCCCCACGCGGGGCTCGAACCCACAAACTGCGAGATCATGACTTGAGCCGAGGTCGGTCGCCCAACCGACTGAGCCACCCAGGCGCCCCTCTGCTCTGCCTATAAATGTAAAGGTACTCATCATAAAAGAGCCTACCCCTGCCATCTCTTTCAATTACTTTCCTCTTTTTATCAACTTTCTTTCAAGAGGGTTCTATTCTCATTGCATCTACTTTTGGACCACCCATTTAGTTTTTTAAACTTGAGGTACAACTTACACACGGTAAAGGGTACTAACCTCAAGTATACAGCTTGAGGAATTTTTATATTTGTACACACCCATTTAACCACAACCCAGATCAAGATCTAGAAAATCTCCATCATCTCAAAAGGTTCCCTCATGTGCCTCTGTATCCATACCACCACCTTGTAGAGGTGAACGTTATGGTGACTAATGCCTCTGATTAATTTTGCTTAAGCTTGAACTTATAAATGGATTCACTCGTATGTATCATTTGATGTCTGGCTTCTTTCACCTATATTGTTGTCTGTAGAAGTTTATTTGCTGCACTGCTCTGGTTGTATTCCATTGTATGTATATACGGCATTTATCTACTCTACTATTGACAGAAATAGGGCTGTTCCCAGTTTTTGGACATTGTGAACAAAGCTGCAATAAACATTCCTGTATCTTCCTCTTGACAAACAAATGTACTACTCCAAAGTGGGAATTACCAGATCACAGGGTAGATTAGTTTCCTAGATGCTGCCACACTTTTCCTTTTAGCATTACAGTCCTCAGCACTGGCTGCCTCAAGAATGACTAGCGGAACTTTACAAAGATACAGAAGGCGGGGCCTGCCCCAGGGCTCTTGCATCAGAGCCTCTGGGGATGAGGCCCAGAGAGCTGCATTTCTGGAAAGCGTCACCAGAGTCCTCTGCACCCACTTGGTGAAAAGCGACCCTCATCCTCCTGAAGTCTGGATTTCACCTCCAAGACTCTGCAAACTGTTTTTCAAGTCCAGTAAACCTTCTGGGCCACAAAGCCAGCTCCTCGGGCATGGTTCACGTGCAGGGCACATGCTCTCCCAGACTCACACTCCACACTGGCCACCACCGATCCTTGACAGTCTCTCACCCCCGGCTTCTGTGGTGCTGAGATGCCTGGCTGGTCCTCTGGCCACCTACGCGAGCACTCATGTCCCATCTCCTTCCTTGTGTCTGCTTCCTCCTCTCGCCTTCGCACATGGATGGCCCCCAAACCTGCCCATGGCTATCCTCTTTGCATCCTTCACTTACTCCCCGACAACTCACCCACCCCCACGGCTGTGCCCATGTTCTCTGCGGGCACAACCCCCCAATCTATGACCCAGTCCTTGTGTCTCCAGCGTCATCTACTATTCTCAACTGTCTTCTAGAGGTTTCCTCTGAGATCGTCGGCTAATATCACACACTAAATCTGAAGACAAGCTCTATTTACCCCTCTGAGCCTGCTCTGCCTTCTGATTTTCATTTCTATCAATGGCAATCAGATCTGCCAACACGTCCTTTCTTTCCTCTTGCTTTTCATGGTCTGTTCCCGATTCTGACTCAGGCCCTGGTTGCTCAGCTGGAAGGACCATACGGCCTCCTCGCTGGTTCCCTGTATCCTCATCCTCTACACAGAGGCAGACCGGCCTGTGCTGTAGATAACTGCCATGCTGCCAGCCCCCGGCAGAACTTTCAGTGGCTTCCTGATGCCCGTCAAACAGATTAAAGCCTTAACTTGGCATCTAGGACCTCCCTCACCCCAGCTACACCCCCGTCTCTTTCTCCGCATGCTCGAGTCAACCTGGACACAGCCTCACTGCCCCCCCACGTCCCCATGGACCTGCCCTGACAGTGCTAGGGGGCTGCAGGTGCACAGCAGGTGTCTTGCCCTGGGGGTCTCGGCCTCATTCCTGGTAGCGGACTTGGATCTCCTCTCGTCCTCCGTCTAGTTTCCTCCATTGGCTCCTACTTTGTTTTGGCATCACCCTCCCCCTTGAAGTTCTCCTCTTGCCCCGAGCCCTCTGGCAACATTCTGAACTGCTCTCCATTTCCTTAGGTCTCCAGTAACCCCAGAAACTGGGAAACACGCCATTCCGCACCTGTAACCCCTCAGGGCCTGGCCAGGGCGCTGGCTTCCCTCGGTCAGGACCCAGAAGGTGATGGGTGCCAGAATTTCCTGTCTCCCTGTCTGTCCCAGCAATTCTTTCAGATGGAAATGATAAGCCTCATCCCTTGTCCTGTCCACTTTGGAAATCCAAGCCGTCCCTCAGGCACCACCCCCGGGCCCTTTTGAGAAGCCTCTCCTGATCTTTCCTTGCCCGGTAGGTCACGTCCTTCCCTGACTGCTCCTCTGTGCATTCGGCAACATCATGTTCTATCTCTGGTTAGTCGCTGTGTGTTGTCTCATCATCTTTGATCTCCTACCACCTAGGAGAGTGCCTAGCCCATCACAGGTCATCAGTAAGTATCTGTTGAGCAAGAACGAATGAAGGTTTTATTACATCTTCCGTGAAACACCATTCCTTGGAACACGAGGGGCCTCATAACATAATTGGCCATGACCAATTGAGTTTGGCACACAAATTTCACTGTGGAGAACCACAATGCTCACAAACCTGTAAAGGCTCTGATAAGTCCTGCAGCAAAGAAGCTTGTTTACTGATGATTCACTTGGCAGATGAGCAAATAGATTTGATCACAGAACTTTAGAAAGAGCTTCAGGACTCAGTTATAGAAATACTTTAAACCCTCTCAGAATCTTAGACTATCTGGACAGAAGGTAAATCCTCAGTGTCACAAGTCCGGTTCCCCGTCATGGGCAAGTGTGGCTGCCCAGCCTCTCCTTAGAAGAGGTTTTTGCTCAGTGATGCCAATCAACACGTGATTGCTAATTTTCCTTTTTTTCCTGTTGCCTAGTGGACGAGGATGCTCAACGGTTTCCTGCTCGTCTTTGTGGGAACGGACACAAGAGGGTAGAGATGTGCAAGGGGGTGGTGATGGAGGGTCAGGGTGACGTCTGTGAAGAGAACTCACTCACCCCTGTGGCTTTCTGCTTAGTGTAGGCATATTTGTCCCGAGTCAGTCTTTCAAAACGGTAGGTGGGTGCGAATGTGATTTCTTCCTCCTCTGAAATCAAACAAAACCTTGGTTTCTGCTGTGATCCCTGTTTCACATCTGGCCACACTGCCTTCCTCTCCAGGCATAGTCCTTCCCCGCACCCCACCCCACCCCCAACCCCGGGAGGATATTCCGGGAAAAGGGGAGACGGCGATGGCTGGAGAGGGCCCAGGAACAGAGCGCCGCAGCTCTTACCAAAGTGCAGGAAGACTTTCTGCTCCTTCCTCTCCATCAGCAGCTGGTCGTGGGACAGGAGGTCTGCGTACTGCTGCTGCTTGATCTTCTGGACAATGGTTTCTGCCTCCTGGAGCAAGGACACAGCCAGGCCACTGGTGAGACGCCCCCCGTCCCAAACAGGAGGAGGCCCATCACCACTCACCTGCCTGGAGCCGCGGACTCTGCACCAGACCCTGGTCCTGCGGCAGCCCGGTTGGCTTTCCTTAGCACTCAACTGTTTTTTGCTTTTTTAAAACGTTTATTTATTTTGAGACAGAGAGAGAGAGAGAGAGAGAGAGAGAGAGAGAGAGAGAGAGATAGCGAGCGCGTGTGCACGCAAGAGCACGAGTGGGGGAGGGGCAGACAGAGAGGGAGACAGAGGGGGAGACAGAGAGGGAGAGAGAATCCCAAGCAGACTCCGTGCTATCAGCACAGAGCCCGATGTGGGGCTCAAGCTCACGAACCGCGAGATCATGATCTGAGTTGAAATCAAGAGTCAGACACTTAACCGACTGAGCCACCCAGGTGCCCCTGGCACTCAACTGTTTTATAAGGAAAACTCTACAAAAGTAGTTAACTGTCAACCTGATAATACAAGCTTTGGCCGTTCCAAATTTGCAGGGGGACATTTTACTTTTTCACACGGGCTTTTAGTATTCTTTTTGTTAACACTTCATTAGCAGGTAGGTATGTTTCCCTTGCTGTCTATGGGAACCGAGGCAGCTTGCTGTGAGGCCGTGGAAGGAGTTGAAACCCCAGCCCCTGAATCTGTGGGCATCAGGACTCCCTGATCCGGGCCTGGACTCCCAAGAGTCAGCGTGGCATCAGTGGGATGGAATCCAGCCGTCCTTTCTCCCCAGACTGTTACCTCTGCTCTGGAGAATGCCCTTGGCAGATCTCCCGGTGAGGAAATCTGTGGGGTTCCTGCCTAGTCCTCTCCCATCTGCCACGAGGGAGGAAGTGGTGGGGACATAAGGGGCATAAACAGACCCTCAGTTCCTCCTCAGTCTCTGCCGAGCCACTGGGGCAGCAAGAGGGAGAGGCGAGATGCTTGGGGAAACACAGGGGAAGAGGAGTGAGAAGGTCTGGGCTCAATCCCAACTCCCACTGGTCAGAAACTGACTCCAGGCTATTTCTTAGCCTGTTGGTGCCCCAGGGTTCTTGCCTCTCAGCTTCTGCCCTCACAGGATGTGGTATGAAGGTTCTCCATCCCTGGCAGGGACGTTCAAGCTGTAACCAAGGTCTCTGGGCACACTGCACAGCTCTGCGCCCAGGCCTGCACCCCCCACCTTCCCAGAGAACACTTTGCTCTGCCTGAGCGAGCGAGGCATGTCTGTGTTAGGTGGCCCTTCTGACCACTGCTCAGTGGACCGTGCCTGGGCATCCAACGTAAGTAACTTCTTCCTTAGCTGGCCAGTGACCAACATCTAGGCAGAAAATTGTGCTGGTCTCCTCAGACCTTAACGGTTCCTGGAGATCTGGGCCGAGCCACTGGAGGACCAGAACGGCTGGGGCAGTTGTGTGGGAACTAAGTGCGAGCAGAGGTAAAGTGTAAAGAAAGGCAGGGGTTCCAAGACAGAACAGCAGAACAGTGTTGAGTCCCAGAAGGGGAGTAGTTGCCTTGGCCCAGCTCAGTCTGTGCCTCCATGGCCCCATGCCCTCAGCTAACTCAAGGGAGCCTCTGTCCCATGAAGCCCCAGCCCCAGCCCCAGGTGGGCAGCTCCTTCCCCAGGTGGATGGCCCTTTCCCCAGGTGAACCACTCCTTCCCCAGATGGGCAGCTCCTTCCCAGGCGGGTGGCCCCTCCCCCCGGTGGACAGTTCTTTCCCCAGGTGGGCAGCTCCTTACCCAGGTGGGAAGGTCCACACGGTAGTTCAGATCACCAAGCCAGAAGAGGTGCGTAAAGCGGTGAGTGATGTTAAAAGGACTCAGTTTTTTGTCTCCCAGAGCCAGAAACCGGAGAATGTTCATATAGTTTTGGTTTCGCCTATTTAAGTGAAAAAGCAGCCATGTAGCATGAGACCGTTGGTCCCTTATGTCACCACTGTAGCAGGAAATCAGAGGGAGCTTGGGGGGACGGAGCCTTAACTCTCCGGCCCCTGCTGAAGTGAACCACAGCCAAGATGCAAAGGGCCTTTCAGGCAGAAATGGGAACACATGGCAGGGGGCCTCCCGGAGCATCCATTTAGCAGGGAATTGGAATCATGATTATTCTAAATAGCTGTCTTTGCGCCTGGGCCAAATGAGCCACAGGGGCTTTGATCTGTAAGGATGCCCGGATGAGGTTTTTCCCTTTAGAAATGGAGCAGGATTTAGGCATCTATCAGATGAATGACATAAGGAAATGTGTGTTCCATCCTCCCGACAAAATTCACCCACACGAGAGGTCACTCCTGTGCCACAGTTACGGGAAAAGCCGAGGGCTGAACAGTAGTTCTGGTGTTTAGGGATGTGAGGTCTGCCTGGACCGCCCGGGAAAGGAGCTCCATTACCTGAGTTTCTTTTCGCTTCCAGAAGTCAAATGGCTGTTAACAAAGCCCAAGGAGGTTCCGTTGAACATAAATGACACCCCCACGGCTCCCTTGTTCCCTAAAGGGAGGGGAGAGGGAAGAAGTCAGTCACACAGGCAAGTTTACCAAGTGGCGGGAAATCAAGGTGAAGCAATGTTCTTAATAAAGAGGGAGAGGGGCGCTTGGGTGGCTCAGTCGGTTAAGCGTCCGACGTCGGCTCAGGTCACGATCTCACGGTCTGTGAGTTCGAGCCCCGCGTCGGGCTCTGTGCTGGTGGTGCAGACCCTGCTTGGGATTCTGTCTCTCCTCCTCTCTGCTTCTCGCCCACTTGTTCTCTCTCTCTTTCCCTCTCTCAAATAAATAAAACTTAAAAAAGAATTAAAAAAAAGAAAAATATAAAATAATTACTAATTTTCATATTGACTATCTATGGAAATGGTAATATATATATTTTTAAGTTTATTTATTTATTTTGAGAGAGACAGCCAAGTTGGGGAGGGGCAGAGAAACAGGGAGAGAGAGAGAATCCCAAGCAGGCTCCATGCTGCCAATGCAGAACCCGATATGGGGCTCGAACCCATGAAGTCCAGAGATCACGACCTGAGCCGAAACTGAGAGTCGGACACATAACCGACTGAGCCACCCAGGTGCCCAGAAATGGTAATATTTTGAGTGAATGAGGTTTGATAAAATGCTAACTAAAACCGACTTCACCCGTTTCCTTTTACTTTCTTGAATGTGGCTCCTAGCAAATTCATAACAACCTACACAGCTCACCTTCTGACTGGGCTGGACAGCGCTGGCTGGAGCCCAAGTTGAAGAACCTCAGAGATCCTGCGCCCTGCCTCCTCTGGACCGGGGTCTGCCCTGGCCACGATGGGTGCCCCAGCTCCCCTGCCCCCCAGGGAGCCTCTCTTTCCAGCTTTCTCCCCATCCTGCAATGTGGCCTGGGCTTAAATCCCTGCTCATCACTTTCCTGCCATTGTGCTAGGGACAGGTTAAGAAATGTCACCGTAGCCTCCAGCATCTTTTGAATGGGTCCAACGACAGTCCTTGTCCCCACAGGGCATTTATCTTAAATGGGATAATACTCATAAAGCAGTTAGCTCTTGGCCATGAACATGTACGTTCTCAAAAAGGCCTTAGTTCTTCTAAGGTAACGTCCACCAGCATTAGCCAACCAGCATTCCCCGAGCTCTGCCCCATGTTAACCATGGCTGGGAGCCATTTGAGGGGAGCAGTAGAGAGAGTAGAGGCCAGCCCCAGGGTTGGGGGAGGAAGGGAGGAGCTGGTGCATAGGAATGCCTTGGCCTCCAAGCTACCCGCTGATGGCCACGAAACTCGGACTCTGCCCAGACCTCATACCTCCCTCTCTGGCCTTGCCCCCCGACATCCACTAGAGCTGCGGCCCAGGGGCCTCAGGGCCTTTGCTTCACTTTTCCTGCTGTGTGAACACTACCCATACTGATCCTTCCTTACCCCCGGGACTTGAGTCCTTCTCAGAGAGACCCCTGGACCCACCCCCATCTCAAGTAGAACTGGGGCCTCACTGCCCTGTGCACCTTGCCCTGTGCACGCTTACTCCTAGAAACCATCTTACTGTCTGTCTATCCATGCAAGCAGGCTGCTATCTGCGTGGTCACTTGCCCAGCGCATAGCACCGCACTGGGGGACACGGTGTCAGCTCTGTAGTGATGAATGAGAGCTGGGGCAGCAGCCGGAGGCGAGGTCTGGCTGAGGTGTGGTTTTATCTTGCAGCAGGGGGTCCGAGCACCTTACGTGCTGTTGGGAAGGGGCCGGGGAAGGGAGACGGGCAGCCCAGGCAGGATGCAGCAAGGAAAGACAGGTTCCTGGGCAGCAGAAGGGCGTGGGCTTTGACAGGGCAGCTACAGAGACAGGAAGGAAGGGGGCAAGTGGGTGTGGACACGGGCAGCTTGCGGTTTGTCAGCAGAAAAGCCGAGAGAGCTCTCAACATCCTGTTGTCTCTGGGACTCTGTCCTGTCCCTGACTCCAACCACCAGAAACCACTAGCCTTGCCCTCAACTCCACCCACGGCCCTCGTGGGTGCACCTGCCCACACACACTCACCGACAGACTCACACGTGCACTTGTGAACAGACCTGCGTGAGCACTCACACACACAGACTCACACGGACTCGGACTCGAACACGCAGACTTGCACGCACACTCAAGCACAGACTTACACATATAGACCCGCATGTACACTCATACACACGTACTCAGACTTGCACAGGTAGACTCGTACATATAGACACACACAGACTCACACCTTTACATACTCACAGTACTCACATACACACCCACACGAAGACTCACACTCACAAACACACTCCTGAAGTCCCCGGCTCTTAATTCAATTCTCTGAGGTGCCCTGACGGGTCCCCACAGGCTCACCGCTAAAACCAGCATTTCCACATCCAACCTGAGTCCTTCTAGAACTACACCAGGGGTTGACAACATAAAGCCCGTGGGCAGGGGTGCCTGGATGGCTCAGTCGGTTAAGCGTCCGACTTCGGCTCAGGTCATGATCTCACAGCTTGTGGGCTGGAGCCCCGCGTCGGGCTCTGTGCTGACAGCTCAGAGCCTGGAGCCTGCTTCACATTCTGTGTCTCCCCCTCTCTCTCTGCCCCTCCCCCACTCACACTCTCTCTGTCTCTCAAAAAAAAAAAAAAATAGTAATAAGAGGGGCACCTGGGTGGCTCAGTCGGTTAAGCGTCCGTCTTCAGCTCAGGTCATGATGTCACGGTTTGTGGACTGGAGTCCTGCGTTGGGCTCTGTACTGACCACTCAGAGCCTGGCGCCTGCTTCGGATTCTGTGTCTCCCTCTCTCTGCCCCTCCCCCGCTCGTGCTCTGTCTCTGTCTCTCAAAAATGAAAATCGTCAAAAAAATTTCAAAAAAATGTAGGAATAAAAAATTTGTTTAAAAGCCTGTGAGCCAAATTGAGCCCCGACCTGTGTCTGTAGGCAAAGCTTTCTGGAACACAGCTACTCCCATTCAAGTTCGTGCTACCCACAGTTTCTTTTGTGTCGCGGCTGCAGGGGTAAGGAGCAGCACGGACCCATAGAGCCTAAAACATCTGCTATCTGGCCCTTTACAGCAAGTCCATCAAGCCCTGTCCTAGGTCCTGGACTCTCAAGGTGGGGGTCTGTGGGGCCAGCAGCGTGACACCACTTGGGAGCTGGCTGGAAACTCAGAATGTCAGGCTCCGCCTGAGACCTGCTAAGTCAGAGCCTGCATTTTGGCCAGATCCCCAGCAGCTCTGGGGTAGACCCCAGATGGGCTTAGGCTGGAGGAACCAACCATTCCGGCTGCCCGGGACCGAGGGGATCCCAGGAAGTGAGGCTCAGTTTTCCACCCAGGGATGTCGCCGTTGGTGGGGACGGGATGGGCACACGAGTGGAGCTGGGGACACGCAGCGGGGGAGCGCGGCCCCTCCCTGCTCACCCAGCGTGTTGGCGATGCCCGTCTTCACGTTGTCGGTGCAGATGTGACTGATGCGGTTCTCATGCTCCGGCTTGGCCAGCACCACGATTCGGATATTCCAGAGGGTGTGGATGGCAACCTGGAGGGGAGCACAACATGGTGACCCTTGGCCCGGGCATGGTGCTTGACCACCCGGCAAGGGATTCCCACCCAGCCCTCACTCCCGAGGTGCAGGGAACCTGTCTAGGACCCCCAAGCTAGCCTCCTAATGATGCCTTGCAGGTGCAACATAGATGAAGAACCAGGACTGGTAAGATTTCAGTGAAGCAAGAGTGACCTACAAGCAGGGGCAGGGAAGAAGGGACGTGCTAGTGATTTGCAGCAACGCCCACGGACCCCAATTTCAGAACAGGTGCCCCTCTCTGGCCCTGGAAGGTAGCGGTGGTGGTGGAGAACGACCAAGGAACATTCAGGCATCTTTGGAAATTGAGAGAGGAGACAGGCTGAGCCCACCCTTGCCTCTGAGATGCTCCTGGCCAGCCTCGCAAAGCCCACTGCCCCTGAGTCCCACCCAGCGCCCTGGCCAGGTGCTCACTGTTTTAAAAGTCATGCTGGTGATTTCTTGCAGGGAGTGTCTGAGTATCTCCAGCCACTCCTTCTCTCCCAGGGGGTCCTCCTGGGTGCCGATCACGTAGATGTCATGGGGGATGTAATCGGCAGAATCATCCCGAGTCTTTCCCTGCCCCTTGGAGAGAAACCAGGACGTGATCTTCTTGGGAGGGGGGGCGTTACCTTCAACAGCAAAACCCAACACCAAGTGAGTCAAAGGCACATCAGGAGAATTCAAAACACAGGTGGGGGAAGTATGCAGGGCAGGAAGTTCACACAGTCACTGAAAACCATTTGGGTCACCCAACAAAGTACTGTAGATAGAGAATGAGGTACTAATTGTTCCCAGGATGTCAGGTAGGGTCAGAGTGCAGTAACGTTTCTTTGTAAAGATAACATGAACTTTTAAAGATGAGAACTAGTACCTGAAGATGCCATATGGTGCCTTGAACGAGTGGCACAAGATGTCAAACACCGTCCTAGTCTTTGGGGCTAACTTAGTGACTGAGACAGTCCTTGAGCAATGTACATTCCATTGGCAATGACAGCCCAGCAGGCTGGCAGGTTTGGGATAGGGGCTTTTAGCCCAGGGTTGGGAGACAACAGGGACTTCCTCGCAAAACAGAGACATCTCGGCTGAAAACTAAGAGCCAAAGAAACAGGAAGAGTGTGGAGACCTCCTCCATTTTCATTTCAAAAAATGAGTCAAAGCAACTCAATAAAGAAACGATGAAAGACATTTCTCCTCGAAACCCCCTTCAAGATTGAGTAAACTTTTCCCCCAAGGAGATAACCCTCTTGGCTCACAAGTGCCAAGAACCGACGTAACCTGACTGCCATCATTCTGCTCTCTGCTATGGTTCGTGGTGGGACTGTAGACCCCGGGGCCGGTGGTCTCTGCTTGGGGAAAGCCTCCCACCCACCCAGCCAGCCAGCCAGCTCCTTCCACACTGTCTTCTGTGTGAAGGGCACTCCCTCCAGTTGGGAACAGGATGGGCTTAACCACGTCCAGCCAAATCTAAGACCTCCATGCTCACAGAGGAAACACAAGAGGGACAGCGTACCCGCATGCACAAACCCGAGTGGAGAGCTGATAGAATCAGGCAGCCAGCAAGAAATACTAGAGAGGACAGAAGAGGACAAAGGTCCCCAGGCATGGGCCAGAGTTCTACTTCAGGGCTACTCTGGCCCTGGAAAAAAATCTGGGCATGAAGGCCTGGTGGCTTGTGGAATCAGGGTCAGCGGCTCTCCTGACTTCCCTGTTGGAAGACTAGCCCACTCTCCACTCAGCCGACAGTCCAGGACTAGCAAATTACGTTCTCGTTTCCAGATCACTTCCTGTCCCTCCATGAAGGGCTGCCACTCACCCTACTCCTCCCAGAGGACACTGCTAGGTGACTACTAGCCGTGTCAGATGGCGGAGGCTGACTCCGCTCTGGACAGTGCGGGGAGGAGAGACACCCAATTAAATTAAAATATCAGACAAACAACAGATAACTTTTAGAGGAAGTCTGTCCCAGGCAATATCTGTTCAACTAAAATTCAAAATTGACTAGACATCCTGTACCTACTTAGTTTTTCTCTAGCTGAAAACTTACACTAAATAATTAGTATGACTTATATTTAGTGTGATATATTTAGTATATAAATATGTATTAGTATTTAAGTATATAGTACATGGTTAGTAAATATATATATATGTGTATATATATATATATGTGTATATATATATATGTATATGTATATATATATATATATATTTGGTGCATATTTAGTACTTATTTCTAGCTGAATACTTACACTAAGTAATTAGTATACATTTAGTGTGATATATTTAGTGTATATATATTAATATATAAGTATACAGTACATGGTTATAACTATATATTTGGTGTATATTTAGTACTTATTTCTAGCTGAATACTTCCACTACCTGGTACAACCTATATTCGGTATAATATATATTAACATATAATATGTATCCATATATAAATACATATAGTATATATTTACCATAATATATATTTAGTATGTATTTATTTCTACCTAGATACCAATACTAAAAAACTGTGCCGTTTATATGAAATTCAAATGCAATTGGGCGTCAGAGCTCTCTCTTCCTCTCTCAGTAAATCTGACAAGGGAGTTCTCTCTCCCAGGCCCGAGGCCCCCTGGCGAGCTGCCTAAGGCTGGCAGGTGCCCAAGAGCCCCATCACCCATATAGGCAGTTTCCCTAACACTTTCCAGCTTAGACGTGCCAGGTAACCCAGCCCAGCTGCTCTTGGGGCATGAGAATCCCAGAGCTCATTTCTCTCATCCATTGTCTAGGGAAAAGTCCACAATTCCCTAGAAAGGAGGCTGCGTAGATGGGCTGGGGAGTGGGGGCGGGAGGAGGACAGGTGTCCCCCACCCGTCTGCAGATGCCCGAGGCAGCAACGCAGAGCCCAGAGGGAGGGGATGGGAGGGAGCGGATGGGGGTGGGGGGCATGTGGACCCACCCATGTTCCAGGTGCCGATGAAGATGGTGATCATGTCCGGCTCCGCCTGCTCCGAGTGCTTATTCTTCATCTGCTGGAGAAGCTGACAGAAGCCTTCTCTCTTCTAGGGATGGAAGGGCAGACAGACTCAGAAAGGCCTCCACCTCCCTGCACATTACACTTTCAAAGGGCTTGGTCAGCTTCAAGAAAACTGAGAGGGGCGCAAATCAGTACGGACTTGCGGGAGAGCAATCTGGAAATGTGGGTCCAAAGTCTCAAGGAAGTGGCTTCTGACCGCCATTCCTCGGCAAGGGCCTGACTCTAAGAACCACCAGGAACTGTGCAAAGACCCAACTGTGTCATGGGGACCGTAGCGCGCACTTCAACACAGAAAAAATTAGAAACGACCTCAGTGTCCAATCCTAGGAAGCAAATTAATAATCCTATTATGAGTCATCCACATGCCAGATAGAATACCGTAGGGTTTACAAGTTTTGGTGCAGAAATACTTTCTCAACAAGCATAGATGTCCAAACTATATTGTTAGGTGGGAAAAGTCAGTTGACGAAACCGTATGAATAGCACTGTTGCATTTTTATAAAAACACAAACAAAAACCATCCAGAAAGACAGAGTCCAAAGTCTACTAGTAGCACAGGTGTGTTTTCATTTTAAATGTTTTGCTTATTTGTTATTTTTCCACCAATGAGAATAGATTACTTATTTATTTGCTTGTTTTCCAGTTTATTTCTTTATTTAGGGAGACAGAGAGAGAATCAGCCGGAGAAGGGGCAGAGAGAGGGGCACAGAGGATCCTGAGCGGGTTCTGTGCTGACAGCAGAAACAACAGACAGCAGAGCCCCAACGTGGGGCTCGAACTCACAAACCACAAGATCGTGAGTTGAGCCAAAGTCAGATGCTTAACCGACTGAGCCACCCAGGCACCCCGAGAATAGACTACGTATTTAATGAATGAAAATTTAGATCAAGGAAGCTAACAAGAAAAGAACAGATGAAAGCTGTCAGAGTCTCCTTCATAGTCTTCACTGAGTTGTCCCGGGTACCTGGGTATACAGCAGGGGACAAAGCAGCGCAGCTCTCTCAGAGCGTGCCGTCAAGGGCAGGCTGAAAAAGCACACACACACATATTTCAGGTTGTACCATATGAAATTACCAATATGTGCCTGTTTCACACCTACAGAGATGGCAATTTCATTCGATTCAACCTAATAATTGCAAATCCCAGGTAATCACTTCTGAAGAAACCAGCTCACAAGGACGTTGTGAGGACTGTCATTATGGAATCCTGTCTTCAGTTACGTACGAATGGCTCCAAATTTGGTGCCTCAGTTTACTGCTGTGTCTCAATCCTGAGCTTGCAGCAACGGGCAGAATTGGTTTTGGGATCTATGTCCCCGTATGCAGAATGACGCCCAGCCACGAGTTCTTTCTCTCCACCTCCCCCCCTGCCCCTTCACTGTCATGCCTCTGAGTTCTTCCCACCCTCTCAGCCAGCTCTGGGCACCTTCGGGCCTCCCACTGGCCTCCCACCAGCCCACCCCTGCCACTTCATCCATGGGGCAGGTGAAAGAAGCCAGGTCCTGGCACTTGGTAAGCTAAGCTGGGAGCCCTTGTCCCTCAGTCTTCCCGTGGTGCTAACACACAGTCAGCCAACAATCTGATGTGATTAGAGCGCTTTGCGCCCTGCCTCACATGAGCCATATAGTAACGGATGAACAGTAAGGCCGACGTGGAGGGTTTCAGTCCCTGGCTGCCATGTCGTAGCAGAGGGATCAGATCATAGAGAAGCCGGACTCTGGCTACACAGAGGCCCCCCGCAATGCCCAAAGACCCTGAGGATTTCCATCAGCCGGCACCACCTCCTGTTCCAGGAGCCAGTCCTGGTGGGACGTCTCACTCCTGCAGAGTGGGGCAAAATGCAGACACGGAAGGAGTGCTGGCTGGTATTTGGAGTTAAATCTGAGGTGCCCCAGAGGGCTTCTGAGTCCAGCTCAGAGAAGAGAAAATGTCTCCCAGTGGGGCTCAGGGTGGGATAAGGCACAAGTGATCAAGGACGCGCCCCCTCGGGGGCAAGCTGTTCAAATCCCAGCAGACCTGGGACGTGTCCCAATCTCCCCGGGACTGGTTTTCCCAGGTGGGAAGGGGGCTGTGAGAACCAAGTGAGCTAATGGTGCACATTTCCAGGCACAAGCAAGCCTCAAAAGACAACATGTCCCTCACTCCCCTCCTGACCCATCTAAGTAGTTTGTCATCACTCACTTTGGAATCAGCAAAAACATATTCCTTCCGCAAGGTCTTCTCCTTCTCAGTTTCCACCAAAATCACCAACTTGTTCAGAAACTTCTGAGACTTGATGAGCTGCAGGACTTAAGAGAAATGAAAGTTAATTTATTCACTCATCTACTTATCACACAATATGTAGAGTCTACACTATATTCTGCCACCTGATCAACAATCCTGACCTCCCATCCCCAGGTGAGCACCAAATTTATGCCTAATCTCCTAGATCCCTTTGCTCCTGGCTGTTCTTCTGGACAAGGGCTCATGCTTGAGAAGGGTGGTGCTTTGTACAAGCAAGAGGCAGCCTGGCCAGAGCAGAGACAGTGTGAACTGTCACCTTTTCATGTTCCTCCTTTGCTTTCTCTCCTCCTACCTCCATTCCTTCCTTCTTTTGCTTTGCTTTTAGTTTGTGTCTAAACTAAAATTGTTCACTTCTATCAACAACCAAGACTCAAATCGTTCTACAAGATTTTTTACAAACATTAGTATCCCCCCAACCCCACCTCCCTCCAATGTCCTCCTACCAACAGGCAGCCACGTTCAACTCCCTTAATGGATTCTTTGGGAATTTTACTGTCTCTAAATAACATGCTTATATTACTTCTTGGTGTTTCAGTTTTAGATATTTCCTATTACATATCGACTTCCCACTACAGAAGATGAAGGTTTAGATCTCTTTCAACCTGTCTCCCTTCTCACACTCCTCTCCCCCTACTAATGCGTAATTTCAGTCCCCTCCTCATCTTCCAGTAATTTTGGCCAAGTAAGTACTCAGTGTATTATTAGGACTATGGAAGGGCTATTGACAGATAAACCTCCACTGCTTTCCTTTTCCTACACAACTTTGTTTTTCCTGGAGTTAATAATTGCCATGTTTTTTTTCTTCCATTGGTCCTAACCCTCCTAGTATGTAACTCTCTTTTTCCTGTAATTAAACACTTTCAACAGGTTTGCCATCCTGGGAAAGCCTCTCCCAGAGCCTCTGGGCCCTCTCTTCTCTGGGCTGGGGACCTCTAAGCCTCATGCATAGCCATTACCTTAGAACTTCCCTCTCCATCATTCAGGAATTCATTCACTTGTCTCTCTTGTACTGGATCCCATTTCTCAGCTATCACGTCTTTCTCTTTCTTGCTTTATGCCCAAGTTTTGGTAGAGCAACATCTCTAAAAGTTTTCCAAGAAAAGGGAATGGGTAATAACTTTTGGAGGCCTGGTATGCCTGAAAACCCTACCTTCACACTTCAGAATAATTTTCCTCAGGACTCTCCCTTTGGAGAACTTGCTCTGTCATGTCTAGTTTTGGGCACTGCTGCTGAGAAACTCCAAGTCATTTGGATATACCTGTCTGCAGAAGAGTTAACCTGGGAGGCCTGACCACCATCCTTGGAAAGATGCTTGCAAGGTGGTGGTTGAAGGGCATCTGGGAACATGGTTTTGGGAAGGGTCCCAGCATCTCCTGACTGATAAGAGCAGCTCACTATCCCCAAACTGTTTCTAAAACAGTATGGTTTACACTGAACATCCGCTTTCCTCCTGGAAGTCTAGAATTTGGGTATGTGCCAGGCAGAGAGGGTGCCTATGTGACCAGTCGCCAGTAAAAATCCTGAGTGCTGACTTTCTAATGAGCTTCTCTGGTAGACGACATTTCACATGTATAGTCACAACTCACTGGGGGAGTAATTAAGCGTGCCCTTTGTGACTTGTATTGGGAGAGGACTCCTGGAAGCCTGTGCTCGGTTTCCCCATGGAATTCTTCCCATGTGCCCTTTCCTTTTGCTGATTTTGCTTTGAATCCTTTCACTGTAATAAATCACAGCTGTATGACTTTATGCTGAGTCCTGGAAGTTCTCCTAGTGAGACCCTGAACCCAGAGATAGACTTGAGGGGAGCCCTGACACAGTCTGTAATCTATTACCTTGAAGATTTTAGGATCTTTTCTTTGACACGAATGTTAAGAATTTCCAATGCTGTGTGCGCCTTAAGGTGGAACAAATTTCCTCTGCTATGCTGGGCACTTTGTGGGCCATTTTCAATTTGGAAACTGGTGTTCAGCTCTGAGAATTTTTCTCATTGTTTCCATTTTCTCTTCCTGACTTATTTTGGTGTTGGACATCTTGGACTGGTCTAATTTTAAATAAGCTCTTCTCTTCTATTTTCCCCTCACTTTGTTCTTTTGTTCTACTTCTGGGAGCCTTCCTCAACTTTATCATTTTACCCTTCCATTCTGTTTTTATTTTTAAAACTTTCTGCTGTAATGTTTTAATTTCCGCTTCCTTATCGTCTTCCCCTCTCTTCCTTCCTCCTTCTACTTTTTTCTCTGGACGTTCCTTTTAAAATAGCACTCTGTTCTTGTTTCATGGTCCAATTTCTTTCAAACTTCATAATTTGCTCTCTCCAAGTTTTTGGTCTTTTTGCTTATTTTTGCCTTGAGTCTCACTGCCCATCCCAGGCTTCCCTTCAATGTCTGGTGATTCTTGGCTGTGTCTTCCAACAGCGACAGAGTCACACTGGGCTTCTGTACTGGGTGGTCTCATGGGCTGACTCATGGGGAAACCTCTTGATTTTTGCCCCTGGGCTGGTCATGTGCTCCAGAGAAGAATCTTTCAACCTCCTGCCCATAGCGTGTAGACCTGGCTGGCAGCATCCGGGCGAGGCAGGGATGAAGGCTGTGGGATCAACATTCAGAAGTAACTGCTATTTAGTCCTGTGTTTCCAGTGGGTTCCTCGGCCCTTACCAGGCCTGGTGTCCCCCCAGCCTTTACCTTCTCTGGAGAACTAACATCCAGTCTTCTAATGAGTGAGGGGACCTGGAGGGGAGGCTGTGAGGAATGGAGAAAGATCTGGTGGGTCTAACTCTTTTAAGAGAGATTTTCTTCCAATCCTGATGTTTATAATCTCACCTTCACCCCCACTTCTAGGGGCCCCTCACAGTATCAATTCCTGTACCCTTTGTGGGTTCTGTGGTATGAGTCAGGTGTCTCAGTTTTTCCTACTACATGCTTAAAATTGAGTTTTGGTTCCTATAAGTTGGTTATCATTATCCATCTGTTTTTCAGCACTTAGAATTTTGTTGCCATCATTTTCTCACCTGGTCTCTTTGTCCCCGCGAGTTTTGCTTTTAGGAGGGAACTGACAAATGTGTATGTTCAACGGCCATCTTGACAGAAATCCCACCCAAGGGAAATCGTGGATGTCCTGTATGCTCAGAAATCCCATCAGCCTTGGGGCGCCTGGGTGGCTCAGTCGGTTAAGCGCCCGACTTCAGCTCAGGTCACGATCTTGCGGTCCGTGGGTTCGAGCCCCGCGTCGGGCTCTGGGCTGATGGCTCAGAGCCTGGAGCCTGCTTCCGATTCTGTGTCTCCCTCTCTCTCTGCCCCTCCCCCGTTCATGCTCTGTCTCTCTCTGTCTCAAAAATAAACATTAAAAAAAAAAAAAAAAAAAAAGAAATCCCATCAGCCTTGTCGGCACCGTAAATATCCCATGGTGTGACTCCCACTGCTACCAAGTGGGACACCCTCAGACTCTTCCTAATCCGCTACTATGAGGCCATGTCTCCTTCCTTCCAAACTCCTGGTTTTCCTTGACATCCATATGCAGGATTGTGTGGCTGCTTCCAAGATGGGACATCTCGCTCGATCAGGATTAGTACTCTACCAGGCCTGGTATGTGGCCCACTTGTCCCCACACCTAGTTAAATAAAACCAGAAGCTCTTTGTGGTTCTCTTCTTTGCCCCTCTACATCCACCCATGAGCAGGTGTGAGCAGTTCTACCTTCAAAACATTCCCCACGTCCATCTTTCAACATGTCAAGCCACCACCACGGCAACTGTCTGGTGACTGTCAAGGCCTCCTAATTGGTCTGTCTCCCTGTCTCCCACAATCTACTTTTAGCACAGCAGCCAGAGTTCATCTTAAATGGGATCACACTACTCCCTTGCTTCCAATCTCCTAACAGCGGCTCACTGCCCTTAGAACATACCCCGGCTCACCAAGCCCAGGATAGGTGCCCGATCTCTGCACCATCTGTGCTCTAGCCACTCCAGCCTTCGCACACGCCAAGCTTGCTCCCATCTTGGAAACTCTGCTCAAGGGCCGCTGTCCATGGTGTTTGCACGGCCAGCATCTTCTTGACACTCAGGTGGCAGCTCAAATGGCACCTCTCCATCATTGTCCTATCGTCCTACTTACATTCCCAGCCTAGAGCTTATCACTCCCTGACGCCTTACTGGCTTATATATTTGTGTACTTGGTAATTTTCTCCTCGACCCTTACTTGCATGGAACCTCCCTAAGAACGAGGACCCCCCGTTATTCACCTTTGCATCCCCAGCACCTGACACATAATACACCTAATAACTGCTCAGTGAGTGAATACATTATGGTTTCCTCATACAGCAACTGGCTTTTCCTATGCACAGAAGAGCTCAATGCCAAAGCTACCCATGAACATGGTGACTGGAGCAGGGCAAGGAAGCTCCAACACCTGCAGTCGAAGATTTCCTTCAAATGATCAGCACTTTACAGAACCACGATTGGAAACTGTGCCAGGACTGGCTGAAGACATGCCTTATCCCACCAGCGCTCACAATGACCCCACAGGAATTCGTTTCATGGCTATGGGCACGGAGTGTGAGTGGTGAAGCCACTATTCAAGGTCAAGCCACTATCAAGCTGTGGAGCAAGGATGCAGACACAGTATGTGAATCCCGTCTACCCAGAGCTCCTCACTGCTGAAGCACCCGCCTCCGGTGCCAGTTATAGACAAGTCCCTAAACACGCGGCCCCATGGACTGTGTTACCGCAATGGTCTTGAACTCATTTGTTCATTCACTCACTCAGGGATTCACTCAGTATGTATTTATCAATCACTTACTCTGTGGAAGTGCGGCTGTAAACTCTGGGGATTTAGCAGTAAACAAAAAAGCCCCACTTCCTGGCCTCTGTGGAGACCACATTTTTCTGGTGGGCGGGCGTGGGGGGTGGGAATTTATGAGCAACATTGCAAGCGCCTCAGTCAATTGGCAATCCCTGACTATGCACCTGCTGGGTACCTGGTCCTGTGCAGGATTTCAGAGGGTGTAAGATAGGGACTTGGCCCACTTAGGGGAGGGAACTTGTGAACAAGTAATTGTGTCCTGATGTGACAGATGCCGTAACAGAGGGTGAGCTGGGCTCCACGGACTGAGAGGACAGGGACCAGGTAGGTGCGGCCCGCAGGCAGTCTGGGCCGGCAGGCTCTGGGCATCCATGCTTCTCCTTCAAAGGCTCATTAACCTCCACTGTAACAGTGCATCTCGACACAAGCTGGGTTTTCCCAGGGCCGCTCTTCTCCAGCTTGGCTCTTTCACCCATCCCTGATCTGACGGCAACTCTCACACCGCCCATAATCCCACAAAGGGGTATATTCACCCCTCTAGGAGGTCAACCCATCCATCAGTGCTCTCCGTTCCACAGAACGTCTCCAACTTTTACTTTGGCATTCAGGGCCCTGTCCACATCTGGGACCCCATGCCCCACTGCTCCTCCCCTTGGGGCCACAAGTAACATGAGATTTCCCTAACACCCTACTCCGACATATGCCACTCAGTCCTAGTGCCCTCTCCTACCTTATGCTTGGTGAACTCCTATTCATCCTTCAAAGCCCTAGACAGAGCCATCTGTAGTATGAAGCCTCCCTATGTATCCCACAACAGAGCTAATCAATTGTCCTTCCAGGCTAACCTCGCATCTGACACACATTCTAATACGTGCTCACAAGTCAACTTTCCTTCTAAACTGCTACATCTTTGAGGGAGGACTATACTCGGGACTGGTCCGTGGAAGATACTCCAAGGAAAAACGTCCACTGAATTAAACTGACAAGGGTGAACAGTGCTTCCCAGAACCCTCAAGTCCAGAAATTCGAGATCTTTACAGCAGTCAGGCACTGTGACACCCTCTTCCCTCATCTCAGACTTCATTTTCTTAAGCTGGGTCCACCCCTTTCAGCTGTAACTCATTCTCTGTGACAGGTGAGAGGGAAGGAAGCATGCTCTAAAGTACGGCTCTATGGATCACTTTCAACACAGCCCAATCCTATTCAAACCCTCATACGCCCCACGTCTCTGGCCCTGCCTCAACACCGTGACCTCCACCCTGCATGACCTTGACAGCCCGTGTCTGTGTCTGTGTCACGACACCCCCGTGTCTAGGGACTTTCTTTTCCTGGTCTTTCCTTACTGCTGCATCCTGCCCTCTCCATCTTCTGCCTTACCTTGGAAGGATGATTAGAACAGCCACGGTGTTTTCACGAGCACCTACTACTTACTCTAAGTTGATCTCTTTAAGACTTGTGGCAGCCCCACAGGATGTGTATCCTTATGACAAGAGCACACGGAGAGAGGCACTAGACCGAGGTCACGAGCGGCCAAGCTGGGATCCAAGGCTGGGCTTCTACCGTCTCCCCTGTACCATCTACGCTCTTCCCCTCCCTGCACCCCACTTCCTGCATGGGACTGGTCCCCAGACTCCCACCCCACCTGCTGCCCTGAGAGCATCCCTTGGACCTTGGTGCCACAGCCCAGATAGGAGCAAGAGGTTGCAGGCCGGAGTAGGCCCACGTGGGGTTGACCTCTCTCCCCCGGCCTCTGCCTGGGCACTTTGCCATGGGGCCGGTGCTGCTGCTGGGCACAAAGGAGGTGCTCTCAAATGCCTCAGCTCATCTACTCCGCATAACAAACCTAGGAGAAATCCATTATTGTTATTACTATTACTATTATTGCCATTTCACAGATGAGGAAAATGAGGCACAGAGGCCATAAGTAACCAGGCCAACATGGTATCACTAGCAAGTGGCAGGGCCTTGATCTACCCTCACTCCTCTCTGTCCCCTTGTGCCCAGCAGTCTGGCACCAAGCCAGCACTGAACATAGAATCTCCCTTCCTGCCAGTCTGCAGGCCCAGCTGTAGGGGACTCTGGGGGATGTTCTGTAGGGCTTGGCTGTCGAGCCAAATATCTGCCATCTGAAGAGACAGCTCAGGTGAGTGTTCTTGACGGGTAAGTCTAGAGATCCGTGTGAAACATGCCATGAGATGCTGCGCCTGCCATCTCCGCTGATGCTCACTCAGGCCCAGAGCAGTTGGGCGAAGCGTCCAGGGTCACACAGCTGCTGAGTGGCAGAGCTGGCATATGAATTTAGGCAGTTTAGTTCCAGGACCCACATGCTTGAGCACATGCTAAACTGGGTCTCAGTCTACGCTACGCTAAAAGACGCTGACTGGTCCGGCAACCCTTCCATGTGCAGGGCTCTGTACGGGGACCGTGCCGTGGCCTTTTGCAACAGCCTGGCTCCTAGTGGGGAAGTGCACGTTCACAAAGAAGTGCCCCCCGTCCCCCGCCCGGCACCGAGCATGTAAGTTCCCTTCCCCAGGCTTTGGTGGAAGGCAGTGGAACAGACGGAGGGCCTCGTGAAGGAGGCACATGCGAGGTGGGCCTCGGAGCTGGGCGGGGGACCCACAGGCAGGGTGAGGGGTGGTGAGCATCCTGGCACAGGGGTGGGCGTGCCTGGTGGGACTTCCTCTCTGGCGGTCCGCTACTGACCGGCCAGGGGTAACGGCACCTGCAGAAGGGGAGAGTCACGGGTGTGGGAGGGGGTCTTACTCTTATTGTGGCTGTAGAACTTGTCCTCAGAACCGTCCTTGGACTTCTTAATTATCAGTTTCCCAGACTCCACGTCGACTTTGAGCTGCAGCTTCTGAGGAATCCCCAGGGATTCTGACTTTACCTGCAAGGAGAGGGGAGACGTGGGTCACCCTCTCTCTCTCCAGACTCTCCCGGAGCCTGTGAGCCCTTCGTCCATGGGGTTGCACAGCCCTTGGCCGCTCCAGCCCTGGTGTCCCGTCGGTGCCATTGGGCTCCTACCTCCCAGCGTCCCTCGCCCCAGAGCCCCAGTCCGTGTTTCTGCGGGCAGCCCCCGAGAACCTGGCGAGCGTCGTGTGCACATCAGCTGCTCTGCCAACAGGTTTGGCAGAGGGAACAGGTGAACTACCGGAAACTGATTCATTTCACTGCTTAATTTGACAACACTCATTAATCTGATGCGTCATCTATTCCCAGAAAGGATGTTCACAACAGATTTAAGCTCCTGGGCCTTGTTACAACCAACAATTTAACATTTACTGATGACAATTAGGAAAAAGACAATTGCCTAGGCATGCTCAGAAGCTGGAGATGGAAATACAGAACTATCATCAGGGCCAGAAAGGGCCTTTGGGGCGCATCTCGTCCTGTGTTTTGGAATGTGGGACCAGGGCTGGGCTGGCTGCACCAGAATCTGTGTGGATCGTTAAGAAAAACAAATTTCTGTATCTGAGCTCGGAGGTTCTATGTAAGTCACGCTCGGGGAAATCATGGAAATTGTATGTTTTCCTGCTCTTCTCTTGAGGCACTACTTTGCTGCCAGTTTTGGGGGCCCCTTTTTGATGTCACTTACTGCCATGAGTTGGAAGATACAGTTTAAAGCATCTTGGGCTGAGGAGCTCTCCCCTGGGGAGCCTTCCCTGAAGGGGGTTCGCACACCTGTCTGGGTACCAGCTCCACACGTGGCCCTGCCAACCAGCACTCTCAGTGTCGGGCTCCTTGCCTTCATACTGCTGAGCCAAAAGGCTGTCCTTCCACAGGGACCAGAACGGCCCCCGGCTTCCTGGAATACAAGGGCACATCCACTCACCTCAAAGGTGACCGGAGGGATGAGGGAACGTCGATGGGGAGACTCAGTGCCTTCATGCAGCAAGGCCTTGACCTGTGGGCATGAATGCATAAGGCTCTTCAGGTTGGGGGGCACAGGGAAAGCAGCGTCTTTGGGGACAGAGTGAAAGGGAGCACAGAGCATGCACACGGGGGCATTCTCTAAGCGAAGAGAGGACCAAAGAGAAGCCCAGAGAAGCTGCATCCCGGGATGTCCTAATACCTTGTCTTCAATGGAGGACAGGAGGCTCGTCAGTTGGCTGAGCTTGGCCACCATGTTGACTGGATTGGCCTCACCAGGCGCCTGAGGGAAAGAGCAGGTAGGGACAGCAGTCACAGTGTCACCATCCAGAGGCGTTCCGCTGGGCCCTTTCCACGCTCTCTCTCATTTTGCTCTCCCCGCCAACCCCCCAAGTGCTATCACCCCCCTTCGCAGACAAGAACATCAGCTATGCAGCATCATCTCAGCATTGGCGTCGCCAAAAAATAAACCTTCCTCTGCTTCTCCAATGTCCTGTCACCTCAGCCACTCAAGTTGCTCAAAAAACATCCTGGGATTGGCCTTGATGGTTACCTTGGTTCCCCCTACATCTACAGCATTGGTGTTCCTCCTCTACTTCCAAAATATAGCCATCTCACTGCTTAAAACCCACCACTGGGAGAAAATTATTTGAACTCCTTAGCCTGCCCTCTGAGGCTCTGTATGGTGACCCTTCACCCCCAGCCACTCTCCTCCTCACCTGTGACCTGCGCGTGTCCTTGAGCTACACTCCCCGAGGAATTCCCAGAGATGTGGGGGTCACCTGGGAGGACCACCTCCTCACTCAGGTCTCAGATCCACAAAGGGGTGTTCGTGGACCACACTAGCTAACGATGACCATCCTCTATCAAATCACTCTGCTTGCTTCCATATCAATCACCTAGGTCATTCATCTGTTCCTTGTGTTTTCCCTGCCAGAACGGGAGCTCTGTGAGAACTGGGGCCATGAGCATGGCATGCAGGACTAGCACCTGGCCATAGAAGATGCTCCATGAAGTTGGTCAACACGTACAGGAGGCCCAGAGAGCCGAAGTTCCTTGTCTGAAGTCACACAGCCAGTGAATGGCAGGGCGGGACTTGAATCCATGACCTTCTTGAGACCAAATCCACGGTCTCAAGCGTTTATTCCCAGAACCGACATTTACAAAGCATCTACTCTGAGCCAGATGTGCAGTCACACAGGTGGAATTAATGATACCATCCCTGCCTTCCAGAAGCTGGAGGAGAAAATCAGACGTGTGTATGGAGTGGACCGACGGTTATTGCCAACCAGGTGAAATCCCTTCACCTCACCCCTTGCGTAGGAAGTCAGCCACCCTACACTTTTGTTTGACATCCAATTCCACCCCCCCACTTTAGTGTACTACCTGTCCCATCACCTCGGCTACCACCCCCACCATGGCCATCACAACTGCCCCCAACCACCCTCATCACCCCCCACAACGCTCAGGACTTTGTCAACACCTCAAACACATCCTATTTGTCGACAATTCTCTTTTGGTTTTGCCCTGCTCCTTAACAAAGCTCAAGGTCAAGCCTCAGGTGGGGTGGGGTGGAGGGGCCTCAGGTGGGGTGTTGCAGACCAGCTGATCAGCAGAGGGACAATTCAGGATCCCTTTGTTCCGGGTTGTTTTTCTCATAAAAAATTTAAAAGATAACAGATTTGACCTCCTCCTCTCCTTCTTGGGCACTTGGAATGACCCGCTGGCTTCCCGGGGCAGTCACCTTGTGGATTTAGGCTGCTGTCTTCTTCCCCTCTCCTGTGTCTTATGAGGCAGGCTTGGCAGAAACTTACCGAGTGTAAACAAAGCTATTGACAAACTGGGGGTTGGTTCTCAGGACTGAAGGGATTAGCATGATGCCTGCACTTGTGGGTCCCAGCCCGCAGAACATACGGGAGAATCTGAGGAGTTCTGCTGCTGCCAAGCACACTTTAAACGCATCCATTCATCTAATCCTAGCATGAATCGATTCTTCTAACCCTTGTTTTGTGGACGGGAAATTGAGTCACAGTTGGTGAGTCAACTTGTCCGAGGTCACACAGCCAGTATAGACCTGAGACTTTAAAGTAGATCTAGCCCAGTGTTTCTCAGCTGGTGGTGATCTTGCCCCCCAAGGGACATTTGAAATGTCTGGAGACATGTTGGGTTGTCACAACTGGGGGATGCTAATGGCATCTGGTCAGTAGAAACAAGAAGGCGTTAACATCCTACAATACACAGGACAGTCCCCCACAACCAAGAATCACCTGGCCCCAAATGTCACGAACGTCAAGGCTGAGGACATAATTCACAGCTTAGCCTAGAAGTGAGCGAATTGGTCTGAGTGATACCTGCGGGTTCCCATAAACTGGCCCAGTTATTTTACTTTGCTTTTTAGTTGCCCTTTTAAAGGGAGGATGTGGGTTCCAGGGTTAACGACTCTCCCTTCTCACACCGGGCAAAGCTAGGTCTCTCCTAACCCTGAAGTCCGCAGTCATTTTGGTAACATTGCACCTCCCATCAGTTCTCAACTAAATTCCACACAGGGGTCCAGGGGTCCCTAGCAGGTCTCGCCTACCCAAGGAGAAGGGCCTAGTGTCATGTGATCTCGCACAAACATTTCACTTACTCCTTCAAAAACCCTGCAGTATCAGACACGCTATACCCATTGCACAGATAAGGAAACGAAAGGCCACCAGGGGCACGTCAGATGTTGAGCTCATCTGTTTCTGAGTGTTCTTTCCTCTACTGCTGGCAGCCTTGGAACTTCCTCCTCCATTTGTGAACTTCTGAAGGCAAGAACCACCTCTGCATTTCTTTGTGGGTCAGGGTCTCATAAGGGAGAGTGGGAAGGAGAACCCCTCTCTCCAACCTCATCTGAGGTTTCTCTCCATCCTGTCCCAGCTCTGTCCTGCAGCACCCCAGCTTGGCTGTTGTCACCTTAACTGCCTGGGGGCCTCTACCTCTTCTGGTCCATTTCAAAAATGTGGGCATGGTCTTCGGTTCGAACTATGTAAATGTGAGGGTCTGGCAGGGCCCCTGTTTTACCTGGATTTGCTTTTACTTTCCCAGAAATTAACGTATCATCCTTCACTTCGAGGAAAGCAAAATCACCTTTTTAAATTTCTGGTGAATTCTTAAGCTGTGTAAATAGCACATATACATTTTCTCAGTAAAAAAACCTCTTAGCAAACAGTACGGTCAAACCTAAAGTCCCTCTTGGCCTACCCCATTCTCCCTCGGTCCATCCCCCCTGGGGGTGACTAGAATAGCCCTTTGGGTATAAATCCTTCTGGTCTGATTTCCACATATAGATGTACCTCGGAGTTTATAGATTGTTTTGCCATTTGCTTTTTTCCCCTAAGACAGCTGCCTGTATATAGAACGGGGTGCTTTAAGGATGTATGCAATTAACATGGTCGTTGCAGATAAACAATGTTTCAGAAACCCCATTTCTCCTCCCAACTGCACAGCAATGAACCCATGAGTCCCTGACCCCAAAAGCCCGGCCAAGCCCTGACTTCACCAATCAACTTTTTGCTCATCTGATAGGCAAGGTTATGAATGTCATTTGCCAGTTACAAATGAGGTAAGGCTAAACAAGTTTTTGTATATATATTGGTCACTCCCACCCCTCTTTAGTGAGAAAGCCTTTTTTTATAACCTCTCCCCATTTTAAAAATAGGGTTGTTTTTACTTATTTGTAAGAAGTTTTTCTTTCTTTCTTTTTTTTTTTAAACATATTAATCCTTTGTCCCTTATATTTGTTGCAAGTCCTTTCTCTGGAGATGCTGCTTTTGCTTTTTAACTCTGCTGGTAACATCTTTCAATATGTAGATCTTTGCTCCCTAGATGACTTGGCCTTGGCTCCTGCGAGTCTGTGAGCCTGTGTGTGGATGGGGGCAGGGAGCATCTTCACCTTAAGGGGCAAGAGGCAGGATCAAGCATCTAGGCACCCCGTGTTTTTCTTTCTAATAGTTTCCGATGAACAATGATGAGAAAAGGCCGTGCCGTGCTCCCTTATTCAACACTAACAGGCAGTTCTGCTGAGTATGTAATTTGGAATCTTCACTCAAGTCAAAATCAGGCAGCAGGGAAATGCCTTACTGGTGGTACAGGGTCCTGAATCTCCCACCCCCACCGGCCACCCCATGCTCTGGTCCCCCAGCCAACTCAGGGCGTGAGTGGATGGGGGGCTCCCTTCTGAGCCCTGGGGACTCGGGCTACCTTACCCCCCCACACCCCTCACCTCCACCCCAGTTTATCAATCTCTTCTTTCCAACCCCAGAGCCTTTACCTGAGGCCGTGGACGGAGGCCAGGGGAGAGCTGCTGGTCAAACAGCCTCTGCAGAGACTCCAGGGAGGGGAGGGTCCGGGTGATTTCGCTGGGAGCAGGAGACAAGGTGAAGGTCAGGGATTAGTGAGGACCCAGGGAAGGCTTGGAAGGATCCAGCCAGAGGCATGGCCACACCCAGTCTGGCAAAAGACAAGCCTGGGCAAAGATCCAGGCCTGCCAGTGCTGGCCCCCCTCCCCCCACCAAGA
Organism: Panthera uncia; assembly: GCF_023721935.1. NCBI lineage: Eukaryota > Metazoa > Chordata > Mammalia > Carnivora > Felidae > Panthera > Panthera uncia. Next base: position 7,071,348 of record NW_026057584.1, read on the forward strand.
CCCCCACTCTTCCCATCCTGTCTCCCACCCTGGGCCAAACCCGAGTCGCAATGCGTAGATCCGTAGATCTGATTTACCTCTGGTTAGCCATACTCACAGGCTGTGGATAATTCAAATCTAGGATCGCGAAACTACTATGAAATCACTTAGTAATCCCTGGTTCCCAACCTCGAGTGTTTAGAAGAATTGCAAACACACCTGGGTGTTAAAAATGCAAATTTCTGGGCCCCAACCCGATTTGGTCCCGAATCTGCATTTTAAATGCGTGCCCCAGGGGCTTCCGGTGCTAGCAGTCTTCTGCGCCTTCTAGTTCAAATCCCCTCCCCGCCCCCGAGACGGACGCCTGGAGAGATTTTTTTCATTGTCTAATTCCTTGACAACTCCTACCCATTCTTTGCTCCTGTCTTTTTCTATTGTTTTCACATTGTTTTAAGCACAGCGGCAGACAATTCTGAGTTCTAGTTCTCCCTTATTTCACCCCAAACTTTATGTCTTTACATGTTTAACTTCTAATGGTGTTGAAATATTCTATCGAGTAAACGTGCCAAAATGAATTGCTAGATACTTGGGTTATTTTGAGATCTTGGCGATTACAAATAAAGGCTGCTCTGAACAGCTTTGTTCCCATAACCTTTCTTTTCTTATTTTCAATTAAACTTGATGATAAGCAGAGATTGTGTCTCTTGAGCAGTATTGCTAAGCCTTTGAGTGATGGTACCCATCACGGGCCATGGACACTGTCTGAGCTTGCCCATTTGACGTGCTGTCCTCATTCTAGGATTTTCTTCCCCTCTCTCGTTTAGTGGATATAACACTGCATTTCAATATTGATGCATTGATTGTATACCTTTAATTTATTGTCATTAAATATATTTCTACATAGTTGGTTTTTCTTTTTGTATTTCTTTTTGTATAAATTGTTTGTGTCCTTTGTCAGTTTTCTGTTGGGAATTTTGCCAGAATTTTTGGACGTTGGTATAAACGTTACATACCGCTTTGCTTTTTATTTAATCTGGATGTTGCACTTTTTTCCCCATTCTGTTATTTTCATCCTGGGCAGGTTGGATTTCATTGCAAAGTGCTTTATAATTTTTTGTAGTTCTATTTTTCATCTTTTCCTTGGTAACTCTTTGCTTCCCTTAGTTAAAAATTTATCATCAGTATTTACTAGTAAGCAATTATTAGCTCATTTTAATTTGGTTTCTTACTTGCTTTTTTTTTAAGTTACATTACATACGGGTTTTTCTTGTCGATATTATATTTTTTAATTCCTTACCTCATCTAGATTTTTTTTTTTTTTTTTAAATATGGGGTGGAACTAGGTTCATCTTTCTCCGTATTACTATTCACTTTCACTCAACAACACTTGCTCTGTTTTACATACTTCTTTTGGGCTCATCGAGCATATAAGCTCTTCTAGAATATGGTAGGATTTGTTTCCAGGCTCCGTATCATTCATTTAACTACAAATCCAGAGCTCCGCATGTGTACCAGGCAATGCCAAGGTGGCAGATTTACAACGTCTCACAGTTTCGGGGATGGTGTTTTAACCTGCTGGTTTCGAAGGCATCACAAGTGGGTCTACTCCAGGGACCAGGAAGGGTGTGGAGGGAACTGACTAGCAAAGCAGAGAGAGGGGAAGGCTGGGCAGGCAGGTTCTGGGTTTCCCCAACCCCTCCGCCAGAGTTCATTCATCTGTTCATGCAGCAGTCTTCCCTTTATTTATCTTTAATCTTTATGTATTTGTTTTGAGAGAGAGCGCACGTGAGCAGGGGAGGGGCAGAGACAGAGGGAGAGAATCTCAAGTGGAGCCTGACATGGGGCTGGATCCCACCTCCCACCACCATGAGATCACGACCTGAGCAGAAATCAAGAGGAAGAGGCTTAACCCACTGAGCCACCCAGGTGCCCCAGCAGCTTTCCCTTTAAACTATCATTTTCATACAAGAATTCTGGGTTAAAATAAAAAAATTTCCAAGGCACTAATTCTGAACATGTTTTAACGTCAAACAGATGTCCCTTATGGTTCTCCTTTTTAAAAATGTTTTCCTAAAAACACAAATACACATACACAAGCTGAATCCTTAGGGTTTTCTAAGAATGATGCTGGTTTTCCTTCTATTTTTAAACTGTAAAATCTTGACAAATCTGACTGGCTCCCAGATGTGTCTAGGAGTGTTGGTTAGGGTCCCTTCTTTTTCTCATCTTACTTTGGCCAAAATTTCCCATACAACATGAAACCAGATGATAAAGGGCACCTTTTTCTTCTGTTAAAAAAAATTTTTTTTTTTTTAGTATTTATTTATTTTGGGGAAAGCACAAGCAGGGGAGGGGCAGAGAGAGGGGGACAGAGGATCCAAAGCAGGCTCTGCACTGACAGGCTGATAGACTGATGCGAGGCTTGAACTCAAACTGTGAGATCATGACCTGAGCCAAAGTCGGCAAAGTCAGCAAAGTTGGACGCTTAGCTGACTGAGCCACCCAGGTGCCTCTCTTTTGTTAGAATGTTTAATAGAATGATTTTACTGTTTCCCTGTCGAGTGTAATTGGTTTTACATTGACACCTATTGCATTACTAAGGAAGTACCCCTCTATTCCATTTGTAAAATGCTTTAAAATTAGAAATGACTTTTTTTTTTTTTAACAGAGAGAGTGAGTGGGGGAGAGGGGCAGAGGGGGAGAGAGAGTGAGAGAGAGAGAAGGAGAGAATCTCAAGCAGGCCCAAGCTCAGAGAAGAGGCAGACTTGGGGCTTGATCCCACAACCCTGGGATTGTGACCTGAGTCAAAATCAAGAGCTGGATGCTCAACCGGGTTGAGCCACCCAGGCACCCCAGAAATGACTTTTTAAAAATCACACATCTGTTAGGATACCTATGCAAATGATTCTTTCATCTTTTAATCTACTAAATGATGGTGTTTTATGTTGACTTTTCTTTGAAGTGAGCTCTTTATCGAAGCCTCCATTCTTCATATTACTAAATTATATATACTAAAACATTACTGAAATGTTAAACATTTATATTAATAAATGGATACTGTTTTATTTCAGGCTGCTATCTTGACTACTGTATTTTTCTTGAAGACTGAATTAGGTGATTTTTGCCATTCAGGAATAATTTATAGATTATGGTCATCATTTGCTTCTTGAAATTTCAAAGGAGGGCACGCATGGTAATTTTTATGTTTCATATTGTATGTAAAATATTTGTTCCATTTAAACTATAATATGAAGATCTGTAGCCATGTCAATGTGTATCATGTTCTTTTTTAATTAAAAAAATTTTTTCTTTCCTTTTTAATGTTTATTTATTTTTGACAGAGAGAGACAGACAGTGTGGGCAGGGGAGGGGCAGAGAGAGGGGGAGACACAGAATCTGAAGCAGGATCTGAGCTGTCACTGCAGCTCATGGACACTTCCCCTCTCTCGTTTAGTGGTGCCAAAGTCGGACTCAATGGACTGAGCCGCCCAGGCGTCCCATCCCCGTGCACTGTATTCTTGATTTGCAAATCTTTAATGCCGATTACTAAGTCTCTTATGCTTCCAATTTTTTTTTTTAATTTGTTTAATGTTTATTTACTTTTGAGAGAGAGAGCATGCACGTGAGCGAGTGGGGGAGGGGCAGAGAAAGAGGGAGACACACAATCCGAAGCAGGATCCAGGCTCTGAGCTGTCAGCACAAAGGTGGGGCTCAAACCCAACCCAAGACCTGGGAGATCACGAGCTGAAATCGGATGCTCAACCGACTGATCCACCCAGGCGCCCATCTAATATTTAAAATGGTAACTGACTGTTTTCCTAATTTATTTCTGATTTTATTTTGACCATACCCCCTCTAACAGTTGTTGTTATTGTTTATTTGCTAGACAGAGACCTCTTAAAAGACTCTGTGTGGGTCACTGCTGTGTCTCCATCCCTGGAACAGTGCATGACACATACTCGGCACTCATTCAATCTCCGTTCATGAGCACCGAGTAAACACATGTTTCTGGTACTTTGTTGGATGTGGGAAATAGCAAGGCTATTAGGACTTGACCCACGATAACCTTCAAGAGACTCACAGTCTGGATTCAGTTTGTGTGTTTGACTCATCCTACCCCCTTTTTCCTAACAGAGCATCTAAAGCTATGGCTTTTCCTCCAAGTAGTGCTTTGGCTGTGCCACACAGAGTTCTCCTACGCGGTGGTCTGATTACTCAGTGCCCCCACACTACCCATAAAGGGTACCCCTTGTGTTGGTTCTTTCCTTAATTTGGCTGTGATTTAAGAGGCTATCTGAAAGTGTGCAGATGGTTGGGTGGTTGTGGCTAGTCTTCTTATTTATTTCTATTTTTGTCATGTTGTGTTCTGGGAGTACAGAATGAACACTTTTGCTTTGGGTGTATTCATATCCAGCTGCTCAGTAAGCTGCTGGGCTCTTATTTTTAGGACCACCAGCACTCTAAGATTTCTGGGAAAAAAATTCTCAGATCCTTTTTAAAGGAAACACATGTGATTAGAACATTTTTACAAGGTTTTAAAATCTGCAAAGACTCCCCGTGCTCTTTTTATTTTTAAGCTTATTTATCTATTTTGCAGGGGAGGGGCAGAGAGAAAGAAAGAGAGAGAGAGAATCCCAAGAAGGCTCCGTGCTGTCAGTGCAGAGCCCGACACGGGGCTCAAACCCACAAACTGTGACACCATGACCCGAGCCGAAGTTAAGAGTCGGGCGTGCAACGGACTGAGCCACCCAGGCACCCTGACTCCCTGTGCTCTTGAATGACATCTATGTTCCGTTAATTCCAGGTCAGTGATCTTCTCCTTGGAGATACTGCTTCAGAATTTATATTGTATTATCAGGCAGTGGGAATGATATTACATATTGCCATTTTTTAAAGTAAGGGTGCTGTTTATAATTATTTACTTTCTGAATTCATCTTCCCTTGTAGTTTGGAAATTTTGTAAGAAGAGATTTAGGGACGCCTGGGTGGCTCAGCCGGTTAAGTGTGGGGCTTCAGCTCAGGTCATGATCTCACGGTTCGGTTCGTGGGTTTGATCCCCACGTCAGGCTCTGTGCTGACACCTCAGAGCCTGGAGCCTGCTTCGGATTCTGTGTCTCCCTCTCTCTCTCTCTGCCCCTTCTCGGCTCACGCTCTGTCTCTATCTCTGTCTCTCTCTCAAAAATAAATAAACATTAAAAAAGAGAGAGAGAGAGAGAGGCACCTGGGTGGCTTAGTCGGTTAAGCATCTGACTTCAGCTCAGGTCATGATCTCACAGTCCATGAGTTCAAGCCCCACGTCAGGCTCTGTGCTGACAGCTCAGAGCCTGGAGCCTGCTTCGGATTCTGTGTCTTCCTCCCTCTCTGCCCCTCCCCTGCTCATGGTCTGTCTCTCTCAAAAAATAAATAAATGTTAAAAAAAAAAAAAAAAAGAGAGAGAGAGATTTAGATGGTGCTATTTGGTTGTTCTGCTAATTGGATCTTTATGAGCCTTCTCAATACCTGGATTTAGGTCCTTTATAAGCCTGGGAATACTTTTTTCTTTTATATACTTAGCCATTGATTATGCGTTGTTTTTTCCTGCTTCTTCGAGAGCCCATCCTACCAGCTCTAAGTTGAATCTCTATGAATGCCCTCTTTCCAAAGACTATCACAATTTTTTATCACACATTCTTTCTATAAGCTTAGTTAGCTCTCCCGTGTTTTCTATATATACTTCCCTGACATTCTGCTGTTTTGTGATTTAATTTTCAGATTTGATTGGAAAACTATGGGTTTATTTTTAAGGCCTCCAATGAAGCAGTTGTAATGCGGGTGACGTATTTTTGTTTCGGGTTTATTTGTCTATTAAAATCTTAACCCCGCTCTCATTAATAGATAAAATACCCTCTTCCACACTTGGACATTTTGCTTTAAAATTCCACTTGGAGTTCTTCTCATTTCTCCATTTTAAGCATTACCAAATATTTCCAGACTCTGGTGACGTTGTTCTCTATTCTTTTTTTCTCTGGAAAAGTTTCTGTCTGGTTCTAGGGAATCTAACTTGGGGTCACAAATCGCCCTCGAGCCCTTGTGCCGCTGACGTTCAGACGCGCACACTCAGCATGACGTTTTGCAGGGGAGGCTCTGGCCCTGTTTCTCACTCCTCAGTTCTCTGTCACCTTCCCACTTAGGGACATTCCTGTCGGGCCAGGCCGTCTGAGTGGATGGACCCAGTCATCTTCGGTGCTACCCTCACTCAGTCCCTCTTCCGGCTCCTCCTTCCTATACCCCACATCTAAACGTCCAACCTGGGTCCCCTTCTCCTCCATTCACCTTCCCCCTGTGGTGACCTCACCCCACCTGTCTCTTTAAGGCTTTAAGTGCCAACTGCACGCTAATGAGTCCCAAATGTAGATCCCGCCCTGAGGTCTCCCGGGTTCTAAGCTTCTGGCATAACTCCAAGGTTGGTGGTTCAGCTGGCGGGATGCCTAATAGTGCTTCAAGCCCACTGCAGCTTGAGAAAGGTCCCCCCGCCCCCGCCAGCTCCACACCCTCCTCCTCAACCTCCACTTTTAGTAACTGGCATCCCCACCCACTCAGCTGCTCACACCAAAAATCTAGGGGTCGCCCTCCGTTCCTCTCCCCCGATCCTGCATCCAAACAGGCAGCAAATGTATACCAGCCCCAGCATCCACACATGCCCCAGGTCACACTGCTGTCAGTGCCTGCACACCCCCACGTGCAGGGTCATCATACTGAACTAACATCTATCAGCCATTTCCATGTGCCAGGCATTGTCCCAAACCCCGGGACTCAGCAGGAAGCAACCCAGACACATCCCCGCCTTCCCTTCTCATGAACTGCCCTCGCATCACAGCCCCTGAGCTTGGAACTGCTCTCCTGCTTCGTGTCAGCCTCCTGAGATCCATTCTCCGCGGCCGGAACTCAGATCATGGCACAATCCTGTAAGACCTCGAGAGTCTTGTGAGGTGTACCTGCTGTGGCTCCTGCCTAACGCCGCCAGATAAGACGCAGGAGATCCCGTTGAATTTGAATTTCAGATAAATAATGGATAATCTACTAGTATAAGTATATCCCAGCACTGCATGGCATATACTTACACTAAAAACATATTTGTGATGTATCTAAAATTCAGACTGAACTCAAATTCATCCTGTGTCTGGCCCACCCCATACCCGCCTGTCCCCAGCCTCTGCCGCTAACACTTTCCTTCCCTCATTGTGCTCCAGCCACACAGACTTTCTGTTCCTCGCAGGCTGGCCTCATTCCTGCCTCGGGACCTTTCTTCATGACATCCCTCCACGAAATTGCTGGGTGGCTAACTGCCCCTTGTCACCAAGGTCCCAGCTCTATCACCACCTCAGAGAGGCCTCCTTAACCCCCAAAGGACACTGACACCCTCCCACCCAATGTCTCTGTCACTTTTACCTGTTTTATTTTGTCACAATGCTTCTTAAAATTATCTTTGTTTACAGACTTAGTCTACTATGGTGCTCCTGAGACGTCAGCTCCAACAAGGTCTCAAAGAACAGAAGGCTTGTGCACTGTGTTTTTACTGGATCCTAGTACCCAGAAGTTCAGAGGGGGGCCCTCCACACACATTGGTTAAGTAAATGATTGACTGACAGAATGAATGAACTGAAGACCTGTTCCAGACAAAGCAGTTTGAAACCCACACATTCAGAGGTGTGGAAGGGGAAACATAACTTTGCTTCTATGTAAGATTTTCTAAAATTCCATCCCCCAGTTAACCAAGTCTTCCAATGCTTTTGCCTCTGAGGGTGAAGACAGACAGGTGTGCAGTGAGATACATCACAGTGTCTCTAATTCTAGCTGGAAGTTAAGTGTTCAGTGAAGAGAGACGGGGAAAGCAGGAAGCCCAAGGAAGCTTTCCCACCAGCACAGAGAGGCAGGCACGCCGGGGAAGTTGCTGTGTCCAGAAAGGGAGGCGACCGAGATCCAGGAAAGTGCAGGTGGCAGTGAGGTGGGGAAGGTGTAGAAGTGACTGGGGTGGGGTGGGGGAGCCAGCGGAGAGACTTGGAGATGTACTTCCTCCCACACAAGGAAGCAGCAAAGAACAGGATCTCCTCTGGAACAGAAATAAAAGCTTGTTCCCAGTCATCATGAATCTGTGTCTCTTACAAAGAAAAAGTGCCGTGTGTGTGTGTGTGTGTGTGTGTGTGTGTGTGTGTGTGTGCGCGCGCGCACGTGTGTGTGTTTCCTAGTGAGACATGATTTATAACAACAGTATCAAGTGGAAAAATACCTCTCCAAGCAAATCTATAAAAATGGTTCTAGGTCCACTTGGCTGAAACTACATGAGTTGAAAGCCAATTCACTGAAACAAAACCCGACTGGCCGATCTGATGAGTGTGCTCCATTTGTCAAAGAAAATTATTTGTTAAATTTCCCGAATGTACTGACTGTGCTTTTAAGAGCCTTTCGGAGGAAAGTTCAATTTGATTACTGATGATGAAAGATTCTTTTTGGCATATTAGCTAAGCTAAGATGGATATGGCAGCAGAGAAATTGACCAGAGAGTTCTGGAGCTGCTGTAAGTTTATAATAAAATACACAGGAAATGGTATAGGCCGAAAAAGCCTCACCCACATGAAATGCCATTTTTCCCACCAAAATGTTGACCCTTCACTTAAAATGGGATTGTTTTGGCTCCTTATGATTTCTTGTGAATGGTATTTTCTGGGGTTTTTTTTTCCCCAAGTATTTAAAATAGCCCTCTGTCAATTCTTCAGATAGCACAGCAGCCTTAATTTTGTGCTTCTAACAATTAAAATGTACTGAAGCTTGAAGTTAATTTTAACATTAAGTTAAACCATAAAATTTTCAAAATCTAAAAAAAATCAGAATTTTTCCCAATTGGTCATTCAATGAATTCAATATTGGAGAATGAAAGCTTTGGAGACCTGGCTCCCTTAAAAAAAAAACAAACTGGCGACCCTGGGCCGTCCCCACCCATGCAGAAGATTGGCTGACTTTAATTTCTTTCCTCTCAGAGCCCTTTTGTGCTTGTCCGAGGTGCTGGCTGCAGCAAGGAGGGCCAGTGCAAAAGTCTTACTGCTGGATCCTGAGCAAGTGTGAAAGGGCTCCCACTCACCCCTTCCCACAGCAACTGGCCTCAAATTAACTTCAGTTAAAAAGAAAAAAAAAAGCCACAGTTTAAATACCATGAAAACAAAACCTTGAAACAACCACAAAGGTTTCTAACCTCTGCCAACTCTGCCCTATTATTCTGAGTACAGCTGAGGTATTTGGACAGCCAGGCGGAGAGCCCGGCTCACTCTAATGAGCTGAACCTCTTCCCCCGGGACTGTCCCCACTGTCCCCGCCCCTGGGGGATGGCCACACCCACGGAACCATTACCCATAGAGCTCCTTGCAGAGGAACATGGTCAGTTTCTTCAAATGAGGGAGGCTGTTGGAGCCTGTCTTCACAAAGTCAGAATCCAGGGCGAGCTGTGTGGTTAAATAATCTTGGATGGCTTTAAGATGCTCTTCGGGAAGCCTGAAAATAATAGAAAGAGAAACATGCTGCTTCTGTTCCTTTAGCTGCAAAGACCAACCGTAAAGGAAGAAATCATTCTCTGCGTCTCGGCCGAGATGCCGTCCTTCAGAACACGTGTACGCTCCTGGATGGTTCCCCTGGTCTCAGGGAAAGGGTCGAGAAGCAGGTCTGGGCAAGTTTAAGGGTGGGCAAGGGAGGATGCCTCTTCACCCTGCCATAAAAGCTTTTTCCCAAGCCCATACTTGGAAGGAAGTGATACTGGTTGGAAATAAACATTTCCATAAACATGTTTATCCTTTAAAAAGGAGACAAAACAACTGGAAAATGTACAACTGACTTGTTTCCCTACCTCCTTTACCTTTAAAGACAGCACCTGGGGGCTGAGTGATGCTTAGTGTAGAGCTGGCAAATGGTTCTAGCTCACCTCCCAACTCCAAATTCACGGTCAAAGGCCACCTGGAGCTCTGTGTTTAGGATGTTCTGAGCTGTGCTGGGCTCCAAGGGGAAGTCGCGGTGGTGAGTGATGGGCTGGGAATAGGGTGCCCGGCTCAGTGCCCTGCCCTCGCCCTCCCGGGTCTGGCTCCAAGCCCCTCAATCTCTGGGCGACGCACATGCAGGCAGGACTCGCTCACCGTGCATGACGGCCCAGCAGAGGCAGGGCCCAGGCTGTGTGGCACCAGGTCCTTCACGTGAATCTAATGGTCCCTCTGTATCCTCTCTCCCAGCACATTCCCCCTCCTGCCACCCCCCTGCCCCCGCCCTGGGTTACTTTAGAGTCTTTGTTCCTGTAATGATTAAAATCATAATCACAGCAAATATTTCCTGGGCGTAACATAGCACTCACTCTGCTAAGCACTTAATGCCCCATTTCCCTGTTAGTCTCCAAACCAATGTTAGGAGGCAGTTATTATTATTATTATTATTATTATTATTATTATTCCTATTTTACAAATGAGCAAACTGAGACTAAAGGTTGTTGATCTGCCTGTGTGAAAAAATTATTACAAGCTTTAAAAATCTTTGTTCCAGCCTTGACATATAATCAGGTTGGTGCTAGAGGTCACAGGTGTTTTCCACAGGATCTTTGAAAGACTGGAAAGCTGTTGCTCTTAAGACGGGAAAGGCCCTTGCCCATTGGCCATTCGGACTGACTGAGAGTGAGAAGTCAGCAACTATTTACACACCGGCTGTCATCCCATTGAAGGTTAATCTACACTCATTCTGGGTCTTGACATCATAAAAATCCAGTTTCTGCCTGAGTCTGTCTCTGAAAAGGACAAAGTCACTCCCACGGCAGTAAGGTACGTATTTTAACGGTTCCAAAGACTACTGACTCATAATTCTGAGACCACGAGTGCTTGTTATAGGAAGCTGTATTTGTTAGGACGTTCGCTGTAGGAAAGTGTTCACATAAAGATGCGAACTCTGTTTATCAGAGAAGCCTGATTTCACTCAGCAGTCTCATAATAACTATTAACTATGGCCTGATTAGATCTAATTAACTTGCACAAAAGACTGTGCAGGCTGTCTTATAGCGAAGAATAATCAAAAGGCAGTCCTTCATGTAAAAAGCTATTTTCCATGCAAAACAAACTGACTTTATTATTTACTTTTTTAATGTTTATTTTGTTTTTGAGAGAGAGACAGGGACAAAGCGAGAGTGGGGGAGGAGCAGAGAGAGAAGGAGACACAGAATCTGAAGCAGGCTCCAGGCTCTGAGCTGTCAGCACAGAGCCCGGCGCGGGGCTTGAACTCATGGACCGCGAGATCATGACCTGAGCCGAAGTCGGACACTCAACCGACTGAGCCACCCAAGCGCCCTAAAACAGACTGACTTTAAAACACAAGGCAGAATCTCAGTCTTCCACGACCCAGAAGAGCACAGAGGACAAGCCCTGTGTCACTGCTTCCATGGTCCCACCACTGTGCTCCGTTTACTCATCCCCAGCTCCCAGCAGAAGTGTGAGGAGGGCCCCACTGCCATGTGTTAGCTGAGGAGCAGAAACAGAGAGCACACAAGCCCCCAGCCGCCCCCTGCCCTCTCTCTCGAGGCTGCACACCTCATCCTGTGTCACTGTGCCGGGCGGCCCCAGAGAGCACCTGTCCCTAGAGAGGAGGGACTGACCAGGACATGCCAGGGAGTCGGGAGCCTATTTCCCCAAGGAGCTCAGTCCATTTAGCATCTAACCCTGTAGAGAAACAGACCCTCGTGGAAACTGCACGATGGCTCTATACGGAATGGTTTACTAAGTAGTTGTTATGTGCACACAAGGAGGGAGTAGTGGTGATAACACCTCGACAGGTTGAAAACATTGGGGATTTAGCTATTTCAGGGGCAACACAAGTCATTCAAGGAGTGCACACAGGATGTGACCTGGTGGGCCTACAGAAGAATCCAGGGGTATTCAAAGTGGAAATATAACAACACCAGGTAGCTTAGCAACCAGGCGGCTCGTGTGTACTTTCAGGCATTTCCTCTGTATTTTGCCAAATCGGATGGTGGGAGAGCTGTCCTCACTGATCCTTCAGGCTAGAGAGATTGCATTAGCCCTGAAGCTAATTAGCCCTGCATCAGCCCCTCGATATTCTTCGAGGGGGCCTTTTTCTCACAAAGAAACAAAGAAAAAAACATATTTTTAAGGTTCTTAATGCATGGAAGTCACCGCGTACTAACTTATTAGCTCATTCAGCACCACCTGGGCAGTCCTCCTCCGTGCCAGGCAATGTGCTGGGCACTGGGGCATCTTTCCCCTCAGAGAGCTCCCTCCTGTTAAGGCCACCCGCCCTGGCCGGTCTTGTACTCAAGGGCCTGTGGTCTGTAAGACAACTCCCACCCCTCCCACGTGATACCCCCACTTGCTACCATCCAGCAGGGGAAGTGTTGGGCCTGCTAAGAGAGACACAGGAGGACACAGCAAGGAAGCTGCAGGATCTCATCGACACGGACCCGTAGGAGCCAGTGTGGGCCTACATACGGGACAAGATCCCGGGAGCCTGGACTCAGATCAAGGAGATTCTAAAGAATTAGAATGACTGCATGTCCCACAGAGAAAGGAGAGGCGTGCGGTGTAGATCACAGCCCATACCATACACAGAGACACTGATCTGGCCGATGTACGGGTGACCAAGGTGGCCCCCTCGGAGCTGGGCCCAGAGCAGGAAAGGGCCACTCACACAGGTCCAGCCTACAGTGAACCCTCTGTGGCCCATCGGACTCCATGGACCCCACGGCAGTTGCGATATTTGTGAGGCAAGAGGATGCCACGTGAGGTTCACGGCGAGCCCCGGGCAGGGGATCACAGCATAGGCCCCTGACATCTGGACCAGGCCTCTGCAGCGGAGGACCGCTCGTCCGTCCATAACCAGCTCCTGCCAGGCAGCCGGGCGTGGTGGGGACAGAGGCGGGCCTCTGAGACGCGAGCCACGTGGTGGAGGGACTCACCCACTAGTGTCTATGCTCTGCAGTCGCTGAAACAATAGCTCGGAAAGGCTCGACCAGCTTTTCCAATCCTCGGTGGCTCTCGGATTCTCACTGGAAGCAGGGGCCTCCTTGGCCTCACATAGCCCGGCAGGTAAGGGGATGTTTCTCGGTGGCAGCTCAGGAGGGGACAGGACACCTTCTACTCAAGAGAAGAGCAGGAACGCCATTTGGTCTGAGCACTCGCTTCTCTCAGGGTCACCCCCCGCTACAGAGGGTCTCTGGCGTAGTGACCCCTCCCGTGTCGGGGAGGGGGTCCAGGCCGCTGCGCCCAGTTACAGACCCCATCTGTGCCTGCGTGGTCCCCTCTGTCTCTGCTCCCTGACTAGATGGGGGGCCTGCTGATGGCAGGGGCCCGGTCTTAGAAGTCTTTGGCCGTGCGGCTAGGTTGGCCCATTGAGGCGCTCAGCAAACACCTGCCAGCTGGGCACTGGGCAGGGCTGCTGGCCTTGGACAGGTGGAGCCAGCAGCCTCAGCGGGAAGGCCAGCTTTCAGGGCTGAGGCAGGGGCCCTGGATGGGGCACAGGCCCAGTTCCCCAGACAGGAGGCGCAAGGGTGGGGAGCAAGCAGGCCCGGCTCCTCTCTCTCCCACCCCGGCCTCCCTTCCTCTGCTTTCCCTCCAGCTTCTGCTGCTCCTTCTCTCCCCACCATGCCCTAGGAGACAAATAAAGAAAGCGAGGGCCTCCTTCACCCAGAGAACTGAAGTATAAAACAAACAACTTGAATTTGGCCTGGGAGAAAGGACTCCTGCACATTCACCCTCAGGGGAACTGCTCTCCTGTGTACAGCACAAATGGACGAGGGATCCGAGCCCCTTGGGTCCAAGACCTCCTGTCTGGGGCCTCCTCCCACATCGAATGGCCACACCAGGGCCCCCTGCCACAGGGCTGCCCCGGGGACATTATCTTTAAAGGATGAGCTGGTCACAATCTCCGTGGCCTGGGGTTCTTGCGGTGATATGAGTGCGTTTTGAGCCCTGGGGGACTGGCAGCACCTTGAGACCTGAGCCAAATCAGACCCCTGGACTGGGCGGAGGGGGTGACTGCCACACTGCTTGGGTTCAAGCCCACAACTGTGCCTCCTTTGGGGAAGTGAAGCCAGCCGTCACGAGACCGGGTTTCTCTTCCCAGCTGCTAGTGAGGGTGCCGGGGTCTTTCTCCAGACGGCCATCCCCGGAAAGCCATCAAGGTGTGCGGGGAGTGAGGACACCAGCGTGTGAAGGGCATTTCTGCAGGACGGCTTCTCAGCATCAAGGCCGAGGCCTTGGGGACAGCGGGGGGACATGTGGCCGTGGCACGGAGCAGGTGAGTGACCCTGGACTCACCCGGGAACACGTCATCTGGGGCTATTTCAGATGAGGGCACCTCTTACTCAGCGGAGGGAGGTGAGAAGGGACACGGGCTGCCTGGGCCTCGTCTCAGTCTCCACGGAGCTTCGGTCCTTTTCCAACACTCTGCCTGGCCCTCGCCTCCTCCACAGAGAACTCTGCTCCTCAGAGTTTATCTTCTGCTGAGGCGGCCTATGAACTACGCAACCACTCAGAGTGGGTCCCCAGGAAGTCAGGAGGAAGATGGGCCTGTGGCCCACAAGCCAGCCTGTGGGAGTGGGGTGAAAAGGGCGCCCAGCACATGGCGGGCAGCAGCCTGCAGGGACAGGGTGGGAGCCAGCCCAGGGACCTCAGCATCTCTGGTCTAACCTACCCCCTCTTAGGGGGGGCAAGTCCAGGGGACCTGTTTCCAGGCCCTGGGACTTAGGAGGAATCCTGACCAGTTGAGGGGCTCAGTTACTTACCTCAGGTTTTCTTTTAGGAAGTAATTTTTTTTTTTTAAACGTTTATTTATTTATTTTGAGAGAGAGAGAGAGAGAGAGAGAGAGTGCACAAGCAGGGGAGGGGCAGAGAGAGAGGGACTGAGAATCCCAAGCAGGCTCCACACTGTCAGTGCAGAGCCCAGTGTGGGGCTCAAACCCACAAACCGTGAGATCATGACCTGAGCTGAAATCAAGAGTCGGACGCTTAACTGACTAAGCTGAACAGGCGCCCCAGAAAGCGAACTTTTGAGGCGAAAAGGGTGCCGTCCAGGTGGGGTTCTGTGCTGCAGGGTCCTCTGCCGGGCTCCTGTTTGACTGGTCTGTGGCCCTCCACGGTTTTAAGGGGAGGCCTGACTCTCACAGACTTTTTAGGGGCTCTACTGTTTTTTCCTTTTAGAGATGATATAAAGAAACACCTCTCTCACAGGCCTTCCAGTTAGTTACAAGTATTTCCTCATCCATTCTCTTTACAGTGAAATGCAGCTAGTTATTTTGATGAGGATGATAGCTGCATATATTGAGTGCTTACTGTGTGCTACATTCATTGACTCATTTGGTGACACCCTGACAGGTACATATTATTTTTACTGTCTCTTTAAGAGAAGTCTGTGGTTCAGAGAGGTTAAGTAGTTTGCCCAAGGTCACACAGCTATGAAGCTGGGGAACAGGAAGTTTGACCCAGGTCTGTCTGACCCCAGAGCTACCTTGCTAGCTCGTCCTTAGCCACCACGTCACCCTCTCCCCTTCTGATAATCAGACTCACTTAATCTACAAGGCTTTGTAGTGAAAGAAACATCCCAGGGCTTTCCCCCCATAGTGCTTAGAGGCTCCCTGTCCCCCTCCTGCCTTCCCTTCCACCCCTTCCTACCTGTGTCCTCCTCTGGCTCATCACCTGCGTCCTCCTCCTCCAGGGGCACTGGATACTGCAGGTGGGTGACCAGACCCATGTTTTCTTTCTTGTAAAACTCGATGAGCTGGTCCAGCTTGGTGAAGAACCTCATGGGGACACCTTCGGATGCCTGAGGACAGAACCCCAAACAGAAACACATTTGAACTGGCTGGGACATCACCTAACCACAAAGGCCACCTGTAGCAGAGACCAACAAGGCCGAGGGAGTGACCTCGATCCAGAAAAAGCCCTGGGCTCCCACGCAGTGTCTGTCCACCACGCCCACACCCTCACATCCTGGAACCAGCAGCCCCAAGAGCCAGTCTGCAAAAGGCACAAATAGGACAGTTTTAAAGATTCTTTTTCTTTGTTTTTTTTTTAACTTTTATTTTAAAAAGCATTTGGTTATACAAGTAATACATTTTCATTATGGCAAAATTAGAAAATACAGACTTTTTTAAAAAAAGAACTCACCTGTAGTCCCAAACCCCAAGAGACCTACTTTTTTTAAATTTAATTTAATTTAATTTTTTTTTTTTTTTTTTTGAGAGAGAGAAAGACAGAGTGTGAGTGAGGGAGGGGCAGAGAGAGAGGGAGACACAGAATCTGAAGCAGGCTTCGGGCTCCTAGCTGTCAGCACAGAGCCCAATGTGGGGCTCAAACCCACAAACCATGAGATCATGACCTGAGCCAAAGTCGGATGCTCAACCAACTGAGATGTCCAGGCACCTGAGACCTACTTTTAATACATGGGAATAAGTTTTTCTAGACTGTGTGTATATGTGTTTTGTGGGGGAATTTTTTTTATTTCCTCTCACCGTCCCCCCCCCCCCCCACAAGATAATTTATCTTTAAACACAAGGCAATCTATTCTGGCAAGTTTTGCTTTAATTTTAATATTTTCATTTGTTAAAATTCTGTTTTATCAAAACTCAGAAAAATGGTGAGGCAGCACAGTATCTTTCCCTGATTTATATCTCTGTTGCTGATGACAGAAGAGCCAGCAGGTGATTCTGCAGTGCTGTTCAAATGCCCTGGGGCCAGGTCTCCTTCCTCTTGCTTTTACAGTGGCTCCAGCAAAAAATTCAAGGTGGGCCTTGGGCAGCCAGCATGGCTAATGGAGGCCCCACCCACTGAGGCCCCGCCCATACCAAGAAGCTATCAGGCGGCAGGGCTGGATGTGAGAACCACAAGGAGACTCACCTTCTCTTGAATGCAGTACCCTACCCTCCTAACCCACCGTGTCCCCAAGTCCTGTCCACCCTTCCTGTCCAGTACCTTGCCTGCCTCTCCTCGTGCTCTCTGTCTCAAGGAATGGCAGCATCATGTCCCCACTGGCATAGCCAGAAACCCAGAGGCATCTTGGACTTCTCCCTCCCTCTGGCACAGAGAGCAAACGTGGACAGTGTGAGGCCGGGTGTTCCGGATCCAGCCAAGAAGCGGTTGAGTGGGGTTGCTGCCCTGGGTGGAAGAGGGAGATGTAGCCGGGCTCTGGGGAGGAGCAGTGAGCCTGGTGCAGCTGGACAGGGGAAAGGGACCAGGCTGTTGGTGGGCACAGGGATGATACAAAAGGACGCCCCTTTCTGGGCGGGGCTTCCCTGGAGTCAGAGCACAGCCATCTGGGTCCTAACACTAAGTTCACCTGCGTTTTCATAACACCCATCTTGTCCACGGCAGTCATGTAATTTTATTTATTTATTTTCAAAATGTTTATTTATTTATATTGGCAGAGAGTGCACACAAGCAGGGGAGGGGCATAGAGAGAGGGAAAGAGAGAATCTCAAGCAGGGTTCATGCTGTCAGCGCAGTGCCTGATGTCGGGCTCGATCTCATGAACCGTGAAATCGTGACCTGAGATGAAATCAAGAATCGGGTGCTTAACCGACTGTACCACCCAGGCGCCCGCTGGCAGTCATGGAATTTTACAATAAGCTGAGAAGGTGCCATCACTGGAGTTTGAAACCAGAGGTCCAAATGCTCCCCTGGGGGCTGCCAGCAGCCTTCTTGCTGAAGGGGCTGGGACTGACCACAGGTGGGAAGGAAGGCCAACAGGACAATAGGGTGGGGGATGGAAAGCCTGCCAGGTGGGCGAACGCAGGGGGTCTGGCTTAGCGTGGCCGGACCGTCCTGACTTGCCCACCTCCAAGTCAGGTACCCATTACTCCAGCATGGTTGGGACTGACGTGGGAGGCTGGGGGTGGCTGCTTGGACTGGAGGTCTTCACGAAGGGCTATAGGTAAGTGGGATTGGGATAGCAAACGAAGCAGCATGACCCAGACCGGGAAAGACCCAGACCTCTGGGAACAGACCAGGACTCAGACCTGTCCCTGAGGCCCTGCTCCTGGTGGTTAACCCCATGCCGTAGTGCATGCATTTGCCTTCAACAAGAATCCACCTGATTTTCCCCTCGGCTCTCCACTTGGCCTCTCTGTCTCTCCAAGCGTATTCGTTTGTGCATTTGCACCACACACGTGTAAATCTGTACGTGAGGCTATGTGTGTGTGACTGTGCTTTTTAAGCCAGTTAGTAAATTTATAGTTTAACAAAGGTTTTTTTTTTAAAGATTATCTTCAATAAATTCCCTATTGTCACAAAGCCCCATGTTAAGCAGTCTCTTTCAAACATTATGGAACCAGAGATCTCTGAGCAGCAGACCTTCTCAAAAGCAACAAGAATAGGTTCAAAACCAAAAATGAGCAGAATAGCAACAATAATCTGACATGACGCAAGATCGATGAACTCGCTTCCATTAAAGCAGCCGTGGTGAGCGTCACCTTGCCAAAGAATTTGCAGCTAATGGACGACAAGCTTTTAGGCGTACGGAACAAGGATATGAAACCACCAAAGAAAGCCAAAGGGAAACGGCTCATACTTGAGTGTGGAAGGGGGTTCTCTGCCAGGAATGTGTGTCTGAGGGGGGCACGCTGGAGGTGGGACTTAAGAGGCATCGATGCTAAGACCCACGTTATTACACATAGCCCTAAAAAGGCTAACGCGTAAACTATGATCCGCCATTAAGCATGGACACGTTTTATTTCAGAAATGTTCAGTGTGAGAAAATAAGCGTCTTAGAACTGATGAAATACAGTGTCTTAAGCATGCAGAGGAACAGGGCCCCCTAACATGAATCTAATCCCTACAGATCCCGTGAGGCAGGAGGCAGGCGGGAGGACCAGGCAGCCAGAAGCAGATGCAGAGTGCTGTTGGCGGGAGAGACATGCCGGACCCTGCCTGTGTTTGGACGGTTCACGGAGGCCAGGGAGCCAGGGCCTGGCAAACCCAGGAAGGTAGATGGTGAAGGTTGAGCCCAGGCCTCAAGGACTGTCTTCGGGGACCGGTGCGCAAGCCAGTGAATGGTCACTGAAAGGCACTGCTTCCTGGGGGGAGGGGATGCCTTCCTGCACCTCCCCCACCACTCCTGAGAGGGAAGCAGCCAGGAAAGGCATGGGGCGCTCGCCAGGGGGCAGGTCTACATGCAGCAGATCCCACGCGGAGTGAAGACACGCTGTGCACGTGTGGGTCAACAGGGAGCAGCCTGTCTCAACAGGCAGCACAGACGCGGAGGAAACGTGGATGGCAGGATGCCAATTAGGCCAAAGTCAGGGTCTCTCCGGAGGAGGAACTGTTCTCATCAGTATTTGCTCTTGGCACTGAGATTTGAAGGGGTTCGCAGAGACTCCTGGAATAACTTATGTTCAAAGCACATTCTAGAACAGCAACAGGAAGAGAAAAAGGTCAGGGTGCCCAGGATTATATAAGCTCCTGAGCTGGCCCAGGCTGAGGGTGGGATGCAGGGGTGAGGAGTGCAGTGCAGACAGGAGGTGGGCGTCCCCACCTGGCAGGCACAGAAAGGAGCAGCCCAGCTGTGGCCTTCCTGCTCCTCAGCCGGACCTAGAAAGGCTCTCCACTCAGGTAGGGTGGCCAAGAGGGTGGGGTGGTGTGGCCAGCAAGGGGATGGGGCTGCTCAGAGGAGAGCCAGACTTGGGGGCCACCTAGCAAACACTGTCAAGTCAATGACAGGAGCAGGGAGCCAGCTGTCGGGGCTTCCAGGTGAACAGGGCGCTGACCATGGGCCAGCAGGAACACTGAGGTCCCTCGGGGATAGAGGCCAGGTCACGTTCATATCCACATTACCACGTACCCTGTGGACTTGCTCTGGTGGAGTCGGGGTAGGAGCCGGGTATCTGGAGCCAGGAGAGATGGTCAGAGAGGACCCGATGTGGGTCCGGGGCAGGGGGATGCGAAGAAACAGGGTGGGGCGGTGTTGGCAGTGGAGAGGTCTCCCCCCTCTCACCACCCAGGACCACAGCCCTCCCTCAAAAGTGCTGCCTTTCCAACCACTTGCACATACAAATGCTGACAAGAAGTCTGTTGTATGTATCATTCAGGTCCTGGCAGGAGCCGGATGTCACGTGACATCAGGGCCTTGGGGGAGAATTTAGTGGATGGGGGTTCAGGGATACCAATGAGAGGGGTACAGCCTTCCGGAGCCAGCAACAGGGGAGCAGCTGCCGCCCTGTGGCACCACCCACGAAGTGGGGCAGGTGTAGGAACCCCAAGAGGGCTGTCCGGCAGGAGCTGCGGCCCTCTGTGGCCAGGACAGGCCGTCCTGCACCCTCACGTGGCTGTGCCTCCCCTCCACCAGCTGGAAACCAGGGCTGGGGAGGGAGCGAAGGTGGGCTCTACCGGGAGAGCCTCGGCACATGCAGGCGGTGGGGTGGGCCCCCAGGGAAGCAGTGGGAAGGCAGTGCTCGCTCGCAAGGGCAGAGGGAACCGGCCGCGCTTTCCGGGAAGGGGGGCTGCCCTCCATCCTTGACTGTTGGGGCCTCCAGACTTCGTTCCGCATTCCGCAGCCACTGCCTTCCTGAGCAGATTTATCGAGTCATTTTGAAACAGAGAAACCCTGAAGCCCCACGTTAGACTTGCCCTGAGAGCGTGAGCCCCACGTGATTATAGACCCTCCCCAGGATACTGCCAATGGATGGCCGGCTTTCCGCTCTGTGGCGACTCCCCTGCCACCAGGAGTGAGTTCCTTCTCTCTTCGGCAGACACCTAGAGCACATACCAGCTTGACTTTGAAAATGCAAAGAGCGAAGCATCTCCCGCGCTAGGTCAGCCTGTCAACTTACGGCGTGTGGGCACAGAGCAGACAGGCGCCTCTCGGGATTTGTGGGATCGACAGAACGGACATGAATTTATGTTCATCAACAAAAGTCACACAGGAAAAAATATGGTAGGGGGTAGTTCAGACGGTGAAACAAAACACCGGTCTCTTCTGTCTCCGTTACAATCTCGTCTCTGGAATGTTCTAGGCACTTTCCAGCACTAGCATTTCCACAAAGCCCTCGTCCCCACACCCAGCGATGCCTGCCTCCCCACAAGTTTCTAAGTCCTAGAAGGAAAGGGACCCTGCTTGGCTCAGCCTCAAACAGTCCCTGAAGCCCCTTCAAGGGTAATGACCCGCCCCACCTCTGTTTGGGGAGATGTGCTCATGGCATAAAACAGGCCTCAAGTTTGAAAAGTTGCAGAAGGAAAGAGAGATGCGGGTTGCCAGGCTGGGCCTTGCAGGGAAAGGCCTCTTCCCCCACCACCTGGCCCCTGAGCTCACCCAGGTACAGTGCTCCTGGGGAAGGTACAGCAAGGGAAGAGGGCCAGCCCCAGCCCCAGGGCTCAGGAAGAGACCACCTCCAGGGTCTTTACGACAAAGGGCAGCTGTACATCCAGTCTGTTGGAGACTCAGGGCTGTGCACTCTGAGAAATGTGGTATGTCCAGAAATAACTGCGACTTTCAGACACCCTCCGGAGGAAGGGCGAGCAGGGCAGGGAGGCCAGAGCGCTGGATGGGCTAAACTTTCCCAGGGGGTAACTTTAACTTCAGCACTGTCTGGGATCTCTAAATGGGGAACCGAAAGAGCCCTAACACACAGGAGGAAGCCAGCACAGGGAGCAGAGTGGGATCCGACGGGGAGCCAGGAAGCCGCTGCTGCTAGGGGCCCCCTCCTCAAGCTTCCGCCAATTAACAAGCATATACAATCGCTTTAAATTAACAAGCATATGCAGTCACCGTGCAGAGGACGAGAAAGTACTATGGAGCAGGGGAAGAAGCCCCAGGCCGTGTTCGTTATCCCACTACAGCAAAGCATTTCATTTAAGTTCAGGGAGAAAGTCACTAGAGGTTCTTGAGCAGGCGACGATACCGTTTGGCTGCTGTGAAGAAGGGGCCGGGAGGGCTGTGGGGAGGCCGGTGTCACTGTTGTCCCCATTTTCCCTTGGAGGCTGGAGAGGCGTTGGAGGCCTCAGAGGGGCAGTGGGGGCAGGGCTGGATTCAGCCCAGGCCTCGTGGCCCCCCAGACCCGGGGCTCCCGCACATCCCCTGAGGCACCATGCCAATGGAGCCCAGTCCCAGCCTCCGTTTCTGGGGCATCACCTCCTGACCTCTGAGGTCCAGCAGTGTTTCGTCTACTCAGAGAGGAGCTCAGCAGGGGCTGGACACCGCTGTCCCCTCTGCTGCCAGCTGCAGCTGGGACCCACCTCCCTTTGGCCACCGCCTCTGCCTCCCCTCTGTTTTCTCTCCTTGGCTTCCTTCTGCCCTCGGGGTTGTTCTCAATCCTTTACAACCTTCTCTCTCTCAAAACCTCTTCCTAAGAATTGCAGACCCCAACTTGGGTGAAGAAGGAGGAAGCAGAGAAACCTTTGGGGCTTTGCAGAGTTTGGATTTTGTTCTAAAATTGATTTGGAGCCACTAAAGACATTTAAAAGTGTGTGTGTGTGTGTACTTGATCAGATTCACATTTTTGAAAATGTCAGTTTGGCTAGTTAGTGTAGGGCAGGATAGAGTCTGCAGGGCGGGGAGCCTAGCAGACCCACTCTGGTGCTTAAACGGGGAAGGTGTGGTGGAGGGCCAGGGGCCAGGATGGAGCCAGAGCTGTGCCTGGAGCAGCCAGGGAGGGGTCGGTGAGGGACAAGGGGCCAGGAAGGACGCTCCAGATCTCTGGTTTTAGTAACTTGGTTGATGTCAGTGTCCCTTAATGAGGAAAAAGGAGGGGATAGTCCTGTTTGGGAAGAGCTTTGGAGGCCAACTTCAGATCTAGAAATCCCTCTTCAACTATATGGCCTAGGAGGGACCCCAGGATGTGTCTCCTTAAAAACCAGTCAGCCCTGCCCTTCCCTCCCTCCCCTTTTATTCTTCTCTTTAATTTTTTTTTAATGCTTATTTATTTTTGAGAGAGAGAGAGAGAGAGAGAGAGAGAGACAGAGCATGAGCAGAGAATGGGCAGAGAGAGAGGGAGACACAGAACCCGAAGCAGGCTCCAGGCTCCGAGCTGTCAGCACAGAGCCCGACGCGGGGCTCGAACTCACAGACCGCGAGATCATGACCTGAGCTGAAGTCGGAGGCTTAACTCACTGAGCCACCCAGGTGCCCCTTTTCTTCTCTTTAAGACATAATCATCAGGGGGGCCTGGGTGGCTCAGTCGGTTGAGCGTCCAACTTCGGCTCAGGTCATGATCTCTCGGTCTGTGAGTTCGAGCCCTGTGTCAGGCTCTGTGCTGACAGCTCAGAGCCTGGAGCCTGCTTCCGGTTCTGTGTCTCCCTCTCTCTCTGCCCCTCCCCTGTTCATGCTCTCTCTCTGTCTCAAAAATAAATAAACGTTAAAACAAAACAAAAATAAAATAAAATAAAATAAAATAAAAAGACATAATCATCAGAGGGCACCTGAGCAGCTCAGTTGGTTAAGCGTCTGACTCTTGATTTCTGCTCAGGTCATGATCTCACAGTTCGTGAGTTTGAGCCCCGCATCGGGCTCCGTGTTGACAGTGTAGAGCCTGTTTGGGGAGTCTCTCTCTCTCTCTCTCTCTTCTTTCCCCCCCCCCCCCCCGTTCCTCCTCTACTTGTGTTATCTCTCTCACTCAAAATAAATGAAGAAACTTAAAAAAAACCATATTGATGGGTTTGCTTCCTTTCCCTGCTCTCCCTTTCAAGGGGCCAGGGCCAGCAGGGCTTTGGGGCCTGGGGCCAAGGAGGGGATCAGCAGGCAGAAGACACAGGTGGGACAAGGAAGTGGCTGGGACCTTAGAAGGAAGTCTGACGGGGGCCCAGGGGCACAGAGCTACGCACGGGGAAACGGACAAAGGGCGAGAAATACAGAGACAGGGGAGCGGGGCTTCTCACTGTCAAAGGAGTCAGGCTAGAATGAACTCTGTAGTGTCGTATTGGACAGGGACGTATCAGGGTGAACTCCGGGCGAGTTCACCTGTTTACAGGTAAACACTGATGCCCGTGTGAGTGTGCATGTGTACCCACACGCGTCCCAGCTCTGTCTGCTGACGCAGCCTGGAGGCAACGACAGATGCCACAGTTGCAGTCAGTAAACCCAGAGCTCAGGTCTCGGTCGCGAAACACCACTCAGCGCTAAAAAGAGCCGGGCTCCCAGGAGAGAAGGCCGATTCCAGGGCCCGGCAGAAAGGGTTTGCGATAGACCTGGGGCATCCGTTGTCCCAGAAAATAAGGAAATGCTCAGAAAACAAAGAGGATTATCTGAGCTCCGTTTGAGCAGCAAAATGAACACTAACAATAATTATAATTCATGGAATAAACACGCAATTGGTGAGTCTATTCTGATGGAAACAAATGAGACGGAAACGCTCTTCCTCACAGGAGAATGCCAGTTAATAACTGCTGAAGGAATGATGGAAATCGTCACTGTTTGCCAACCACCACAGTAACAGGAGATTCAGGCAAGCACGCACAGACGCTAAAGACCAGCCGGGAGCATCTGGAGACGAATGGGGTGTACAAGTGGCCCAAAATGTACCCTCATAACATAGTGAGTAATTTTAAAGGCAAAGATAGTAACTTTGTGTGGCGCCTGGGTGGCTCAGTCCATAACACTACCTACGCTTCACCTCCGCTCAGGTCGTGATCCCACGGTTCCTGGGATTGAGCCCCGTGTCGGGCTCTGTGCTGATGGTGTGGAGCCTGCTTGGGACTCTCTCTCTCTCTCTCCCTCTGTCTCTGCCCCTCCTCGGTGTTCTCTGTCTCTCTCTCAGTCTCTCAAAATAAAGAAATAAACTTAAAAAAATAAATAAAGGGAAGGATGGTAACTTTACAACTTATCTTAAGATTAATTTATCGGGGCGCCTGGGTGGCTCAGTCAGTTAAGCAACTGACTTCGGCTCAGGTCATGATCTCACGGTTCGTGGGTTCGAGCCCCACATTGGGCTCTGTGCTGACAGCTCAGAGCCTGGAGCCTGCTTCAGATTCTGTCTCTCTCTCTCTCTCTGCCCCTCCCCCACTTGTGCTCTGTCTCTCTCTCTCTCTCTCTCTCTCTCTCAAAAATAAATAAAATGTAAAAAAAAAAAATTAAAAAAAAAGATTAATTTATCTTACTCTGCACCTTGGTCACCTGTAAACGCTTTTTTGAGCTCTATGCAGTAATTAAATAGTTTTTAAAATCTGTTTTTGTAACCTAGCCCATTTAACACACACACGTGCACACAAGCAGACACACACAGAGGAGAGGGGTTTACAAGGCATCTTGTCTAAGAGTGCCAGATTTTGAAAAAGTTGGATAAAAACGTTTCTGGAGGCTTGTGTACAAAAACTACATCTTGGAAACATCTTTGACGCTCAGAACTGTAATAATACTAACATACCAAGAATAGAAAGACAACCACAGGGGGTCACCCGGCACGAGCGGACAGAGGCAGGGGCAGGGACCCTGGTGACCTCGGGGTACCCAAAGGGCAGCACAAACTTCTCCAAGGGTCTCCCCTGCCACAGCCCCTCACAAGCGGGAGCGCATGAAGGAGAAAGGGACAATGCTCGGTGCCGGCGGAGGGCACACTGAGGGGTCTTCGAGGGTCTCAGAACTATTTGTGGGACCTTTCAGAGGCGCCACTTTCTGGCAGTCAGGCTGCAAGAAGCTGGAGCCGCCAAGTTTTATTTGTTTAATTTTTGTTAACGTTTACTTATTTTTGAGAGAGAGAGAGAGAGAGAGAGAGAGACAGAGCACAAGCAGGGGAAGAGCAGAGAGAGAGACACACACTCAGAATCTGAAACAGGCTCCAGGCTCTGAGCTGTCAGCACAGAGCCCGGCGTGGGGCTTGAACCCACAGACCCGAACCCACGGAACCGTGAGATCACGACCGGAGCCAAAGTCCTCTGCTTAACTGACTGAGCCACCCGGGCGCCCCTGGAGCTGCCATGTTTTGTAAACAGCCTGGTGTTGTGAGTTCAAGGGGCTTGGAGGGTGGAGCTGTGGGAGCACTTGGAGGGGAGGGAGGCTCTACGCCACCTTTCCTCGTTTAGGAGCCGTGAACAGTCCAGGCGTTGGCCCCGGGAGACAGAAGGTAAGTTCGTGGTAGCAAGAACACCGTTGCCTGCCGTCGTCCTACGCCAGGGGCAGGGGCGGGGTCCCTCTGAGGGGTCTCCTGGAACCTCTCTGGGGTGACGACCCCACCCTCCCCAAAGGGAAGAAACCGAAACCGGGCCAGCTATGTTAGGTATGTTGTCTAATTTGCAGTATACCTAATATCACAGGTGGGTGCCGTTGCCCCATTTGACAGCTGAGAAAACAGACTCAGAGTGGGTAAGCGACTTGTATGGGTGACGCTGTTGGAAGAACGGCACCCAAGGGAAAGTTTCAAGACAAGAGAGAGGAGGGGGGGGGTGTCACGGACTTTCTAGCTAGACAGGAAGGAGGAGAGCAGACACAGGGAGCTGCCAACTCGGGGTGGGACCAGGTGGCTGGAGATCCTCTGGCACACTTCAGCCCCCAGCGGCGCGATGGGCGGGCTGGGTGGTATGAAACCCCGCGGGTGGGAGAAGCTCATATCCTGGGTGGCAGCGGGCCTGCCCTCCGAGCTGTGGTGGGCGGCGATGGGGGTGGGGAGGCTGGCATCTGTAACCCGTGGGCACGGTTCTGTCTCCGATGGACCTGCCCCGTGGCACCCCCCCCCCCCCCCCGATCACATGTCTGAAGGCGCCGAAAGCATGAAAGCCAACACGAGGCTGGTTCGGTCTCACATGTGGCAGCTCTGTGAGGAGGCAAGAAGCTCAAAGGAAGAAAAGGGCGGACGGCCAAGCCTGCCCCAGCCCCACCCACCAGCTGCAGCCAGCAGGGCGCACGGCTCCCAGCTCACGCCGTGCTCACCCCCAGCTCCCAGGCGGGCACCAGGCTGCCCACCGGGTCCGGTGAGCCCAGAACTGCATGGGGTGGGGGGCTCTGTCTCACTCCCGGCCATCAAGCTGGGGTCTCCCATCTACCTTGTTCTAACCTGTCCCCACTTCCTGAAGCTGGGTTCTTTGGCTCTCCTCTTGCCTTGTCTTGGGCAGACTTCCCAGAACGACTTGGCATGAGTTCTGCTCCCTGCCAGTCTGCACTTACTTCTAAATCCACATCCCTCCCCGGTGCTCCGAGCCAACATCTCCATTTCTCAACCCATGCCCCTTCCTCAGGCTGGGAACCCTCCGCCTCTCGGTTCCCGGCTCCCGCTTCTGTAGCAGCCAGCCCCCTCCCAGACTGCCCCGCGCCCTCACCGACACAGCCAACGGCCCTGCCCACTGCACTCTCCCGCCGGGGAAGCCCCGGGTGTCGGGTCAACAGCCCTCGCCCACCAGGCGTTCAGCAGCTCTTTCAGCTTTATCGCGCGTGAGCTGGCATCCCCACTGGGATTTGAGATCATGAGGTCCCAAATCTCTGCCTCTCGCTCTCTGATATCTGTGCAGGGGGAGTAAGCCCCACGCTCTCCTCGCAGACTCGAACAGCTTATAAAGTGCTTTGAACCTCTCACATCAAAGGAGCTGCAGCTTGAATGGTAACGCGGTGCCTCTGGCTGGTTCTGAAATGACAGTTCTGAGATGCGTCGTCTGAGGTCTCCGTAGGTGCCACCACAGTCGGGGCCAGGGGTCAGGCAATGACAACGCTCTGCCTGCCAGCATGTGGTCTGGGTGTTTCGATGGGGGAATCCCCATCTGGGGACTTCAGGCCCACAGTGCAGACGCTGGGAAAGGCTGGGTCCTTTGTCAATAGTCACAGTTGACAGCTAGAAACTATGCATCATACCCAACATCCCAGTTAGGCTGCCAGGCCCTGTGGGAAAGGTTTCATGCTTTCTCTAGGATCTCACATAAACCGAAGCCCGGACTTCACTCTACTTGGGAAGGAGGGCTGAGGCTGAATGGCCCTTCCCTGCTACAGAATTTCACAGCCACACCCCTCATCATGGCATCTTGCAACACCTTGCACTACAGTGGGAAGAATTTACTTCTTTGCCCACCGATGTTGGATTTGGCCACATGACCTGCTTTGGCCAATGCAATGTAGGCAAAAGTGCCAGTTCCAAGCTCAGGGCTTAATGGGCAATGTGGGGTTCTGCTTGCCCGCCCTGGACCCCTGCAATCTGCCATGAGATGACATGCCCTAGGGAGCCTCTGGCCCTTCAGCGTGGGCTAAGGATACAGGCATGAGGAACAGACCCGGAGCTGATCAGAAACGTGGAGTCCAGCCCAGCGTAGCTGAGTCCGGGAGATCCCAGCTTAGATCAGCCAACCAGCTGACCTGCAGGCCCAGGACCGGAAAAGAAATGTTTCTTGTTGTGAACTGCTGAGATTTTTTTCTGAGTTTGTTACGCAGCAAACACTGACAGATACAAGCTTGAAGGGAAGAATGAACTTTTCCTGAGAGTCTTCCTTTTATTGAAACTTCAGGGCAGAATTATCTCCACTTACCCAGGAGGAAGCTGAACGTCCAAGAGATTCGGTCAATTGCCCACTGTGACACAACTTATTTTATCACCAGGACCTGCCACAGGGACGACTCCTTCAGTTCATGCCCTCATTCCCACAATGTCTGCTCTCCAGCCTCCAAGCTTGTCCTCTGCGCAGGCCTTCAGGCCCCTCTGGGC
The DNA here is from genome assembly GCF_023721935.1 of Panthera uncia. Taxonomy (NCBI): domain Eukaryota; kingdom Metazoa; phylum Chordata; class Mammalia; order Carnivora; family Felidae; genus Panthera; species Panthera uncia. The sequence goes on from NW_026057584.1 coordinate 7,099,930, forward strand.
TCCACCATCTTTCCAACAAGCCTGCAGCCCTCTGTGGCCACGAGAGCTCCTAGCGCCATGGGACCACCCCCACCCCCGCCCCACACGTCTGCAGGCCCTGCCCATCCAAGCCGCTGTCCAGGATCAGCAACCCAACCACCTTCTGTACCTGAGCACGACTGGAGTAAACCAGAGCCAGGAAGCTCGTGGAGCCAGCAGGCAGCACTCACACACATTTGTTAACCTCTTGCCATGGGCCCCACCCAGGACTTGGCCGCAGGCTTTCACCAGGGACCAACACAGACCCAGTGCTGGTCTTGTCCACAGTCTGGCAAAGAAGTGAGATATGGTACAATAAACAAGTAAATAATTCCAAGGTGCAGAGGCTGTGAGAAGACCATGGTGCCCTGGGAGGATCGTACAAAGAGACTTTGTCTGGCGGGTCAGGAATTATTTCTCAAAGAAACAACACTTGGGCTGGCGTGCAAAGGGTGGATGGCAGTTGATGAGGCGAAGAGAGGGGGACATCATGGCAGGCAGAGGGAGTGGCTCGCGCAAAGTATTTGCGTGAATACAAATTATGGTTTCCGATCACAGCTAGGTCCTTAAACGGAACGCTATTGGTGTCCTGCCCCGTTCTCCCAGGATCCCTTCACCACTCTGCTCCCGTCCCCACTCTCCTGGGGGCTCTGTGCTTTGCTGCTGAAGGCCTGACTCTGCAACCTCAGACAATTCCGTTTGGGGGCTGGAGCCACCTCACTCACACGGAGATTCGGGAGAGACTGGGGAGCTCTGTGTTCCCTGTGCCCACCCAAGGTGGCTGACATGTGCTTGGGGTGGGTGTCAAAAGCCCAGCTCCTCGCCTCCGTGTGGGACAACACCCAAGATGTAACTCACACTCCAGAGCTCTTAGCGGATCAGGCTGGGTCTCAGGCTTTACCCGCACCACTTGGCTTCACCCCTTCTCTCTCCTGCATCTCCCACTGCCTTCCAGGCTTCTCCTGGGAGCTCTTCTCTAGTGCATCACTGGTCCTCAAGCTCAGGGTGTACTTCTGGGAGAATGTGACCTGTAAGGCTCAACTCCCTAACCGGGTCCTTGTCCATCTTGAGCCCTCCCTCGACAGCCGATCCAAGGATTCTCCCTCACGCCCTGCACCCAGGCCCCCGGCCAACAGCAAAGAATTTGGAACCCTGCCCCCTCCCCCACCACTTAATGGAGGAACTGATCAGACCTGAAGCCCTTAGCTTCCTCTCCCCCCCCAAACATGGCTGCCCATGAGGACCACCACCATCCCTCCCTGCTCCCTCCCTCCTCCCCTCCCTGGGGCTCAGTGCACTCTCCTGTACACCCTGCCTTGCCTTCTGCGCAGACTAGTCCAAAACCCTCTTGGTAGCTGGGCCTCTGGTCCCGTGAGTCCCCAAGTCAGTTAGACTCAATGCCCTGATGAGACTGAGCGCACTCAGAAACTCAGCATTTGGGTGACAAAACGCATCACGTATTTACTTCAGGGCTGAGAATGAAGGAAGGAAGGATGACTATGTTTCAAGTACCCAAACAACTTTCCTTAAGTTTCTGTTGGCCTTCCCACTTTGCAGAGGAAGAAACTGAGGCTCAGAAGGGCCAAGTGACTTGGCTCGTAAGAGGCAGCACCAGGACTTGAACCAGGTCTCAGGTCCCTTACTCCAGGCTCTGTGCTCTTGCACTCCGAAAGGGGGCTACCCTCCAGTTTCTCTGCCTGTGTGTTCTGGTACCTTTGGTAGGAGGCAAGTCTGGTTGTTTTTTGTTTTTAAAGATTCTTTATTTATTTTGAGAGAGAGAGACAGAAAGAGAGAGAGCACAAGCATGCAAGTTGGGGAGGGGCAGAGAGAGAGGTTGAGAGAGAATCCCAAGAGAGGTTGGGGCTCAATCTCACAAACCGCGAGATCATGACCTTAGTTGAGATCAAGAGTCAGCCCTCAACCAACTGAACCACCCAGGCGCCCCGAGGCAAGTCTGTTTTGAACTCCATCCAAAAGGCCTTATTTACTAACGGATAATATATATTTAACAGCCCCCTCTCCCTCTACCCCTCCCTCCACGTCTGTGTTATGTAAAGGATCCAGGTAGCCCGCCAGTTCTGCAGAACCATCAGACGCAACTGTAAGCATGTGTATAGTCTATGACACAGCATTTTCACCCCTGGGCATATGCCCCGAGCGTCGCCGTGGGCCACCTATTTGGATGGCCATCACAACTTCGGCGGCGGCAGAGATCTGGGTGCCCAGCATTGGGAGAGTAGACGAGGTAAAGTGCAGTCCCAGTGCATGTGAGGAGTCACACAGCAGCCAGAGGCAACATGGAAGGGTCTTAAGAAGATCCTTTGGTGAAGAAAGTAGAAAATAGACTGAGCGCTATGATATCGTCTCAGCAAATTAAAATTGTACACGAACGACAATATACGTTTCACAGGAGCATAGTCAAACAAAAAGACAACCCACTCAAGTGGATGCCTATTAAAGGAAGGGTATGCAGGTGCATATGGGGACAGAAGGGACCCAAGCCGTTGGCAAGACATTACTTTATAGCGAGAATGCACTGCGGTTTTGATCGTGACGCCTGATAGCGAAAGATGGGTTCTTTGCTGTGTTGTGGCCTTTCTGATTTGACCTGAATTAATTACCTAAACCTTCTGTGTCTGTTTTTCTCTTGGTCAAGTGGAGAGGGAAAGGGGCAAGGGGAAGTAACTGTTAGTCACAAAGCAATATGGCCTGTAGGTAAAAACACAAAATCTGAAGCCTGATGTGAGCGAAGCAGGCAGGGTGGGAGGCGCTAGGGAGAGGTGGGGACTGTGGCACAATGGAAAAATGTCCCTTTGAAGGGACCAGCTTCGTGTAGCTCCAATTACATCCCTGTGGGGTGACATGGGCCTAAAGTTGCCAGAACTTCAGAATATTCAAGGGAAGTGGGGCGCCTGGGTGGCTCAGTCAGTTAAGTGTGCTACTCTTGATCTCAGATCAGGTTGTGATCGAGCCCCTCCCTGGGCTCTGCGCTAACAGCATGAAACCCGTTTGGGATTCTCTCTCTGCCCTTCCCCTGCTCACAGTCTGTGTGTGTGGGTCTCTCTCTCTCAAAAAAAAAAAGAAAAACAAATATCTTCCCCAAATATGATAAAAAGGAATGGGTGAAACTGAGTTAAAATAACGTATAAATAAGGGTTTGGGGATTAAAAGGACTTTAAGTAAAGCAGAAGTGATTATTAATCTGGCTGACCCCTAACAAGCCACGGGAGTCTCTAATAAAGACGTCGACTGTCCCAGAGGCACGCATACTCGGCCAGGGCAGGAGCAGGTATACATTTATAATCTCGTGCCAGCTTGTGCCAACTCATACTGGCCCAAAGCCCAATTTTTCCAGAACCCCAAGAGCTGGGTATTACATGTGGCCACTATGGTGAGGTCACGGTGAGCGTATTTACACCACAGGAATTGGCCAGCACTGCAAAACGGCATCTTGTCTTCTTCCCTGGAGAACCTGTCGTCTTTGCCACTGCATGGGCCCCGGCGACATTTACAGCTTTGGCAAAATCATCCCTTCAATTCCTAGAGGCCTCACGGACACACCTGCCTTTTGCGCCGCACGGCCCCAACCTCTGGAAGCAACACTGGATCAGGAAACAATATCGTTGACACAAGATGGCTGGTGATTCACTGGGTGCAGGGGGATGTAGAGGTGGGGGGTGACCTTTCAGTGAGGAAGAGCACTTTTTCCCTTAAAGACGATAGAGATCCAGATCAAATCAGGAAGCTTCCCACCTGCCTGCTGGGGAGGTGAGACTGTCTACAAAGGACAGTGGCAAAATGTTCTGGTCGGCCAGATGCAGGGATGAATGAACCCTCCAGAGCCCCCTTTCTGGGGGGTAAGAGGCTCAGGTTAGGTAAACAGCAGTGAATGGGCAGCCTAGGGTAAACATATGCTCTGCAGAGGAACCGAAAGTCACCGTGTGCAGGCTCCCGCTGGCTCTGAGGGACCGATATGAGCACCTGTACGTCACGGGTCCGAAGCCCCAGACGGAAACGGGGAACACAGCCATACCTGCTTCTGCAGAATCCAAGCCTCCCCCAGGGGAGGAAGTGCAATCGGGGTGGGAAGTCAACCACACAGTACTGACCAGCTGGCGGGAAGGGCAGAGAGGAAGGCCAGATGCCTGCGGGCAGGCCAGGCCAGTTGTGATTTTCACAATGGGTCAGGCGGGTTCTTCTGTAGATTACAGTTGAGTGAGCTTTGTGTTCATTTTGGGCAAGATTCTAGATCAGATTACTATCGGCATGGTTGGTAAGACATGCCAGAGCAAGGAGCGATCCTGGGAGCCAGCAGGAGTCTGCTGGGACCAGACCAGGTCAGGTGAACCTGTTTTTCTTATTTTATTTTTTTTTTTTTGACGTTTATTTATTTTTGAGACAGAGAGAGACAGAGCATGAAGGGGGGAGGGGCAGAGAGAGAAGGAGACACAGAATCGGAAGCAGGCTCCAGGCTCCGAGCCGTCAGCCCAGAGCCCGACGCGGGGCTCGAACTCATGGACCGCGAGATCGTGACCTGAGCTGAAGTCGGACGCTTAACCGACTGCGCCACCCAGGCGCCCCTCTTACTTTATTTACACAGAAGGCTGATGTAGGTTTGCTAGCCTAAAGAATTAGATCGTTGGTTGTATCTGATAGAGGTCACAGCTCCGCTGCCTACTGAGGCCAGGCAGCCGGTATAAACAAGTGGAATAGGCTGGGAAGTGAGGCAGTAGGGAGAGGTGGGGACCTTGTCACGTCAAAGAGAAATGCCTCATTAAAAGGCGGAAGCTTACCGTGGGGTAAGACAGGTCTAAGCTTACCAGATCTTCAAGTTTTTCAAGGAAAGTGAAAAATTCAGAATATTTTATGAAATCTCAGAATTCCTAAAACTGCTTTTAGCTGGTTCATAATTTTTAAAAACATACGTCAGGCAAGGAGAACACTAAATCCAACACAGCAGGGGCTGTGTGCCAGTCTGTGATCTTCGATATAACATACATAGTTCCAATAAAACATATTGTGATATTCTTGCATGATGTTTTGTCGAGAGCTACGTGGAGGAATACGGACCGGGGTGAGAGCACACCCCCATCCGCCTGGGCATGGCCTCTGGTGCTCTTGGGCTCTCCTCCTCGTTTACACCAGTGATTCAGATTAGGATCCCCGTGGCGGGCTCACCAACGTGTGGCCACCTCCAAGCCCTCCGGCTTCTCAGATTTGCTGGGTGCCAGACAGAAGCAGGTGAAAGCAGAGCTCCGTGATCTGAGGCAGTGGGCGAGTCAGACGGAAGGCCATTGGGCACCGACCACCCGGCCCTGCTTAGCTGAGCTTCCCATCCGCTGCGTTTTTCCGGTTTGGGCACTGTGTGGCTGATACCCTCCCCTCCGCCTCCCCCTTTTTATTCCTTGTCTTTGATTTGCACCCTCCATCTGGAGCAAAAACGTCCTCGGAAATCACAAACGAGACGAGTAGTACCACTCTGCCATTGCTGGCTATGACCGCACCGCGGGTCCCCCCAGCAGAGAGCAACCAGAACAGTTCCCCTCCCCCCACAATTAGCCATGGAAAAGGAGAGACAAGTCTAGCCTTATTTGCAGACAACAAGATCGTGTCCCTAGAGGGGCCAAAGGACACATTAAAGAAAGGAAAACCCACGAGACAATGCAGAAACATAGGTCAGGGCACCCTACAGGCACCATAACTTCCCTAGACATCAACAAGGCCCACTCGGGAAATCACGGAAGAGGACGGATTCTGTCTGCCAAGGTAACCGAACTACATTACATGTAAGAACATAAGGCGTAAGAACTACAGTGAGAAATTATAAAAGACAGCACAAAACGGACATAAAAGGAAACCTGAACAAACGGAAGAGGGGCTACGCTCTCAGATAGAAGGACTCAGTAGTGGAAAGGTACGAATTATTTTCTAATTAAGCTATACACTCAATGTAATTACATGAAAACGCCAACGGATTTTTCAAAAGAACTTTGCAAGCTGATTAGACAATTCATCTGGGAAAGAAAATGTACGGAAACCCCCAAGGAATAAAAACAAGCGCGATAAATAGGAACTTAGCCCACCGGATGGGAGCACAGACAGCAAAGCCACGTCACGCGGACGGGGTGGAACGAGGGCAAGAATAGATTCGTCAGTCCGCGCATCCGAAGGAAGAGCCCAAAAGCATTTTGGCGGGATGTGGGACTTAGTGTGTAATAAGATGGTGGGGTGAATACTGTCTAACATACGGTACGGCTATCCATTCGGAGGGTGGGGTTACTGGCCCTGTTTTATATCAAGTGTAAAAATAAAGAGATAAACATAAAAGTTTATCATGGGGGCACCTGGGAGGCTCAGTCAGTGAAGCATCCGACTCTTGGTTTCGGCTCAGGTTATGATCTCAGAGTTCGTGGGTTCAAACCCTGCATTGGGCTCTGTGCTGACAGCGTGGAGCCTGCTTGAGATTCTCTCTCTCTCTCTCTCTCTCTCTCTCTCTCTGTCTCTCTCTGCCCCTCCCCCACTCATGCTCACATGCGCGCTCTTTCTCAAAATAATTAATAAACTTTTAAAAAAAGCTTATCATGAAACTGTTAGGAAAAACTAGTATTTTCCCTGGATAAATAATATTGAAATGAATAATTCACAAAATGCAGAATGCATAAGTGAAAACATGTGACTGCATAAAAGTGGTTAAAATTCCGCATGACAAATGAACCGCAAACAAAGTTTTTAAAACATGACAGGTTGGGAGAAAATATTTACATCATAACTAACTAACCCAAAAATTAATATGCAAAACATATAAAGAGTTTTTTTTTTTTAACCAGAAGGATTTTTTAAAAGGAAAAAGAACTGACAAACTATAAATAGGCAATTACAGGAAAAGAAATATGAATGGTCAGTGAACATAGGAAAAAATGTTTATCCTCATTTATTTTCTTTAATGTTTATTTATTTATTTTGAAAAAGAGACCGTGAGGGAGAAGCAGAGAGAGAGAGGGACAGAGGGAATCTGAAGCAGGCTCTGGGCTCTGAGAAGCTGTCAGCACAGAGCCTGTCGCGGGGTTGGAACCCATGAACCATGAGATCATGACCTGAGCCAAAGTCGGATGCTTAACGGACTGAGCTACCCAGGCGGCCCACATCATCCCATTTATTTTTTAAAAAGCTATATATTTGTACAAGCTCATATCTCTATGTAAATGCACACCACATCATTGGCAATGGTTACCCCCACAGAGGAGAGAGGGGTATGGCGATGATGAGGGCAGAATTTTGCTTTCTACTCTCTGTGCTTCTGTTTTGTCTGAACGATTTTAAGTATTTTTTTTAATTATTATTTATTTTGAGATGGGGGGGGGGTGCAGAGAGAGAGGGAGAGAGAGAGACTCCCAAGTAGGCTTCGCACTGTCAGCATGGATGCTGAGTTCGATGCTGGGCTCGGACTCACGAATCATGAGACCACAACCTGAGCCGACATCAGACGCTTAACTGACTGAGCCACCCAGGCACCCTTGTCTGAACACTTTTAAAAGGTATATTCACATTTCATTTGGGTTGAAAAAGAAAACAAGAAAAAAAGGGCAGGAAAACGAGAAAGAACGGGAAGGAAAGAGAACAGGAGCACTTCCCTACAAGGGTCTTGATGTCGGGGAAACGGGCGTAAGGAATAAATGGTAATTTAAAAAACAACAACTCACTTTCAAATGGTTACTCTATGTGTCTGGGGTTTTATGCTGGAATGATGAAAATGTCCAGGAACTAGACAGAGGTGGTGGTCATGCAGCATTGTGAATGTACCAGATGCCACAGGATTGTTCATTTCAATTTTTTTTTTTTTTTTTTTAGCGTTTAATTATTTTTGAGACAGAGAGAGACAAAGCATGAACAGGGGAGGGTCAGAGAGAGGAAGACACAGAATCTGAAACAGGCTCCAGGCTCTGAGCTGTCAGCACAGAGCCCGACGCGGGGCTCGAACTCACAGACCGCGAGATCATGACCTGGGCCGAAGTCGGCCGCTTAACCGACTGAGCCACCCAGGCGCCCCAGGATTGTTCATTTCAAAACAGTTAATTTCGCGTGATGGGAATTTCACATCAGTTACAAACAACCCTCCATGACTCCCTCCTACCCACAGAACGGTCTCTGACCTCCCCAGCCCAGCATTCAAGCCCTTCCTCAATCAGGTCTCAGGCTGTCTTTCCCCAACCTCTATGGGGACTCCCGTTTGGGACCCCAAGCTACAGCAACCTCAGCCCCAGATTTTCTGAGACGATCCCATTTCCTGTAGTAATAATTTTTAAATAAAGGCAAGAAGTGAAATATTAAAAAGAAAAATAATGATTACGGGAGTTCCACCTCAGCCATGGTTAAAAAAAAAAAAATTAAAATGGTACTAACGGGTGTAAATTGGAAAGTAGAATTCCTTTCTCTTGTTGGTAACCACCCCCCCATGGCCCGAAAATCCCCCTTCTCGTTCCACCGTTAACAGTTTCTCAGACATCTTTCCTGTTATTCTGATGCATGTGTAGCTTTGTGTATATAATCTATCACCTAACAAAGCAATTGTACTCGAATACATATCATCCTGCAACTTTTTTAACATTTTGGAGAGATTTCCAGCTTACTGTACACAACTCTGCCTTAATTTTTCAAATAACTGCAAAATCTTCCACTGGCCAGGCCACAATTCACGTATCGGTTCCCTATTAATCACAGTCAGGTTGTCTGCGATTCTCCCTGGTCCCCTGCTTGCAGGGATGGCTGCAGTGAACGCCCTTGTGTGTATCTCTGACCATGTGACCTGTTGGACGCATTCTCGGTGGTTCAGCCATCCTCATGGGCCCAGGCGCTATCTGTGCTCTCAGATACTGGTGATTTGCCCTCCCTCCCGTCACGTGTGAGACCAACTGCCATCCCCCCCTCCCCCCCACACACATGGTCTTCACACTTGGCTGTCGCTTGAGGATCTTGTTTAAATGCTGCTTCTGAATCAGTAGCTCTGGGCCTGATGCTCTGCATTTCTAATAAGCTCCCAGGTGATGCTGGTCTTTGGCCCACGCTCTGGGCTCTCCAATAGAAATACAACTCGAGCCTTATATACGATTTTAAATTTTCTAGTAGTTACATTAAAAAGAATTTATTTACACTGAAAATAAATTTAAGGGCACCTGGGTGGCTCAGTCATTAAGCATCTGAGTTTGGCTCAGGTCATGATCTCACAGTTCATGAGTTGGAGCCCCACTTTGGGTAAGCCACGCTTCTCTCTCTCCCTCCCTCTATCTCTCTCCCTCTGCCCCTTGTGGGATTCTCTCTCTCTCTTTCTAAAAAAAAAAAAAAAAAAAAAAAAAGAATTTTACGTGGTGCATGCAACTCTGGATCTCAGGGTTGTGAGTTTGAGCCCCACATTGGGCACAGAGATTACAAAAAAAAAAAAAAAAGTTAAAAAAAGGTTTTAAAAAATTAAGTAAAATTAAGTTGATGCATATATTCAACCCAAGAGAGCAAAATAGGAGGATTTCAATCTGCAATAAAAAAAATCATTATGAGATATATTATTCTTTTCTTTGTCTCTTAAAATTTTCAATTTTCTTTTTTTGTACTAAGTGTTTGAAATCTGGTGTGCATTTCTCACTTTGCACATCTCCGTTCAGACCAGCTGCAACCCAAATACTTTATGTCCTCCTGGGGCCAGCGGTTGCCTCATTCCCCAGAGCTAGAGAACCTCTTGGGCTCTACCAGGGAGGGAACCAGGGGACGGCACAGGGCGAATGGGGCGGAGGCAGAGGAAGGGCACTCGGGAGGCACTAGTGAGAACATTCTTTGGCCAAAGGGAGTGTGGCCTGAGGCTGCCTCAGGACTGACAGTAGCAGGAGCTCCTGATGGCATAAGGGCTTCAAGCAATGATGCTCTTATTACTACCAGCAATATCACTGACCTGTTCCTAGGCAACATTTCCAATAAACTCTTTTTTACATTAAAAAAATTGAGGGGCGCCCGGGTGGCTCAGTCAGTTAAGTATCCGACTCGGCTCAGGTCATGATCACACGGTTCGCGAGTTCGAGCCCCGCATCGGGCTCCTTGCTGACAGTGGGGAGCCTAAATGGGATTCTCTCTCTTTCTTTCCCTCTCTCTCTCTCTCCCTCTCTCTCATGGGGTTCTTCTCTCTTTCTCCCTCTCTCTCTGCCCCTCACTCACTTGCGCCCTCTCTCAAAAATAAAGAAAAACATTGAGCTGGAACTCACATACAACATGTTAGCTCAGGTGTACAACATGATGAGTCGATATAAGCATATGTGTTGCAAAATGATCACCACGTGTCTAGTTGACATTCAGCACCACAGTTACAATTTCCCCCCCTGTAATCAGAGCTTTTGCCATATACTTACTTTTTGCAATGTTCAAAGGGACAGTACAGTCCTATTAGCTAGAGCTACTATGCTATACGTCGCTCCCCACGACTTACTTATTTTATAACCGAAAGTGTGCACCTTTTGACCACTTCCACTTTTAAAGGGAATCAGAGCACACTTAAAATTGTGTTTGCTCTAGCTGACCGGGCACAACACCATCGTTGCCAAATTTTTGCAAATCTCTCCCCCACGTATGGGAGGAGTGTCACCATTTAAAGAGGGCGTTAATGAGCACTCAAAGTACTTTTAAGACTATTTTTAAGACGGCAAATGTGTCACAGCTTCTAAAGTTACATTTTAGAGAAACACATTTACACGGACAGTTTCCCAGGAAGCAAGGCATGGCTCAGGGGCAGGGGATTTCATTTCTGCTTAGTATTTTCGGTTTGAACTTCCTCACCGTCACTTACTACTTTGCTAAGAGCAAAAGCAGAAGATAACACACATTGGTCCGCAGTAATCCTTCTGAATGCAAAGAAAGAAAAGTTAGCCGACAGAGTGATCGAGTGGTCCTAGCCGGGCTGTGTAAGCAGGAAGACAGGAAGACATCGCTCTCAGGACGTGCTCCTGATTTACCTTTCCGCTCCTGCCTGCATAACCATTTTCACCACGGGGTCCAAATGTGTTCACCCGCGCCAGCAGGGGTACGTCCTTTAGGTGGGAAGCATGGGTGGGGCTGAGGGGGGCAGGGGGCTGGGGTGGGGGCACCTGCGGGCCCAGGACAGTCATGGGCTCCACAGCCTGGCTCAGTCCAGCTCAAGACTGATGGGCCGGGAGGCCGGGGAAGGTGGGGGTGCTGCCGGGGGTCTCTTCGTCCCCCTCCACCCCCAGTATTCGACATTCGCCTTCGGAATCGCCATTTCCCTCTGACGCTTGCAGAGAAGGAAGCCCATCTTCTCCTTCCCTGTGTCCAGTTCCCCTTTTGTCTCCTCCTCAAGCAAAGGTTCTGTACTTAACATGCCTCACGCTTCAGTCCTCCCCGTCAGGAAGTTAACCACATGTTAACTGCTCGGCACTGCTCGGATATAGGTGGCGTTTCTAATTGTACAAGCTCATCCATACCCACAACCTGTGCTAATCATGATCTTTCCAAACCCCACATGGTTCCCCGGGTCCCCGGGACGGGGGCATTCTCTGTTTCTCCGCTCCTGGGAGGCGAGGAGGGATATTTTTATCCTTAATTACAGGTCCCTGAGATGGTCTTCTTTCCAGCTTGCTTCATTTTCTCTTTGTGAAGCTCTCAAGGTGCTCCGGGGGAGACAGAAATGACAGCTGGCAGACAGACTCTGAGTCCTCAGCCTGGAGAGGAGCTGGCTGGGGGAAACGCCGCCTGGGGCAGCTCCCTAATGAACTCCGCTGCTCGCCCCCAAACTCCCCTGCTGCCTTCACTTTGTCCCAGACCCACCGCCTGCCACACCCGGTGTGCCGCCACACCCCGGAACAGATTATGAAACAGCTGCTCCGAGCACCCCTTCTCCTAAACCTTGGTTGAGGTCATTGATACAGAAGGAATCGTAGACTTTTAGAGCACAGAGGCCTTTGATGGTCCCTACCCCACTCCCCTCCACTGAGAGGTGAAGAAATGCAGGCGTCTCCTCCCACACTCATGTTACAAATTGACCCCTTCATTCAGCCATTTAGCAAATGTTTATGGTGAACCGCCTATGTGCTACGCACTCTTCTAAGAGCTGGGGATACAGTGGTGAGCAAGCTGGCCAAGGTCTTAGCTCCCCTGTGGGTTTCATATCCTCATGGTGGAGACAGAGGACAAACAGGGGAGTTGGTAAATAACAAAGACAGTCACTGGGGTGGGCTGAACAACAACCCGCCAAAGAAGGCCATGTCCGGATCCCGGACCCCTGAATCCCATAGATAGCTTTTCTTGCATGGCATTGGGGCGGGGGGGGGGGGCGATTAAGATGCAGAAGGAATTAAGGTCGCTGATGTACTGACCTTGAGATAAGGATAGTGTCCTGAACTATTCAGGTGGGCCCAGTCAAATTCCAAGGGTCCTCAGAAGGGACAGAGGGAGGTAGGAGAGTCAGAACCAGAGACATGGCATGGGGAGGAAGGCTTGACTGGCTGCTGCTGACGCTGAAGATGGGAAAATGGGCTGTGAGCCAAGAAGGGCAGGTGGCCCCCAGCAATTGGAAAAGGCAAGAAGAGAGATTTCCCCCTACGTCTCCAGAAAGGACCACAGTCCAGCCAATACCTTGATTTTAGCCCAGTGAGACCCATTTCAGGCTAGCAGCCCCTAGAACTGTAAAATAATACATATGTGTTATGTTTTTTTTTAATATTTTATTTTTTATGATGCTTATTTATTTATTTTGAGAGAGAGTGTGTGTGTGAGCAGAGGAGGGGCAGAGAGAGAGTGGGAGAGAGAAAATCCCAAGCGGGCTCCATGCTGTAAGCACAGAGCCTGATGCAGGGCTTGATCCCACAAACTGTGAGATCATGACCTGAGCCGAAATCAAGAGCCAGATGCTTAACCGACTGAGCCAGAGCACCCAGGTGCCCCTAAAGATTTTAGTTTTAAGTAATCTCTACACCCAACGAGGGACTCCCACTTACAACCCCAAGATTTAGAGTCACATGCCCTACCGACTGAGCCAGCCAGGCGTCCCACATTTGTGTTGTTTTTAAATCACTACATTTGCAGTTTTTGTTACAGCAGCAAAAGGAAACTAATACGGTTGCTGACAGTGATCAGGGCTATGAAGAAAGGGGTATAAATAGAATGATTGTCAGGGCAGGGCATGACTTTAGACAGGAAGACCTGGGAGTAACTTTGGGGCAGTTAGCTACATGGTAATCTAGAGGGACAGAGTCACAGGCAGAGGGCAGGGCAAGTGCAAAGATCCTGGGGCAGGAAGGAGCTTGGTATTGGTAGAAGTAACTATCTTTACTACCTCCTTGATGCCTTCCCACAAAGAGAGAGCCATTCTGTCGTCCGGTTTCCCAAGCAGTCAATGGTTTTTCTTGCAGACTTCTGAGTAACCTTGAAATCTACTTGTTTGAATGTCTGGTTTCCCTCCTGAAAGCCTGGGACTGTGTCCCTGTGTCCTCTCCTTGTCCCAGTATGAGGTACTAAGGCCTCTTCTTAGGGTCTTAAGAGTATATATATTTGCCAGAGATACTGGATTTTGGAAAACACATTTCTTCATTTCAAAACTTCAGAAACTTTCCCCCCAAGTCATGAAGGAGCATAAGTGTGGCGGAGAGATGGGCAGGCACTGAGGGTCTCTTGACTTGGACTGTCAGGAGGAGAAGAAATGAAGGGACTTTGAGATCTTCCTACTCTCTTATGGTGAATTTCTTTGTAAAAATGACTAACGGATTATCTATTAAGTCATTCAATACTTAGGAAGAAATTTGGATTTTTCCTTCTTGTGGTTGCTCAAAGCAGGGCACACCTCTGCCAAGAAATGGGGGGATTAAGATTAACCTCCAGAGGTTTTGTGAGCCCTGAGTGGTAAACAGAGGCACCATTTTCAAGCTGAGTCCAAACGGGCCTTTTGTTGGACAAATGCTTATGAACCTTCTGTCTTGTGCCAGGCTCTAGGGCAGCACAGAACCAAATGAGCCCTCACACATGTTCGTGAGGCACCCACGGTTCACCAGAGCGGGGGGGGGGGGGGGGGACAACAACACAGGGGAGGCCCCCCCCCGCGGGGGGGGGGGGGGGGGGGGGGGGGGGGGGGACAGACAACAGAGCTGAGGACCACCCACACGGAGAGGGCACGGTAGCGGGAAAAGGGGGAGTGCTATGGCAGCACAGAAGAGGGAGTGATGATATTTTAGGGGCATTGGTTGGGTCGTTCATCTCCTCCCATTTGGGGCGGGCTCCTTTTGCTACAGAAACACCTGAAACACCTCTACTTCAAGCGGTATAGATCTCGGTCCAGGGGACAATCTTGATGATTGCTTGTCATCAGTCTCTAGGGTGAACATCTGTTCCATAAGGGCAGAAACAATGCCTAGGAAGTTGGCTAACTATTGTACCCCCAGCGCCCAACCAGAAGTTGCTGCGTGAACAGGCAGATGTACAAATGGGGCCTCTCTGAGCTAAGTCATTCTGGAATGACAAGTCATTAAGGAATATGGTCAGGAGATATGGCTATAGAGCTGACTGGACTCGGCTTAAAAGTAGGGTCATCTCGAGCCTCCTTCAAGAAGGTTAAAGGCTCAGATGCCATACAACTCACAGCTGGTTCCATTGCTAGGGCCAAACTCCAGTGGTTGGGAAACCAAAGGCCGACAGTCAAGCATGGTGGCAGCAGCAGACTCAGTCTGGCGCTTACCTTCCAGCCGGAGGCCCAGGCTGCAGGGTGCCTTAGTGACTAAGAGCCGAGCTAAGAAGAGAGGGAGGGTGGCCTGGCCAGAGCCAGAGCATGGCCGGTCAAATAACAGCCTTATCCTGTCGCTGACTACTTGTGTGAACCAAGCAAATAATATCAGCCCCTTGGTTTCCTTGTATTTAAAGTGAGAATAATGATAATGATACTCCCTTCCAGGATTAAACTAAAGAACGTATGTCAAGTGGCTGGCTTCAAGAAGGGCTCAATCGATGGGGGGCAGTGGTGAGAAGGGACGATGAGGTAGGACCCAGGGGGAGTGAGAGGACCCTCCCTCTGACCTCTCCGGTATCCTCAAGGCTCTCTGAGAGCTGCCTAGTGGGGACCCCAGCCACCAGCCCCTGCCCTGACCCCCTCCTTCTGTCTTCCCTACTGCTTCAAAGCTGGGAATGAGCAGGCCTAGGCCAATCACAGTTCTCGAACAGGTCCCCTTCCAGACAGGACAGAGAAGCCCAAACTTGGTGCCTCCCTCTCCTCTCTGCTCCTGGGCAGTAATCTGGCCAGTCAGGATGCCTGGCCACTCACACTTCTTCCCAAGCCCCTCTGACTGTCGTGTACCAATCCCAGGACTGCTGAGTCTTCTGTGTCCCCAAATGTCTGGACTTTCTGCCTCCCCTGCAGCTGGCATCCTTAACCCTTGGCAGGCCTGGGTGTCTGCCTGGGGGTTGCTTAGCTGACTGGCCTCCTTGCTTCTCTCCCCCGTTCCTTGTTGTTGTAAATCGATCATTCATGGAGTCACACATATATCCAACACTGCACTGCGTGCCTCACATAAACCATCTCCCTCCACCCTGGAAATCTGCCTAAGAGACACATACTGCCTTTATCCCAGTATTTCAGAAGAAGAAACAGAGGGTAGAGGGAAGAAGACGGGAAGGAGCCTTCTCTGAAAATGCTGCGGCAGAAACTAGGAAAACACCCTGGGAAGCATCTGATGTCCTCACACAAATGTAGAAGGCGGGGCCTTTAATACCCAGGAGTGAAAACCCACAAGAAGAGGACGAAGGGAAAAAGCAACAAATGACAAGGCCAGTTAAAAGAGGGAGATGAGCCAGATAAGGCAGGCTTGCAGCAAAATGAAAAACTCAATGGTGAACTTCTAATCCACATGGGAGGGAGCGGCAGCCAAACGGAGACTGTGGGACAGAGGCCCCTGCCCAGAATGCAGAGGAAATTGGCATTCTGAAGGCAACGAGAAACAGGGCACGAAAAACAGGAGTGAGTAGTCAACAGATAAAGCGGATCCCGTGGAGACCCAATTTAGGACTGCTGAGTGCGGCTAGGGCAAAACAAGTTGTGACTGAAGTATGTAGCTCTTTCTGTATTCTCAAGGGTGGCAGAGAATTCATTCATTCCATAAATATTTACCAAGTGGCCACTGCATGGCAGAGACAGTTCTGGGACAGACAATACATGAATCAGGTGAGAAGTATATAAAGTCAGGTAGTTACAAGCGCCATATGGAAGATATAGCAAGATATGGGGACGGGGGTGCGGGTAGGTATTTTTATGGAGTCGTCAGGGCAGGCCTCTCAGGTGAGGTATTTTCTTAGAGGAAAGACTCCCTTCTGTTGGGTAACACTAAGTGGCCTCTTGCATATGCCACAGCTAGACCCAGGATCTCATCTTGAAAGGCAAAGTCCAGAGGAGGGGCTAACCCATTTGCTGTAAGCAGCAACTGAGGAGCCTTCCCAGGGCAGAAGCTGCTAAGATACGGATTGGTTTCTGTGCTTTTTTTTGTGGTTACAGCTGGAGAAGGGGACACTGAACGCCAGGATGTTTGGCATGGAGGTGCGTCACGGGCAATATTTGGGGGGAGGGTTGGGGAGTGAGTCCAGGAACACGGTGCAGGCGGCAGCTAAGGACAGCGGAAAGGCAGAGACCACATGGGACATGTCGTGGGCTTGTGGGCTTTTGGGGCAGTGAAACTGGATGTTCAATTTAAAATTTTCGTTTTCTGCTTTGAAATTCCCCTTAGGGAGCCCGAACCTTTGCATGTTAGGACACTTCTGGCTGCAGGTGACGGAAGGCCCTAATTCAGTTACTTGAACAGAAAGAAAGACTGGAGGCAGGGCGGTGACCAGGTTGGCTAATTGCGTTCAGTTCATTTAATGGCATCATGGGGGATGGTGGCCTCAGGTGCATTTCATCTTTCTGCTCTTTCCTCTGCGTATTGGCCTCTCTCTCCAGCTGCCTCTTGGGTGCAAGGGGTGGGGGGTGGGGCAAAAGCCCCAGCTACCACACACTATGACAGCTTCTGAAAGGAGAAAGGGGACCATTTCGTCTTTGTGTCTCTAAGACAAATCAACCTTTCCCAGAAGCCCCACAGAACACTTCCCTTCACATTCCACTGGTTACAATTGCGTCCCATCCCCGTGCCCAAGCCTGCCAGCCACAGCTGGGGATGGCCCTGTGGGAGCTTTGCTTTGGGCAACAAAGAGGAAACGGGCCCATCTCGGGGGGCAAGGTGGACCAGAAGGCTTAGGGCACGAGAGGCAGGGACAGGACAAGATGTCTGGGGACAGGGAGAGGGGGGTGCGTAAAGAAGATAAAGACAGTCACGTAGAAGTAGATGTGACAAACAGAAGTCAGAAGAGCTGGCAAAAAAGCTTATTCAAAGACCAAACAGGAGAGAAGTCTGAGCCAAAGACAGACTCAAATTTGCAGAGCACACAGGCTGAACACATTCCAGGAACTACTGACGAAAGGAAAACGACAAGGGTAGAAAACAATTCACACCAGCTTCCAAGCAGAGAAATTAGAAAAAACGGATTCCCCATAATGGAACCAGCCCCAGGATGGCCTTGGGTTTTGCACTGGGGGCTATTTTCTGAAGGCACTGGAAGGGTACCTCTGTAGGATTTTGAGAAAAAACCTTGGTCCTCAAAAAATTTTATCTCCATCAAATTTCCTCTTGAGTGTAAAGGCAACTGGGGACGTTTTGAGATGTTCAGAAGCTTAGAAAACTGGCCTGTGTTCTGCAGCAAGCAAAATTTTAAAAATCCACAAAATAAATTCAATTCGATTCAGTTCAAGCCAATTCAATTCAATGTAAAGAAATGCAGGCTTCTAGAATGTGGCCTTCAAGGCCTGAAGGGACTGCTGGGCCCCCACCAGGCCCACTGCCCTCTGCATGGCCCCGGGGTGTCTTTTGCTGCCTGCACCTTCTCTGCTCCCTCTCGTTGTGCAATGTCAGGAAATGTGTGTTAGAGCCACATCCTTCGCCCAGCAGCTCAGACGGAATCTTTACTGCACTTGGTGACCACTCAGAACAATAACAGCTACCACCCTCTTCCTGAACTTAATAACAATGGCTCAACCGTTTACCCTCCGGGACACTGTGACGAATGAACAACTTTTAGAAAGTTGTTTTGTTTTCTGTCTCCAAAAGCCACACTGCCCAGAGCAACATGACAGCCACTGTCAGGGACCAGGAACTGAGTCATGAGCCTCTCACCCGAATGGCTTGAGCCACTGGGCTTTTTCTTCTAAATCAGGAAAGAAGACCGAAAGAGTCTATGAGGCAGAGTTTCAAATTCATTCTGTCTTCACTTAAACTTGCGTTAAAACTCGTGCGTGTTCCTGTCTTAAACAGTCCATATCCTGGATACAGTCTCAACCATGAGAAAAGACAGGAAGTTCGGGGCGCCTGGGTGGCGCAGTCGGTTAAGCGTCCGACTTCAGCCAGGTCACGATCTCGCGGTCCGTGAGTTCGAGCCCCGCGTCAGGCTCTGGGCTGATGGCTCGGAGCCTGGAGCCTGTTTCCGATTCTGTGTCTCCCTCTCTCTCTGCCCCTCCCCCATTCATGCTCTGTCTCTCTCTGTCCCAAAAATAAATAAAAAACGTTGAAAAAAAAAATTAAAAAAAAAAAAAAAAAAGAAAAGACAGGAAGTTCACCGCAAACACTGATGTGACGGGGACCAGGGGCCGTTTTTATTTTCTGCTTTATTCTTCTCGGTAGGAAGGATGTCAGAACAAGGGCAAAGGTGAGGGGTTGTAGGAACACAGCTGAAAGGACTGTGTGGACTTCGACTGTGGTGCTGGCTTTGGGCAGCCATTTACGAGCCATGTCGTGAGCCTCCTCTCTCCCCTTGCTCACGCTCAGGCTGGCCCATTAGGGCCACTCGTGCTGCTTCAAACTTGTCCGTAATCTCCCACGGAGGAGGGCCATTTTAAAAGCCACAGGGGCCTGACAGGTCATTCTGGAGTCAATGCTCCTCAGAGGAGTGTCACTTCCCTTTCCAAGTCAGAAAAGGAGTTTGGGCTTTACAGGAAACCCAAGCTCTGGGCCTGGGAAACTCAGGCGTGAGGGGCTGAGCTGGTGTGCCTTCCTCTGGCCTCACACAGGGCTCTCAGCACTGCCCACCCCTGAGGACCAGAAGGTTCTCAGGCCCTGGGGGGCAGAGACGGTGTTGAACAACTCCGTGACAATTCTACGGGCCCCTGAGGTAACCGAGACACAGAAATCCACAGCCCAAGGAGCAGAGCAGAGAGAGACTGGTCACCACAAGATCTGCCCCCTTCCCACCACCCCTAGGCACTTGCCTAGAATCTTCTAGAATACCGCCTCCCCTTCTCCCCACCTCCCCTTTCTCTGCTGGCTCTGCTCCACACCTATTTCCACGCTGTCTTCTGTCAAAACAGCCCCCCACCCTCACCCACCTCTACTCCTCCCCCTTCCTTCCTTTTTTCTTCCTCTTCCTCTTTTTCTCATTCATTTCTCTTTCCTTCTTCCCTGTCTCTCCATTGCCTTTCTCCCCCCATCTTTCCATCTCATTTCCTCCATGTTTCCTTCCCTCCCTCACCTGAGCATGAGGTAGGACTGACTTACGTTGGTTTCCTCTCAGCCAATAAAGACAGCAGTGGCGGAGGTGATGGCTCCCCCATGTCAGCCGGTCACCCGGGTGGGTGTTCTACACGTTTTATGCTTTCCTGCCTCAGTGCCAGGTGCCTCATTGATTCGCCACAAGGCCCAAATGCCAGTGACGACCAGTGTCATCAACAACACTGGGAAGGAAGAGAGGCCTCTCTCTCTGAGAGGCCACATGGCCCTGCCTCCTCATCCTCCCTTGCCAGAGTCCACCCTTCCCAGGGGGCCAACACCCAGCCAGGTCTGGACACACTGTTGGGGTGGAGACCCGGGTCTGAGCTCCACCGTCTGTACGCGTCAGCCACATTCGTACTTAACAGCAGGGGTGGGGGTGGGGGGGGCGTTGAACGAAGTTAGTTTACATCCTTCCCTCCCCTCTCTGATTATCTGGAAGCCTGAGAAAGGTGGAGAGAGAGCAAGGTCACAGAGGGCCAGGATTGCTTCCTCCTGCGGGTCACGATGCACTCATCATGAGGTCCCTCTACAAAGAACGGACGGATGGACGGACCAGGAGTGGCCCTTTGGTTTTGCCAAAAAGACAGAAGCCCCAGGAGAAGAGCGGACGCAATTAACATGAGAAAGCCAGTAAAGCCTTTGCCGCTTCACTTGGCCAAGTTTTTCAGGCCCGATTCTTATTTTAGGAGCCTCACATTCTGGTGGCACTGAGCAGACTCAGGTGTAAGGAATGAGTTATTTAGAAACTGTGGCTCAGCTCAGAAAAGAGTATGAGGTTTTGCCTCGACACAAAAAGAGGAACCAGAGCTAAAATAAGCGGCAGTTGGCGAGGACCGAGGACTGAGGCCCCGTCGAGTCTCTGACTTGGCCTCATGGGGCACGTGCTTTAACTAGCTCCTCAGCAGCCAGCTACTCTCGTTATTTCGGTAAGGTGTTGTCTTTCTGTAGGAAGGTGTATCCTTAGGCGTGGAAGCTTCCACAGGCTGCCCATCCTCACAGATCCCCGCACCCTGGTTACCTGCTGTTGGCCACCAAAGAGGTCGCAGGCCCGGTGCCGGGGTCGGGAGCACACGTGTCCAGCAGGGCCCCAGCTCTTCTAGGGAACCTGCCCGCCCATCGCCCTGGCTGAGCGTGGCCTCAGGTAACCCTCTGTCCTCACACTCTGACTGTGGGGCAGGTAGTGGCTCGGGCAGCCCGTTCACACACAGGCCCGTGGCCCCCGAGTGGCCTGTGCAGAGAAAGCTGTTGGTGGCTGAGCCACCCAGATTACCTCTGGGGACTGGAACTGAGAAGTGCACCTGTTGGTGGGAGAAAGAGCGGACCCACAGAGAAGGGCTGAGTCGCGGCAGGCTGCACCCGGGTGCAGGGCCCCAAACCCTCTGGTCCCAGTCCAGGCCTTCTCCCTCGGTGCCCTGCCACCCCGCCACGCACAGCCACACAGGCCACCCAGCAGCAAGGGTGTGAAGGTGAGTGGAGGGGGGGGGGCGGGGCACACTAGATGCAGTCTATACGTGTTTACACGTCGTGGGTAGCGCTGTATATACAAGAAGCCACAAAGTTGTGTCTTTTCCAGCTTAAGGCCTAGTCATATTTAAAGTCTTCTGCCCTTTGAAGGAAAAGAAGAAACCACAAGGGGAAAAAAAGATCAAAAGCATTGACCAACTTTTAACTTAAGAGAGTGTAGACTCCTTTCAGCAAACCACCTGTCAGGGATGCCAACCCGGCCAGGAAAGTTCACACGGTCCTAGACATACGTAAAGTGGTAGAGGCAGCTGAGGCCCACTGCCCGCCCCACACGGGCCTCCCCGAGGCCTCACCCTGCAGGCGAGGAGCCCACATGAGAGACAACCGTACCAGCGGTCAGTGGCCGCCGGGGACATGAACGGACAGTCTTATACTAGATGTGCTATTCATCCCTGGTGACCAAGCTGAGACAGGGGGACACCCCAGGCTAGCCAGAACTCTTCAGATGGATACTCTTCAGATACTGGTGTAGGTGCACATGTGGAAAGGACGAAGAAGCCAAAAGTGGCTCTCAGCCTGACCTCTACCGGGTGGAGTAATTCCGAGTGAGCCCAAACTTGTATCTCCCAGAAGCCCCTGCATCAAACAGCCCCAGCTGCCTGAGGAGGCAGCTTCACAACCCCCTGGGTTGGTTCAAGCATGCCCTTAGGACATCACTCTCTGACAAGTGGCTCATTGAAGTGATTCCTTTGACCCTGTAAATAGGCTCCCAGAGGCGCTCTACTCCACACAGCTTCTCCCCAGAGGCGCTCTACTCCACACAGCTTCTCCCCAGAGGCGTTCTACTCCACACAGCTTCTCCCCAGAGGTGCTCCACTCCACACAGCTTCTCCCTCTTGACACATTTCCAGTGACCTGTGCCCCAGGGACTCGCCTGCTGTCCTGCCCTCTAGTCCAGCCCTGTTTCCATAACTGCATCTAGTTCTGGACAAAATGCATCCTTCCCTTCACGTTCTGGAATCAACGATAGGGCCCCACCTCTCTTCCTCCACTTTTACTTTCTTTTCAACTAAACCCCACAGACCCCGTTGCTGCTCCTACATGACACGGTGTCCCAGCCCTGCTCTATTCCTCCGCTCTGCTCCACACACAGGTGCACCCCATTTGTTGGTGCCTCTCGAGAACTGAGCGTGACTCCTCTGTCCCTGCTGAGGACACTGAGAGCATCACCTCCTTTGTTCTGACCACCCCCATGCTCTCTTAACACAGCCAGATAAAAATAGCTCCCCTGGCCTCCACCTCACTTGGTTGTCATGCACTGCGGTCACACAGAGCCCGTGGTGTTTGTCATGCAAACTATGTGTAGGGTGGTCTTTCCAGACTTGGAAAGACTTGTGCAGCTGATTCTTTGTTAACATTTAACGGCAAATTTTACACACTTGGACTTTACCTGGTGCAGCCTGGCGCCATGAGCATCAGCCTTGGGCAGAACAGGCGTCTGCGAAGTGAAAGTTACCATCTCACGCTAACCCGCCGGGCAATCATCTAGTCCCTCAGGAAAAACGGTCTGTTCTCCTGGAAGTTCCCCCTCCTCTCCTCCCTGGCCCACTGACCTTCACTCAGCTGAGCTCCCTGAAGGAAAGAATTGACAAGCCACAGTCCCCTTCCTCTGTCTCTGGGCATCCTTCCTCACCATCGTTCTCCTTTGCACTCAGGAACACAAGTTAATGTCTGTCAGGCCTGCTTCCTCGTGTCACGGAGCGGGGTTACTCTGCAGGGCCATAGTTTAGCTACTAAGCCACCCCCAACCACAGACTTCTGGGGGAGAAAGAGGCTCAGCCGGGCCCTCATGTCCAGGCTGTCTGGGGCACAGGCTTTTCTTCTCTTCTTCTTCTTCTTTGTCACCTACTTCTGCCAACACGGGCTCCACGCAGGGCCAGGTGTCTAGGTTGATAAAGGGCTTACCTGGACAGTGAATTTATCATCTTCATTGGGCAGAATTCTGTACGTGTAAACACAATTCCGATACCTGAAATAGACCAAAGACTTTATCAGAACCCACGCAAGAGAATTCATTTCTCTGGAGAATTCCTGACCTGGCTGGAGGAATCTGGGCATGATGTCTCTGAACTTTGGAGCTGATCATACCGAGGTGGAGATCGGCCTTGACATCGAGCAGTCCTGTACCAAGCCCCCTTCCCCGCCCCCTCCACACCCAAGGCACTTTAGGAAGAAAGGCAGTGGGGTCTTTTGCGCGTGATTTATGTTGGCGCTTGACAGCTTCGTGGTCTGATTTAAAGGAATCCGCCATCAAGACACAGCTTCGTTACAGGAGTTTCACTTACTCAGCCCCTCCTGGGTGCCTGGCACTCTGCTCAACATTTATACGTGTTGGGTAACTAGATCTTAAAATTATACCCCGATTTTTAAAAATTTAAAACCATGCAGAAAGGTAAAGGATGAAAAATAAATGTCTCCTTCTCCTGCTCCTGTGGAGCCCCACTTCTTAGATTTACTACTCCTTTTTGTAAGCCATTCCGGAACTTTTAAACATACATGCAAGCTTATATGTCCCTGTCTTTTTAAATGCAAATAATATCATAGTATACATGCTGTTCTGAAATTTGCTTTTCTCACCCAAAAAAAAAAAAAAAAATCTTAGAATTCTTCCCAACTCATGTTCTACCATGTGGTTGTGTGATCATTTATTTGACCAGCCTATGATGAGAGATGAGTAGCTGCTTCTTAACTTTTTATCATCTCTGTGCCTATATCTCACATGCACTGGTGAAGTCACAGATTCAGCCTCCCCGTCAGTACAACGGGGACAGGAACAACACCTACCTGTTGCTGTGTCGATTAAGTGAGTTAACATACGAAAAGCATTTCTTCTCATTTTTTTTTTTTTAACATTTATTTATTTTTGAGACAGAGAGAGAGAGCATGAACAGGGGAGGGTCAGAGGAAGAGGGAGACATAGAATCTGAAACAGGCTCCAGGCTCTGAGCTGTCAGCACAGAGCCCGACGCGGGGCTCGAACTCACAGACCACGAGATCGTGACCTGAGCCGAAGTCGGACGCTCAACCGACTGAGCCACCCAGGCACCCCATTTCTTCTCATTTTTTAATGTTTACCTATTGATTTAGGAGAGCGAGAAAGCACATGCACGTGGCCGGGAGAGACAGAGAACTCCAAGGAGCACGATGTGGGGCTTGAACTCACGAACTGTGAGATCATGACCTGAGCCAACATCAAGAGTCAGATGCTTGGCCGACTGGGCCACCTGGCACCCCTGAAAAGCATTTGAACATGCCTGGAGCACGCTAAACCCTGCACGTGCTGACATTTACTAGCGGTTGTGGGGAGGTCGGCACGAGAAGAGCTGGACACGGGCTCTAGATTTTGAGACAGGGACTACCGATTGCCTTCCCGTGAGGCTGTGTCACTTTTTTCTCCCGCTAACCGGATATGTCTGTTTCCCCACACCCTGCCAACTGGCTGTTATCAGACATTTCAATCTTTGCAAATCTGAGAGGTGAAAGAAAAATGATCGCTTACTTTAATCTGCCTTTCTTTATGAGGAAGGTTGAACGCGTTCTCTTATGTTTCATAGTTGTCTTTCTTTTTCTGCGAATTTCTTTTTACAAACTGACATTTTCTGCGAATTACATTTTTTAAGACCATCTTTTGTTTATTTATTTGCCAGACTTTGATAGATGCTACCCTATTTTGGAGTTGTCATTGACAGTGCTCATGGGACTTTTTTTTTTTTTTTTTAGCTGTGTTTTACGATTTTATGTGGTCAATTTTACAATCTTTTTTGGCTTTTGAACCAATGGATATTTCAAGAAAGTTTTAGAGAATTTGTTTTGCGTAATTTCACTTCCACCTGGTTCAGTTCTCACAGGGAAGTTTCTTTTCCTGTCTTGTCTCATCTCTGAATTCTCAGCAACCTGCACCCTGTCTCCAGAGCCTGAGCTGACAGCGCACCTGGCTTATGTCAGAGATGTCAGGGATGACTCTCTAGGCCACTGCCACGTCACCTCCCACACAGGTCCCAGAAACGGAGGACGGCCCCAGGACCCCAGTCCAAGCCCCCCGTCGCCATCCCCTCCAGCCTCAGCCCCCTGTGCAGAGCCAGCAACAAATGCCAAGAGTGGCTCCGCCCTGCTACCCCCTTATCTTTCACTGCTGGCTCTCTCGCGACACTTCCTCCAGTAGATATGCAAATGACACCGGGGCCAGAAGAGTCTCATTTGGCTGAGGGCAGCTGGTTTGTGCAAGAAGTTCAGCAGGCCCCAAACACCAGCCCCTAAAGCAAAAGAACAGGGTCCCAAGGAGAGGGGCGCAGACAGCTGCACGGAACCGGAACGGCCCTTCAGTTAATCAAGTGTGGCAGACAAGCCGTTAGGGCCTTTTCAGAGAAGTTCTAGGAAAGACAGACTCAGTTCCATGCTGTTCAAAGAGACCAGGATTCAGAAGCTAGTCCGATAGGAAGAGAGGACATTGCCCCTTAGACACTGATATCTCAGCAGCCCCAGTGCACAGGGCCAGACAAGCCAACCCCGGAGCCGGGTCATTTCAGGTCTTTGTGGGGAAAATGTACAACGTCACCACCACCACCACTCATGCCACACCCACAGCCCACAGGAGATGAGTTGTTCCAGACTGCGTGCCGTGGGGCTCCGGGGGCTCCGCGAGCAGGTAGAGGGGGGCACTCCTTGGTCTCCCTCACTCCTCAGCCGCTACACCGCATTCTGGTCCCAGATGCACAAACGTTGTACAAATGCACACATGTACACACACACAACACACATATACGTGTACATACAAGCGTATCTCCACATAGAGACGTGGAACCGACATGTACACGCACAATCTCACATGTAAAATGTTTCAAGTGAAGATTCCACGACTCTATCAGCTTTGACAACGACCACACGGGAACGCAATCCAGACAATGTGCTTGGCTGCGTCATCCAGCCCTTCCCAGCTCTTTTGGGGTGATTCAGTAACAATTTAGGGTGCTAACACAGGCCCTCGGCTGCTACTCCTTCCAGTGAGCAGGTCGCATTTCAAGGTGAATGTGTTAGGAACAGTCCCACTGGAGACCCACGTTGGGATGGTGCCGGGCTGGGTATGGAGGAGGCTGTCCCACCTCAGATGACGTGGGGCTTACAGCAGATTTCCCGCATGACTCCCAACAGCTGCCAGGTGACGGCAGGTGCCCATCCTGTTCTAAGAGGGAAGATGCTTCCCGGGAAGGGCATTTCCTGATCAATCCCAATATGGTTGGGGAAGTTATACGTAAATGCAGGAGGACAAGCAGGGGCACCTGGGTGGCTCAGTCGGTTGAAGGCCCAACTCAGCTAAGGTCATGATCTCGCGGTTGGTGAGTTCAAGCCCCACGTTGGGCTCTGTGCTGACAGCTCAGAGCCTGGAGCCGGCTTCCGGCTCTGTGTCTCCCTCTCTCTCTGCCCCTCTCCTGCTCGCACTCTGTCTCTTTCTTTCTCAAAAATAAATAAACATTAAATAAAAAATTTTTTTTAATGCAAGAGGACAAGGAAACAGAAGTAGGAAGAAATATCACAGCACTTTTATTCTGTCAGATAAACAGGACTATATCTGTATGACTATTCCTAGCCAAATAAACACTGACGAGCATACCCAGAAACATCCTTTGCGACGGCCAGCCCCATGGGGGGAGAAAGAGAGAGAAAGAGAAAGAGGCAGAAATCAAACTCTAAAATTCAAGAACCTCATGAGTGTCTCTGTCCCGCTTTGCTGATTGGCTGAGCATGCCCTATAATTGTTTTTAAGTCCCTTTGTAACTCTTGTTACATATCAGTTCAATTTCTAGTGCTGTTTGTACATGTTTTGTTTTTCTTGCTTAAGTGTTGTAGACAAGATGGGATGGGAGAACAAGGGGTGGAAACCTTGTGTTCAAAAAAGCCACTTGGACCCGTATAGAAACAAGGGAAAATGTGTGTCAGCCCTAGGAACCAACAGTGTTTGTTCACCGTTCACCACCAGAACCTCAAAGAATCCCAGAGAAAGAGAGTAAGAAAATGGATGAATTATAAGAAGCCATTAGTTCAGAAGAGAGAAGGTGAGGGAAGGCCAGGTGGCCGGGTGAGAGGCAGAGGGGAGGCAGCCAGAGTGCTGTTGGGGGTCTGCTGAGCACCCTGCCCCAGCAGTCTGGGGGTCCAGCAAATTGTTCCTTATATGAGACCCCTGGGAGGAAGCCCACCTATCCTTGAGGCCATACCACCCCTCATCACTTACCCCCATCAGCTAGATCTCGGATCAGGGCTCCCACCCCCATCCTTGCTGGTCCTTTTTTTTTTTTTTTTTTTTTTTTTTTGCTAGTAAGAGGATTTGGGCAAAAACCCACTCTGATCTCCAAAAGAATCTGACTCGACATTTCCTGACAGTTCTTTGTCAGAAAAGAAAAACCACCAGACATATGAAAACATATCGCCACTCAAGGGCATCATTTTTCTAAGGACTCAAAGGCGTTACCGCCATGTTTCATAGAATCACTGCGAAAAGAATAAAAGACATTCTGGAGAAGTCTGATTGTGAACTCAGCACACCATTGCATTGCTGGTGTGGGAAAATTCAGTTGTGAGAACTGAGCAGCAGGAGACAAAGGAAAAGTGATCAGAAGTGGAAAACGTGGAGTTCACGAGTCAGCACTAAATACCACAACAGCTTGTGTCCTGGGGAATGTTACCGGGGAAGAAAAGCTCGAGAAATTCAGTACAGAAAGAAAAGACAGGGAGGAAAGATAAGAGACAAGAAGGATCTCTGTCCTCATACATGCATAAATAGGGGTTTCTGAAAGCACAGATGCTTTTTTTTAAAAACTTTTTTAAAAAATGTTTACATATTTATTTTGAGAGAGAGAGAGAGTACACGCACGCAAGTTGGGGAGGGGCAGAGAGAGGAGAGAGAATCCAAAGCAGGCTCCATGCTATCAGCACAGATCCTGATGCGGGGCTTGATCCCATGACCTGTGAGCCGAAATCGAGTCGGACGCTTAACCAACTGAGCCACCCAGGCACCTGAAATATTTAAAAATTATCTCTGGGGCACCTGGCTGGCTCAGTTGGGAGACCATATGACTCTTGATCTTGGGATCATGAGTTCAAGCCCCAAGTTGGGTGTAGAGATTGCTTAAAAATAAATTTTTTTATGGGCATGCAAGCGGGTGCAGCCACTCTGGAAAACAGGATGGAGCTTCCTCAAAAAACTAAAAATAGAACTATCCTACAACCCAGCAATTGCACTACTAGGCATTTATCCACAGGATACAGGTGTGCTGTTTCAAAGGGACACATGCACCCCCATGTTTATAGCAGCACTATCAACGATAGCCAAAGTATGGAAAGAGCCCAAATGTCCATCGATGGATGAATGGATAAAGAAGATGTGGTATATAGATACAATGGAGTATTACTCGGCAAGCAAAAAGAATGAAATCTTGCCATTGGCAACTACGTGGATGGAACTGGAGGCTATTATGCTAAGAGAAATTAGTCAGTCAGAGAAAGACAAAAATTATATGACTTCACTCATCTGAGGACTTTAAGAGACAAAACAGATGAACATAAGGGAAGGGAAGCAAAAACAATATAAAAACAGGGAGGGGGACAAAACAGAAGAGACTCATAAATATGGAGAACAAACTGAGGGTTACTGGAGGGGTTGTGGGAGGGGGGGATGGGCTAAATGGGGGAGGGGCACTAAGGAATCTATTCCTGAAATCATTGTTGCACTATATGCTAACTAATTTGGATGTAAATTTTAAAAAATAAGAAATAAAATTTAAAAAAATAAATAATTTTTTAAAATAAAAAATAAATGAAAAATAAAAATGATCTCTATAAGTGGCTCTGAGGAAAAGCACCTCTGCCCAACTTTTTTTAAATAATGATGATGCCACATAAATGTCTCCATATTTTATAAAACTTACATGACTCTTAAGCCACAACCTGACCCAAATCACATAAATCGATCTCACCTATGCACATATACACAAAAATCCTAAATAATTCAGAATACAATCAAAAGTTGTCATGATCAAAACCAGTTAATTTTAATCATGCAAAAATGGTTAATGTCAGGGACTTTACTTATTTATTTATTTATTAAAAGTTTTTTTTTTTAACATTTTATTTATTTTTGCAAGACAGAGAGAGAGAGAGAGAGAGAGAGAGAGAGAGAGACAGCACGTGAGCAGGGGAGGGGCAGAGAGAGAAGGAGACACAGAATCCAAAGCAGGCTCCAGGCTCCAAGCTGTCAGCACAGAGCCCGATGCGGGGCTCAAACCCACAAACCATGAGATCATGACCTGAGCCGAAGTCAAATGTTTAACCGACTGAGCCACCCAGGCGCCCCAATGTTAGGGACTTTATAAAATTAAGCTATTATACTGAAATAAGGGAAACAACGTATTATCTCAATAGATACTAAAAAGGCACTTGATAAAATTCAATACTTAGTCATTCAAAACTATTTACAAAACTAGGAAAAGATGGGTCCTTGTTTAACGTGACAACGAGCAACAACTAACTTTTATCAAGTGCTAACTCCATGCAGGTATTGTACCAAATTCTTTCCAGGAACTGTCACGTTTGATTCTCACAGAACTTCCTGAGGTAGATATGTTCTCTTCCCAATACCCTCCGCTGCAGTGTTTTAGAAATACTGGCCCATGTAATAAATTATGAAATCTAAATCAGAGTTATAAGTATTTGGACAGTAGACCACAAAATGATCACAATTTACATACAACAGGATTGTCCATCAAGAAAATCCAAGAGAAGCAAATGAAAAGCAATTTGAAACCAGGAGGAGTAAGGTAACAGAATAAAAGGTGAATTCATGAAAACTGTAACTTTCCTGTATGTTCTCAGTTACCACAAAAGGGTAACTGCAGGGGAAAAGCTATCATTTACAAAACTAACAAAATTGTAAAGTAATCAGAAGTAATCATAACAAGAAATATGAAGGATCTGTATGAAGAAAATGACACAATTTTAAATAGGGGTAGCTATACTTGTCATTAAGACTAATACTAAAATGTCCCTTTTCGCAAGTTATATTATGGATTTCATGGAATTCTAATTGAAGGTGCAACTGTCTTTTTTCCCAACTCGACAAAATTATTAGCTGGTTCGCCTGGAAGGATACTTGAAAACGATAGATGTGCAAATCCTAAAATAAAATCGTTTATAAAATTGTGGTGATGCATTTGGCATGATAGTGATGTAAGAAAACAGACAATAGGCAGAGCAGGGTTAACAGGCAAGAAAGAGATATATAAGACTTACTATACAGTGAAGGATGAATCAGAAAAGGAAAAGAAGTAAATCATTCAGTGAAAGTTCTTGAGAAAGATGATTGGCTACTTGAAAAAAATACACATACATCCTTGGCTTACGCTACTCATTAAATTAATTCCAGAGAGATTGAAGTGTCAAATGTAAAAAACAAAACAAAACAAAAAACAAAAAACTGGGGGCACCTGGGTGGCTCAGTCGGTTTAGCATCCAACGCTTGATCTCGGCTCGTCATGATCTCACAGTCGGTGAGACTGAGCCCTGTGTTGGGCTCTGTGTTGACAGCATGGGGCCTGCTTGGGATTCTCTCTTTCCCTTTCTTTCTGCCCCTCCCCCCTCTCAAAATAAATAAATAAACATACAAAAATGAAAAATTTATCATCTCTCCGTCTGTTTTTCCCAAATACTTTGCACGTGATGTACACTTAAATTCAATTCACCAAATGACACTACTACATAGGTATTCTTTAAACAATTTTTTTTAAACGTTTAATTTTTGAGAGACAGAGAGAGACAGAGCATGAGCAGGGGAGGGGCAGAGAGAGAGAGAGGGTCACAGAATCTGAAGCAGGCCCCAGGCTCTGAGCTGTCAGCACAGAACCTGATGCGGGGCTCGAACTCACAAGTGAGATCATGACCTGAGCTGAAGTGGGACGCTTAACCGACTGAGCCACCCAGGCACCCCAAAAGGTATTCTTAGCCTGGTTTTCAGATAAGGAAACCAAGGGCCCGGGGAATTAGACAACTTGCTGGAGGTTGGACAGGCAGAGTCCTCCTTAGCCCAAGTCTATCAAGTTCCAAAGGCCCTGTCCTAACCCTCCTGCCTCCCACTAAAAAAAGAAAAAACCCAGAATATCTTGAGCGGAGGGACTCTCTACATTTAAAAGCAAAGGAGAAAGAGAGAAAAAATCACAAAGGAAAAAGAAGGGAAAAGTCTCTGAATGTCAAGAAAATCAAAGTTTAAAGGGAAACCACAGTGCAAATATTTGCAACAAATGTGATACAAAGACTTTATGCAAACAGATAACAGAAAAACCACACGGCAGCTTCAAAAGCAAAATGTCAGAGAGAATGGACCGACCATTCTCGGAAGAGGAATGATGAAGGTCAACGCACCTGTCAAACAAGTTTACCACGACTGCAATCAAGAAATGCAAAGAGAAATGAACAGGTATTAACCACCTTTCACCTTGCAACCTAATAATGTTTTTTTAGGAGCAAAGATTCAGCACACGGCCGCTGGAATGAGGTAGGCACTCTCTTGTACAGCCGACCAGAGCACAAAGTGGAACCACATTCTGGAGAGCCGTTGGTCTTTCTGTATCAAGAATCTAAAAAGTATTTCTATCTTTGATCCAATAATTCCACCTCTGGGAATCTATACCCAGAAACGTCACAATTCTGCACAAAGACCTCCATCACCATCATATTTATAACAATAAAACACTGCTGGCGACTTAAATGCCATATCACACAAGTCATTTCATCAATTGTGGCACATGTTGTGCTAGAATCTTGGCGCCCGCTAAACATGATATTTAGGAAAATTTTTAACCAACTGAGGAATGTTAATGTAACACAGACCAAAATTATGTGCGTATAGCTAGATATAATATTACAGAGATTTCTACATCCCTGGAGAAAGAGGAATAAAGAGAATGAGAAGGTACATGTACAAATTAGCAGTATTCGCGTTTGTCTGTCAATAGGTGGGTGATTACTTTCTTTCTTTATACCTCTTTGCACATTATGCTTAATACTACTTTTTTAAGATTTTTTTCCAGTTTATTTATTTCTTTTGAGAGAGAGAGAGAGAGAGAGAGAGAGAGAGAGAATCCCAAGCAGGCTCCACACCATCAGCGCAGAGCCCGATGTGGGGCTCAAACCCACAAACCGCCAGATCATGACCTGAGCTGAAGTCTGATGCTTACATGACTGAGCCACCCAGGCTCCCCTTAACACTATTTTTTTTTAAGTTACTTGAAAGAACACTGCGCTGTTTATCAGAAGATCTATTTCTGCATCGTCACTGACGCCTGTGATGGCCTCAACAAGCCTCGAGACTCTGGAGGGCAGGGTCCTGGCTATGAGTGCAAAGCCAGAGCAGCTGATGCTCTGGGGACCAGCCCTGTCTGGGGTGATTTTTAAAACGTAGTTGAACCCAAATTGTTTGGGTCCTGGTACTTGTTAATACAATGCTTTTCTTTCTTTCTTTCTTTCTTTCTTTCTTTTTTAATTTTTTTTTTAACGTTTATTTATTTTTGAGACAGAGAGAGACAGAGCATGAACAGGGGAGGGGCAGAGAGAGAGGGAGACACAGAATCTGAAACAGGCTCCAGGCTCCGAGCTGTCCGCACAGAGCCCGACGCGGGGCTCGAACTCACGGACCGTGAGATCATGACCCGAGCCGAAGTCGGACGCTTAACCGACCGAGCCACCCAGGCACCCTGATACAATGCTTTTCTAATTAACGGACAACGGGGGTATGAAATGAGCACGGGAGAAAGGAAAGATCTGGTCCCCAGAGCTGCAGGCTTATTCTACCCACTCTGCTCCGGCAGGGCCTGCTTCGGCCACCTGCACTGATCCCCACCCCGTCCACATGCTGGGCTGGCTCCCTCTGCAGAGCCTTAGGACTTTTGTCCCCTCAGTAGCTCCCTCCCAAATGGGAACTAGTTAATCCCTCTTAAGACGGCCTCCATTCCTTCTTGATTTTATCTTCAATCTGCCTGGTGCTTCTTCCTGGCATCCATGCCCCAGACCCTTCTCTCTGTCAGGCTTCCGGGAGCTCAACCCTGGCCCCAGCGGCCACTGGACACTCATGCGCCATTCAAGTGCTCTTCCTGCCTTATCTTTTTGAGCACTTCCTCTGAGGAGGCCCCACATGACAGCTCGCTGTCTCCCGGAGGCTCCTACAGGGCTCCAGGAAGTTCTAGAAGTGTCACTCTGCCGGTGCTCTCTTTCCTTCTGCTGTGGAACTTTCTCCACAGAGGGGCCCTATACTCCTCTGCATCTGAAATGTCACTACTCACTTTATGAGTTGTAAAAAATAACGGCCAGGGTTTAGTGGGTGTTGACCATGTGTGCCTGGCCTTGGGTCACACATTTTGCCCACATTCTCCCATTTTTACCCTCTCAGTAATCCAATGACAACAACAGAAAGACAAATAGGCCGACTTTTAAAATGGGCAAAGGATCTGAAGAGACATTTCTCCAAATAAAATAGACAAATGGCTGGGGCGCCTGGGTGGCTCAGTGGGTCGGGCGTCCGACTTTGGCTCAGGTCATGATCTCACAGTCTGTGAGTTCAAGCCCCATGTCGGGCTCTGTGCTGATGGCTCAGACCCTGGAGCCTGCTTCAGATTCTGTGTCTCCCTCTCTCTCTGCCCCTCCCCCGTTTGTGCTCTTGTCTCTCTCTGTCTCAAAAAGAAATAAAAACATTAAAAAAAAAAAAAAAGATAGACAAATGGCCAATAAACACGAAAAGAAGCTCGACGTCGTTAATCATTTAGGGAGACGCAGCCCCAGGTCACAATAAGATGCCACTTCACAGCCACCAGAATCATTATCACCAAAAAGATAATAACGGGGGTTGGTGAAAATGTGGAACAGTCATGGCTGATGGGAACATAAAACGGTGCAGTTCCTGTGGAAAACAGTGCGACCGTTCCACAGAAAGCTACCATTACTATTTGACCCAGCAATCCCACCCAAGACCATTGAAAACACGTGTTCACACAAAACCTTGCACATGGGGGCACCTGGGTGGCTCACCCAGGTAAGTGCCTGACTCTTGGTTTCAGCTCAGGTCACGATCATGGGCGCGGTTTGTGCATTCGAGCCCCACGTCAGGCTCTGCGCTGACATTGTGGAGCCTGCTTGTGATTCTCTCTCTCCGCCCCCCCCTTCTGCCCCTCCCTCACTTGTGCTGTCTCTGTCTCTCTCAAAATAAATACATAAACTTAAAAATTTTTTTAAATGTTTATTTATTTATGAGCACGAGAAGGGGAGGGGCAGAGAGCGAGGGACGCACAGAATCAGAAGCAGGCTCCAGGCTCGGAGCTGTCAGCACAGAGCCCGACGCGGGGCTCGAACCCACCAACCGTGGGACCATGACCTGAGCCGAAGTCAGACGCTTAATCGCCTGAGCCGCCCAGGCGCCCCAATAAATAAACTTTAAAAACAAAACCAAACCACAAAAACCTTGTACATGAATGTTCACAGCAGCATTTCTCATAATAGCCAAAACGACCCCAACGTCCACCAACTGATAAATGGATGATTAAAATGTGGCCTAGCCACACAACAGACTATTATTTAACCGTAATCATGCTACAACAGGGCTGAACTCCAAAAGCATTATGCTGGGTGGAAAAAGCCAGACACAAAGGCCGCATATTGTATGATTCCATTCACATAAAATATCCAGATCAGGCAAGTGTCAGAAAGTCTATTAGTGGTTGCCAAGGGTTGGAGGGTGGGGAAATCCCGAGTGAGTGCCAGTGGGTACAGGGTTTCTTTTTGGGATGATGGAGTTAGACACTGGTGATAATTGCACAACGCTAAGGATGTCCTAAACACCACTGAATTGTACACTGTGCAAAGGGTGATTTTGTGGGATGTGAATTATACCTCAATAAAAACAAATTAACCCCAGGAGTGGGCACCTCACCAGCGAGGACGCTGGGTGGGCACAGGCAGGTTAGCATCTCGCAAACACTAGAACTCACATCGAACGCAGCCAATCCCGGAGGGCTGTCCGCTAAGCACTGTGTCGCACGGCATGGATTGAGGCGGGAAGGGCAGACCCCCTGTGACCCCATCTCCGGGGCAACGAGGAACGCCTGGCCAGGAGCACCACAGCCATTTCACCACCATGTTTGGGTTCACGCTCCAGGAGAGCGGACCCTTCGACGGGGAGGCGCCAGTGTCTGTGCCCAGGTGAAGTTAACCCGCCAAGCAGGCCAGCTTGCAAAACACACCAAAGCCAGAGCCTACGCTGGTTCTGGAAGAGCTGCCCTGGTGTGCTGGGCACGGGCGCAGAAAGCCTGGAGACCGTCAGCTTCACCAGGTCGTTGTGAGTCCCTCACCGTGCACAGAAGACACCAGTGAGCCATTGAACGCACAGGCCTTCACAGGCGCTCCACTCTCTCCCGTCTTGCGCACAGAAAGAAAACTCAGAAGAAAAAAGAACACTTGGACCAACTCTGACGTAAACTGGGTTTCAAGAGCCCGTGGTCCTCCAGCCTGGCTAGAGGCTACCGTTTGGACCAGTATTGGTCCCCACTTTCTGTCAACACCAGCTACGAAAACCAGTGTATTTCTTCGCATTGCACAAAAATAACCAGTGAGCAGTGCAAACTTGACTGAAACTTTGGAAGCGAATTGGAGGAAAGGGGGTTGTATCCATGCGATCACATCACCGGAAATGGCTTTATGCCTCTCCTGGACATTTCTGCCCTCCCAAGTCCCTTCTCTGTGTCCCCCCTTTCCGGGCCTACCCGATCCCACACACCCCCAGGCTTGCTGGCTCCCCTCTGTTTCTCCTTCCTGAGAACGGCCTGAGTTCAAGTCCTGACCCTGCCATTTATCGGTAAATGTGGCATGCTACCTAACCTCTCTGGGCCTCAGTTTCCTCATCCCTAAAGTGGGGATAATAACAGGACTTCCTCCGAAGGTCGCTGGCGACGGTGAGTTAATACACGTAAAGAGCCTGGAACAAAGCCTGGCACACAGTTAGCCTTCGTGAATCTCTCGTGGTCATTTTTAGGCAGAACAGGTTAGCAACCACCTTTTGTGAGGGGAGCAAGGCTTAGGGCCTGCTCTACCCCAACTGGCCTGTCACACTTCCTAACGAGAAGGCGGCCTTCTCTGAGGGAGCTTTTGGTGACTGAATGTCCTGCCTGTGCTTCTTCATCTTTGGGGCTGTGCTGACGAGGCCACAATCCAGGCTGCCTGGCCGCCGTCCCCGGGAAGGAGGCCGTGGGTGGACCCGGGCGTCTCGGGGAAGGCTGTGTGTTGAGGAACCCGAGATTACTTCCCCACCCCCCCACCCCGCCCCCCAGCTGGCTGGACGAGGCAGCGCACATCTGCCCCTCCTCCAGGAGGGAAGCCAACTCTAGTGTGCCACAGTGGGAACGCCACCCCACTGGGCAGACTGTGTTCCCAACCACGCTGGGCCATTGTTCTGGTTCTGCCTGTGTGGCCTGAGCCAGGGGAGGCTGGCCCTGCTGACTCCTGGCTCTTACATCGGGGGGACCCCCACCCCCCAAGGTATGTATCTCTTTTCTGTAGCATAAAGCACCTAACAGGTGCACGGGTGCCACGTGGGGGTGCTGTCCTGGCCGGAGAGGAGGGCACAAGCTAGATGGCCTCTTAGTATGCCCATCCCAGCTGGGCCGGATGCCCCCTCCAGCTTCCCCTGCGGTGGGACTGAGTGTGGTCAGGTGAGCACGACAGAGGCCCCATCTAGAAGAGCACACTGTCGCTTGTGTTTCCAAGCCCCCTTGCCCCAAGACGGCAGAGCTGCCTGGGGCCTTCCCCCTCCGGCTCTCAGGGCCCAAGACGGGCCTCCAGGCCTCCCTAAAGCGGGGTTCTCTGAGCTGCTGAGGAGAGGCCTGAGCTTTCCTGCCCGGTGGCAGGTGGGCGGTAGGGCTGACCTCTCTGGAGGAAATGCGGGTTTGCAAGGCCTGGGGTGAACGTGTGCTCTCATCACGTGGGTGGCACTGAATTGCAGCCTTGTCTTTTGGTGCCTTCCTCACCCCCCTCTTCGTTTCATTTAAATAGTCAAATCCTGTTCTCTTTCCTCAGCACCAAGGCCACTGGGGAGGTTGTACCCAGTTCCTGGTGCTGCGAACACAGCTGCCTAAACCAGCCGCTGGAGGCCCCCTGCTGTCCCCTCACTCAGCAGAGGGGACTGGGGACAGGCTCCAGGCAGTGGGCACAGGCAGAATGAGGCCTGCGCACGCAGGGCCATGAGGTCTCTTTCTGTGGATATTTCTAGAGCAGGAGGGGAGTCTTGGTGGTCTCCTCCTGCAGTCCTGGCTCACTTTGAGAGCCCTGACCCCACACCTGCACCAGCTGGGTCCCCGTACTCCCAGCTGACTTCCAGAGAGACAGCAGAGGGGCGAAGCCTGTCGCTTGTGAAACCGAGGACATTTTGCCCAGTTGCTTTTCACCCCGCAGGCCGTGGACAGGACGGCATGGGGCAAGGTTTGCACCGGGCCACGGGGAACAGAGAAAACTAAGGATGGTGGGCTTTGTTTCCCAAGAGGTTAAATCTATTCGATTTAAAGGACTGGTGTTTGCTTTGTTTTTTGTTTGGTTGGTTTTTTGTTTTGTTTTTAACGTTTATTTATTTTTGAGAGAGAGAGAGAGAGAGAGAGAGAGAGAGAGAACATGAGCAGGGGAGAGGCAGACAGAGAGGGAGACAGAGAATCCCAAGCAGGCTTTGTGCTACCAGCACAGAGAGCCCGATGCAGGGCTCAAACCCACGAACCATGAGATCACGACCTGAGCCGAAATCAAGAGTCAGACTAAGCTTAACCAACTGAGCCACCCAGGCACCCCTGTTTTGTTTTGTTTTAAAGACTACACTCTTCCTGCTTTTCAGTGTTAAAGGATGCTTTCTTCCATGAAATGAGCCTTTGGAAGGTCCAGTTAGTTGTCACCCATTTAGTCAGTTTTTCATTTTTAAATCTCCTCCATTGGCAAAATGAAAGATGGCAGCAGGATTGTGTCTCACAGGCTTGGGGAAAGTTTGGTGGTCCCTGGCATCCCACAGCCTGGAGTGGCTCCTGACCCTGCGGGCAGGATGGCTTCCCTTGAAAAGCAGAGGGGCTCGGGGAGCCCCGGGCCTGGCCGAAGGGCAGGGTTCCCAGGGAAGAATCCAAGCCCTGGGGTCTAGACCTGAAAGGGTTTCGAGGACAGGAACTTGATGACAAGTCCAGGCCTCGGTGAAGAGGACGGTGGACAGCTGGGCACCACGGACGCCCTCCCTAAGATGCAGACCCCGAACTCTCTGCAGCTCTGAGAGTCACTCCATGCAGAAGAGGGGACAGGAGGAGGAGTGGAGGAAGGACTATGGGAAACCAGGCCTGGATCCCAGCCTGCCACCAGCTAGTAAGGGCAGTGGAGACATAGGCCTCACCCTCTCAAAGCTCCTTCCGCTCACTTGCAAACTCAGGGGTCATCGGACGAGACCCAAGGCCTCCCAAGGCCTCCACTCAGCCCCGGCTCTGGCCTCCATCATGCTGCCCATTTGGAGTCAGAGATTGCATTGCAGCCGGGGCACAATCAGAGGCCCTTGACCAGAGGGCTGCTGCACCAGTTAGCCCTGGAAGGTCTCAGCGGGGGCTCAGCACACAGCGAACACCCAACAGAACCGGCCGCCCACTGGGGCAGGAGACCGGTCCATGCAGGCCCAGCGGAGTCAATTTGGAGTCTCCCCACTATTTCCCAGGCCCTGTTGGTGGGTCCCCACGGGGGCACTGCCTGTGGGGAGGTCCTGGGTCCCCTCCTCTGAGTGTGAGACTGGGGGGCATGGGAAGCTGGCCTTGGGAGGTGGGCCTCTGGTGCCATCAACACTCAGGCCTGTTTAGGAGCATTTTCTAATACTCCCAGCTGATCCTCGTAGACACCTTGGCTTCTCCTGCCGTATCACCCGGAACCTAGGCTCACAGCTTGACAGGGTGAGGAGTGGGGTGGCCTGGGTGCAGCCTCTGGGGTCAGATGGCCCTGGCTTCGACCGTCGTCCATCGCTTAACCTGTCCGAGCCTCAGTTTCCTCAACTGCAAAGGAGGGGGGTGACACCAGCACCTGCGGTTCAGGTTGCCGTGGGGACGAAATGAGATAACGCCCCGACAAGTATGTACGCTTAATGCTCAAAACGGGTCTGTGTTCAGTGACCTGCCTCCCTGCTGCCTGGTCACAGGGAACTTCCTGCAAGCCCGGGGATGCTGCCTGAGAGGTGCAGGGGGACAGCCCGTCCCCTGCTGTGCCCTGGTGCTGCCCTAGGCCATGCAGGGGTGCTTAGATGCCAGGGTTGCAGGGCTGAGGGCCTTCTTCAGACATGGGTCAAGAAGGGTGTTTTAAAAAGGAACCTCCAGCAAGTGGCTGGTTCCTCCATTGTTAACAGAACCGGAGCGTTGGGCGATCTCCCGGAGCCGGGAGTGAGGTGAAGCGGGTAGATGAGGGTGGCCGAAATGGGTGGGGGACACAGCCCGGTGCCGGGGTGAGGAGGGAAGAGGCTCTCCCCATCAGTGATGGTGACTTCCTCTGCTCTCAGGGCCCCGTATGCAACTTCTAGGTGAACTGAAAGGTCCTTCTTGAGCGAACCCACCCCACATTCTGGCTCCCGAACAACGGCGTCCTCCGGGGACCCAAAGCCTAGGCGCCAGAAGGGTCCCCGCTCGCCAGGCCTGCTCCCCAGAGGTCTGCACCGGGGTCTCCGGGCTGGGCACCTGTGACCCACACCTGAGTTGAGCCAGCCGCTGTCTAACAAGGGCACCACCTTGGAGCCCCGAGCTCCCGCCTGCCTCCCAGAGCCTGGAGACCCTCGTCCCGGCCCCTGGCCCTGCCGCTCGTGTGTGGCCAGGCCCAGAGTGGCTCTGGGGGGTCCGGCGTTGAAAAACCTGAGCTCCAAGGCCACGCAGGCCCACAGGGGCCTCAGCAGGACCCATCAACAAATCCGGGCAGCACACAAGTCGGGCCCATGCATCCCGTGACCCGAAGCCACCCTGTCCCCCGTCGGGCCGCGCCTCCTCCCGTGGGCCCGGCGCACTTACAGCACGCAGAGCGCGTAGGCCTTGGAGATGGACTCGCTGGCACGCACGAGGAAGCTCCCGTCCTTGCCCGTCCTGGACAGCAGCTCCTCGGCCTTGGAGCGGGTGATGTTGCCATGGTTCCAGCAGGGGACCATGGCGGCCACGGGCCTCCCCGGGCCGGGCGGGCGGCCACCCCGGGACCCACACGCCACCGAGGGGAGCTGAGGCCCCCGCACCGCGAGCCGCCGTCGGTCCCCTCTCAGTTGCCCCGCTGCTGCCACCAGCTCCCTGCCCGACTTCCTGTTTCAGGAGCTCAGCGAGGGAAAGGAAGCCAGCAGCGGCAGAGAACTTCCTCATTGCGGAGACCGGCCGGGGGAGGCCGCGCTCCACCTTCCCACCCCGCCCACCCGCCGGCCGCCCCTCCCGCTGCCCCCCCAAGGCCTCCCCGGGGCGGCAGCTGGGTCGTCGTCGGGGTCAGGAGGCTCACAGCCGGCTGCCGGAGAAGCGCGGCCCGGCAGGTGGACGGGCCAGGACAGTGGCCACTGGAGGCCTGTCTGGATGCTCACGTGGGATGGCCACGCCCTGGCCGGATCCCTCGCCTTCGGCTTTACCCTACTCCAGGGGCTACTCAGCTGGGACCACCGCCTGCCCCCCAGGGCCAGGCGAGATTGAGGGAGAGGGGCGCAGTGGAGCCCCCTCCCAATGTGAGAGACTCAGGACACCACACAGCCTTGGGTGCTGGACGGACCTTGAGGGACACCACCGGAGGGCTCCAAGGGCCCAGGTGACAGCTCTGTGACACGTTTACACTCGTCCCCAAGCGCCGGTGGGTGTGAAGGAACCCTGTTCTCCGTGGCGGTCCAGCTTAGCCACGCACGAAGGGGGTGGAGGGCTTGGGGACGTTGACCCTGCACAGAGAGAATGCGGGCTGGGTTTTCCCCTCTGGGTCTTTCCGGGACGCTCGGAAATGACACTTCCCCCCAGGCTGACCACCTGGCCAAGGATGAAGACCATGGCTTCCGGTGCCCTTTATCCCAGGAGAGTCGGGGTGGCCAGTGGAGCGCCTCCAGGCTGCCGTGGTTGCACTTGCCGGTGGCCCAAAGGAGAGCTGCCCCCATGGGGCCGCCATCCCGGACCAGCAGATTCTGAGGGCTCCAAAGCAGACGTCCGCTCGTGGGGTGCACTCCGTCCTTGGGTCAGGCCCAGCAGGGTCAAGGGGCGCTGCTGACCCATCGCACAAGGCGGTGGTGCCCCCCCATCCCACACCCAGGCCTCGCCCCACCCCCCAAGACATGACAAGAGACCCCCTCCAGAGGCCCGAGCTCAGTGAGCCTCCGTCTGAGCCCCCCAGCTCTACATCGCAGCTTCAGGAGCTGATCAGACGTCTTTCTCTCAGCTGAGGTTTCCTCTTTTCTATCTTGAGGAAATAACCCCTAACGGAGCTCGCCTGTGCTGATGAGCCCTTAGCACCTCCACCTGCATGGACCTCCACACGGCAGGTGATTCTGAACAAGCATGTCCTGATTCTGAGGCCAGAGTGTGGCCTCTGGGCTCCAGGTGACGTTCCTTCTGGAAACTCCAGCTCAGTGAACTCCCCAGTCCTCACTCCCACCTCCCTAAGCCACTCTGAGCTTCCTCTCCCCTGACCTCTGACCCTGCCCGGCTCCTCCCACTGGACTAAGAACTCAACTCCCAAACTCTCAGGACATAGGAAGCAAGGGTCCTCTGGGCAGGCCCCGAGCTAGGCGTGGGGACAAGAGCTGGCCTCCACACTCCAGCCTTCTGGAAGCCAGCTCTACGCTCCCATCACCACCATTTAGCACCCTTCTTGCCTCCCTGCTGACCCTCCAATAACCTCCTCCTTGGTCTCAGCCTCAAGGCCCCTTGGTCTCTTTAGGGCCCATCAGAAGGATCCATCTGCAATCCTGACCCCTTAGTACCTTGACCAGACCCTCCACCACGTCCAAGACTCGCACTTATCACTGCCTTCCTGCTACTTTCTCCAGCTTCCCACACCCCCTCTCTCAGGCCTCTGTCCCTACCGAGTCCTGCCTTTCAGCAGAGTCGGGGGGCCAGTGGGACCACCTTTGCCCTTTACCCCTGTGATTTCCCTTGGACACACAGAACACATACATGACACATGCATTTCCCTAATTTTGAAGGCCCATCCCATTTCTACTTCCATCCAACCCAGCTGCCTGAGCCACCTGACATGGTCAGCTTCCTGGTCCCCCTGCCCTTCTGCTGCCCTGTTCGGAAAACCACGACACTTAGACCAGGGCTGCCCTTTTGGCGGGCGGGTGGGGCCTGGGTGAATATTTTTTGCGGGGCCCCTGTCTATATAAACAATGCACTAAAAATGTGTATTATAAAATTCATGCACCCACGGGAGGTACAGTGACTTATCATTGAAGATTTAGTATAAGGGATAGAGAGGAGGTAATTATCTATATGTTCAGTGTCTAGTCAGTGCACTGAAGGGTCTTTTGTGACGTCCAGGCTCTTGCTTCCTGTTCAGATCCTGTTTTTTAGTGTCTTGGGTTCACGGAAGCCCTTTGCTGTACCTCAGGGCTCCCCGCGGCCCACCAGCCTGGGCAGACAGTCACCCACTGATTCCTACTGGAGGGCAAAGGAATGAAGGAGTGAAGGAAGTGTTGACTCACTGA
Source organism: Panthera uncia (assembly GCF_023721935.1). Taxonomy (NCBI): domain Eukaryota; kingdom Metazoa; phylum Chordata; class Mammalia; order Carnivora; family Felidae; genus Panthera; species Panthera uncia. The sequence continues at coordinate 7,142,785 of NW_026057584.1, forward strand.
GTCACCAAAAACAGAGGGAGCCGTGATAGTCAATTTTCTGCAACTTGGCTGGGCCATTATTCTAGATGTCTCTGTGAAGATACTTTTAGATGAGATTAGTATTTATTTTATTTAAACATTTTTTTAGATTCTATTTTTTAAGCAGCCTCTGCACCTAATGTGGGGCTCAAACCCACAACCCCAAGATCAAGAGTTGCATGCTCTGCCAACTGAGCCAGCCAGGCACCCCAAGGTTAGTATTTAAATCCGTAAACTCTGAGTAAAGCAGATTACTCTCCATATGGTGGGTGGGCCTCATCAGTTGAAGGCCTTTATAGAAAAAGACCAAGGCTCCCATAAGAAGAGGGAATTCTGTCAGCAGATTGCCTTCAGCTTGAATTGCAGTCCCCCCCCCCCCAGCCTGCCAGCCCACCCTGCAGATTCTGGACTTGTCAGTTTCTGTAATCACATGAGACAATTCCTTAAAAATAAAGCTCTCTCATATATATGTACATACACACACACATCCTGTTGGTGGTGTTTCTCTGGAAAACCCTGACCAATACAGAAGGAACTGTTTGAAAGCTGCCGTCAGGAGTGAACTTCCCTCACCCCCCCAGACCTGAGAAAAAGGCATCTTGGGCTGAAGAAGGAGATGGGGTAGCCATTCCCAGAAAACCGGGATAGGACAAGGAGGCCTGAGCCTCCTGTGGTCAAGCAGCGTTGCTCCCAGTGCCAGGGGGCCCAGGGCAAGTGGGTCAGCGCCCCCATCAGGAAAGAGTGACACCCTCTTCTGCCCTGAGAATATACCCTGTCCCCATTGGCCCCTCCCAAATCAAAGGTCAAGGACACTTATCAAGATGGGGAAGGGCTCACTCTCCACTAGAGTGAAAGACGACGACCCAGCAGAGATCTTCTGAGGGCTGAGACACCTCCAAACATAGCAAGGATCATCCCCCCGACCCTCTGCAGAGAAGGAAGGGTGCCTCCTTCTTGGGCCCTCTCTCTCCCAGCTTCACGTCTGTGGGTTCTCGAGCACTATCAGGGTGCCTGGCTCCACCTGCCTGCCTTCTCACAGACTCCCGGCTCCGCGTCCGCTATGGCATCTTCGGGTGGCTTTTCCAGATCCTCCCCCCAGGCCCCTGCAGACATAAATTCTGCTCAGCAGTCCTCTGAGTGCTGGGCGGGGCTTCTCCCGGAGTCCGGAGCACCCCGAAGGGTGGGAAGGCAGGGTCTCCGTTCACGGCGCGCCCACACTATTTTCCCCTCCAGTCTCGAGTAATTCTATTTCAGGGCTGGAAATCAGACCCCGAGGCACACACCCAGGAGCAAGGCCGGATCTGAGCCCCAGCTCTGCCCCAAGATCCCTCTGCTACAGAGTGTCTGTGAAGTCACTGAAAGGTCTGGTGCGAGGCAGGTGCTCTCTGATGAGACGGCTCCCGTAGGGGGCCCTCCTGACCGGTGGCTGGACGACAGAGTCCTGGGGGGCCCCAGCCAGCCGCCAGTGCCATTGACGCTGGCCACTGATTTAACAACCCTGGTATGAAAGAGAGGATTCTATAAAAGTGCTCTTTACCTACAACTAAAAATAACCGAAAATAGGTCAGATTCTGAGCCTTGCGACCCCCCACCACCAGGGGGAGCCTCCAACTCTTGCCTCCATCCATGAGTTCCTGTGTGGGGAGAGCTGTTCCATTCCAAGAGTCCCGCCTCTGCCGTTCCCATAGTAACGACGCCGTAGGGACGGAGGCTATTTCCCAAGGGGTCCAGGGGCCGAGTTCATCATTGTGCTCAAGGATTTCCCTCGAATACCAAAGGCCTGGCAGCGAGCAGCTCTCCCCTTGCCAGAAGATCAAATAGGCCTGAACTGCAACCAGGAGAATAGGGCTCGATTTGGGGGAAGAATTGGGTAAGAGAGAAAAATCACATCTACAAAAATAACTTGTGTCTTTTGCCAAGATTGTTAAGGACACAGGGACATATTCAAAATACAATGGTAAGTTAAAAAAAAAAAAAGGAAAAAAAATCAGGAAACCGAGTTGAGGATACAGCATGAATCCAGCTGTGGAAAAAACTTTATCCTGGGAAATCACCGAATCTGAAGAGTGCTGAGTTAAGTGGCATATCCACGAGCGATTTTTTTTCCTCCTTCTAGTTTCCCAGATTTCCTTTAGGACCACATGCTACTTTTATGTAAATAGAAATTAAATAAATACAAAGACAACTAGGGTTCCAGAAGTTTTGCGTGAAATCTTTCTGGACAACTTGGCTTTGGGCTGGTTGCATCCCAGTTACATGTCCCTCTGGAAGCATAAGGAAGAGAGAGGAACCAAGGCCTCATCTTTTTTTTTTTTTCTTTTAACCCTGTCATACAGCCTACTTTTTTCACTTCACAATATTTCTGAACATTTCGTGGAGCTTTTTTGTATCTACCATAGTCTTTGAAAAGCTAGCATACTAGGGCCACCGGGGTGGCTGTAGGTTGAGCGTCCGACTTTGGCTCAGGTCAGGATCTCGAGGTTCGTGAGTTCAAGCCCCACACTGGGCTCGCTGCTGTCAGCGAAGAGCCCGCTTCGGATCCTCTGTCCCTCGCTCTCTGCCCCTCCCCCACTTGTGCTCTCCCAGAAATACATTTTTAAAAAAACTTAAAAAAGAAAAAAAGCTAGCATACTATGATATGCCGTAGCATCATGCATTGTACCAGTCTCCTACCGGTGGCCCCTGAGAGTGTTTCCAATATTTGTTATTACAAATCCCAGTCAGTGTGTCTGCTGGATATAGATCCTCAGAAGGGCGAGGGGTCCAAAGGCAGTGCACGTTTTTCTTTGGGGTTAATTATGCCATATCGTCTTCTATCTTTAAATTTTTTTTCACGTTTTTACCTATTTTGACATCTCCACGTCACCTCCAGCCTCTGTCCCAGCCCCGAGCGCTTCCCGATCCTCCCTTGCCTGGGCCTGTCGCTGCATTTCCCAAATGCATTTTCTGCCAACAGCCATCAGCTTTCCGTGGCGACTACACGTCAGCTCCTTCCCGGCTTCGTGTTCGGTCGGTCTTCCTCTTTGCCTCCACGGCCAGCAGAGCTCTTCACCAATGCCCAAACCAAAAGCAAACCCATGCTGTTGGTTCTAACTTCATTCCCATCAGCATCTCCTGCCCGCTCTTGTCTTGTGAACTTCCTCCTGCGCGGAGGCCCCCGGCTGGGAAGCCCTGGGATTTCTTGACCGTATCCCTGCTCCCCGAGGGGGTCCCCAAGCTGTGTGAACGTCGTCTCTGAAATGCCCCTCTGAGGACCCTCTTCCTGGCTTGCAGATGGCTGCCTTCTCGCTTCCTCCTCACGTGGCCTGTACGAGACGGGGGAGAGTGGGAGACTTTCTCTCTCTTCCTCATTTTTTTTTTAAATTTTTTAATGTTTATTTATTTTTGAGAGAGAGAGAGAGCAGGGGAGGGGCAGAGAGAGAGGGAGACACAGAATCTGAAGCAGGCTCCAGGCTCTGAGCTGTCAGCACAGAGCCCGATGCGGGGCTCCTAACTCACCGACTGTGAGATCACGACCCGAGCCCAAGTCAGAGGCTTAACCGACTGAGCCACCCAGGCGCCCCACTCTTCCTCTTCTTATAAGGCTACCAAACCTCTAGGATTTGGACCCCATCTCGATGAACTCATGTAACCTTACTTACCTCCTAAAAACCCTATCTCCGAATACAGTCACACTAGGGGTTAGGGCTCCAACATGTGAATTCAGAAGGGAAACGATTTGGTCCACAGCAGTACCTACTAAATATTTGCTGCATTATAACAAAAGCTAATATCTATCTACCAGCTACTATGTGTGAGACACTGTGCTAAGCTCTTGGCATATGAATTGCTTCATTCATTCCTCGTGATACCCCATAGGGGGTCTCATTATAATGAGATAATCCGTTTAACTGGCAGAGAGATGGAGAACCAGAGACATTAAGTAAATAATTCATCTGCAAGTTAGTGGCAGATCGGAGATTCTAGCTCTTGTCTGCTTGACCTCATAACCAGTATGCACATTGCACACTTTGGGTTGGATGAGACTGAAATTCTGTGTGGACTCTGGAATCCTTAGGTCGGAGCCTTTGCTCCATTCACCTAAAGGCTTCCCTGCATCGTCTGTGGAAGCCCCATGGGCCCCCATTGTTGGGAGTAGCACAGGTGAAGGAGTAGCTGGGTTCCAGGCAAGGGTGCTGGTCTCCTGCTCATAAGAGTTTCAGAATTAGAACAGGTTCCTTGAGGAGAACAGAAGTTTGGTTCACACTCAACACTCCAGGTTTCTTTTTGTTTTTGTTTATTTATTTATTTTGAGAGAGAGAAAGTGCATGCATGCAAATTGCGGAGGAGGAGGAGGAGGAGAGAGAGAGAGAGAAAGAGAGAGAGAGAGAGAGAGAGAGAGAGAGAGAGAATCCTAAGCAGGCTCCGTGCTGTGCAGAGCCCAGCACAGGGCTCCATTTCACGAACCGTGCGATCATGACCTGAGCTGCAATGAAGACGCTTAACCAGCCGGTGCCCAGGTGCCCCAGATTTCTTCCCGGGAACTCAAGTATGGTGTGATGACCACCTGGTAGGGGGCACTGGGGCCTCGGCTGCTTGTTGAACCTGTCGACCTGCAAATCCCTTCCCGTCTGCAGGTCCCTGTTCTCCTCGTAGTAGTGGCCAAGCTCATCTCCCAAATCTGCAATCCCAAGCCCTGGGCTACCATCCAGACTGCAAACAACCTCCAGGGTCACCTTCCTAAAGCCTTGCTTTGGTCTAGCCACGTCCAACTGAAAATCCTCCGATGGCTCCTGGCTGTCCGTAGAACAAAGCCCCTGCAATTGCAAATCCTGCATTTGCAAAAACTCTAAGCGGGCTCACCAAATTAACCTGTGTCCCTTCGTCCCTTCTTCTTTCCCGCCCCACCTTTGGGGACTTGGTAGGAGCCCTCCTGACTCCATGTCTGCAGGGGCATCTACTCCCACGCCTGTCCATTGTAGCGGTGGCTACTGGAATGTGTACAACCAGATCTTGACCTCCAGACCTTGCTCTACCCCTCAGACCACCGCCTCCCTCCCTTCTGTCTTCCACAGACCTCAGTCCTTACCCTTCCCCCCTTCCCTTGTCCCCATGACGGGCCTCTCTCCACCCTCAACTCCTCTCCCCGCCCCCTCCTCCCGCCACCCCTCCCTGAAAGCCTCCAGCCAGGTTCTTCCCTCGGATGGGGTGCTGACCTTCCCCAGAACAACCCCTTACCAGGCCGCTTGGCCTGGACAGATGCCCAGCTCCCAACCTGCATGGCGGCCAGGCTCTTGCAGACATGCCCTCTGCCTTCCCCACTGGCCAGAGCCAGCGTTTTCCCCGTTGGCCTACCTCACCTCCCCACGCTCCTCAGAGCCGCTCACCCAGAAGCCAGAAGCCATCAAAAAAGAAACCCCTCACTTTTCTGCCCAGGTAGCTGGGCCTCCCAGGACACCTTCAAATGCATCTTCATCCGCCTCTCTCCTCACCATTCTGGGTTCCCGTGTCACCTTGCTGGGACACCAGCTCCTGAAGGCACCCTGCCCCCCCGCCCCAGATTTTCTCTCTCTCTCCTCCCCCTCGTCCCACAAGGAAGCTTAAAATTTTTCTATCTTAAATCAACAACAACCCTCCCTGCCAAGGGTTCCCAGCCTCGGCTGTGCGTTTGAAAGGCTCCACACCAGCCCAATTAAAAAGAAATCTCTCAGGAGGGTCTGGACACCCCCGGCGAGTCCAGTGGGCAGCCGAGACTGAGAGCCAAGTCCCCACCTGCTTCCTTCGTGCCTGGGTATTGCCCAATTCTGTGCCTTCACTGGTGATCCTTTTGAATAAACTGTCCTTGCTGTCACAGCGTCTTGTATTCCCACTGAAAACCTCTTGTCAAATTCCAATCGCTCCCCTCTCCCAACATTCTCGCTGTGGCGTGCCGCCTTTCTGGAACCCTGACTGCTGCCCCCCCCCCCCCCCCCCGCCTTGCTGCTCCTCCCTCCCAGCCTGTCTCATCCCCATCCCCTGATACACGGCTGCTTCCCCACTTTTGTTCCTGGCCTTCTCTTTTGTCTGTCTGCTGCTCTCCCAGGGCCCTTTCCCCACGAGGGCTTCCAAATCTGCCTTTCCAGACCTGACGTCATTCCTAAGCCTCGTCCACACTTCCCGCTGCCCAGGTGGTTTTCTTACGGGCACTAAAGCCCTACTTCACCTGAGTTTCCCAGTTTTACGGTGAAAACCTGTTCTTCCACGTGGTCACCCAACTACCCAGTCTCCCAAGCCAGAATCCAAGTCTTCACCCCCCCTCCTTTCACCACCTACATCTGATGAATCACCCAGCTGTAGAACCCTCCGGAATATCCACTCCCTTCGATGCAGCCTCTCTGGTCCTGGCTTCGTTCACCCTGACATCATTTGCCCCCTGGACTTTTCCAGAGGACTGTCGCTAGCCTGTCCTCCTTCAGGATCCCCCGACCCCCAAACACACACACACACACACACACACACACACAATCTCTCACTCTGTCCTCCAAATTTTTTTTTTTTAATTTTTTTTTCAACGTTTTTAATTTATTTTTGGGACAGAGAGAGACAGAGCATGAACGGGGGAGGGGCAGAGAGAGAGGGAGACACAGAATCTGAAGCAGGCTCCAGGCTCCGAGCCATCAGCCCAGAGCCCGATGCGGGGCTCGAACTCACGGACCGCGAGATCGTGACCTGGCTGAAGTCGGATGCTTAACCGACTGCGCCACCCAGGTGCCCCTGTCCTCCAAATTTCTACCAAGCTCTTTCTGAACTGCACCTCTGAGTCTGCGTCTCCTCCAGATCAGATCTCCTGATGCCTTTCTGTTATCACAGGATGAAAGGCTAGCTCCCTGGCAGGTTGTACCAAGCCATTCAAGACCCATCATGGAATTGCCTGATCGTCTCATCCCCTATACTCACTCTGGGCTCCAGCATGACCACATTGGTACCTTGATGTGTTCGTTCGTTCATTCATTCATTCGCTCATTCAACACATAATGACTGAGAGCTCCCATACACCCAGACACCATCTTAGACCCCACGATGTAGCAGGGAACACAGCCCCTGTCCTCCTGGACTTGCACTCTGCATTGGGATTTCTCGCTCTGTGCTATGATACTTGTTCATGGTTGAACTCCTTCCCAGCTGTCATTCCCCTTCGGCCACGCAGGACAAGGGCAGACTCGGGAACCTGACCACCTGGCTCAGCCACTTACCGGCTTGTACGATCCTGGTCAAGGGGCTTCATCTTTCTCTGCCTCAGCTTCTTCCTCTGTAAAATGGGGACAATAATAGTAACCTGCCTTATAGTATCGGGATGAGGAATAAATGAGTGGACACCTGCAAAGGGCTTGGAATAATGCCTGGTGCACAGGCAGGCCTCAAGGGACATTCACTATTGTTTTCTACCATCAGCTCAGTGCCTGAGTAATGAGTACTCGATACATGTTTTCTGGCTGGATTAGAGAAGAAAACAGTAGAAGTAGTCAGCACATTGGAAGTTTGGTTCTCGGTGGAAACCAGGTAGCCCTGGTGTTACAAAGCCACGCTCTCATTAAAAGATCTAGAAAGGAGAAAAATGCTACCCACGGGGAAATAACATGACTCAGGTACCCGTCACTGAGCTCCCACTGACCTAGCACGTCCTTGGGCAGAAAGGAGGGCCTGCATGCTCAACCAGTGACCCATTGGGCCCGAAGAAAAGTAAAGGAACTGACAGTCATCAGGATTCCACCTGCTTTTGCTGGGACCCTGGAACTTCTGGTCCAGAGCAGGAGGGAGGTGGGGGGATACACAGGGGCCTCTGAGCAAGTCATGCCCCCTTCCCAGGACTTTTTCCTTCATCAGATGAACACAGTTAGACCAGAGAGTATTCGGGGAAGGGCTTTCTTACCTCTGTGATTCTAGAATTTTCTGTATGTGTGTCTACCACTGGTCTTTAAGCCAGATCATAGACCATGTAGGGAGAGAGTAGGAACCATGACTTACGAATTAAGGAACAAATACGTGACTTAATTCAGTTTTTCCAGGAGCTCAGAATACAAATATAAAAATATGAAGAATATAAAAGAAAAAGGCCATTTCAAGACATTTTAATTCATAATGAAGAGTTGCACTTTACATTTGCAAACAACACATCTCGAGAGATTTCACACGTTCATCTTCGACTCAGTAATTCCTCTTAGAGGATTCAGTTTACAGAATGATCACAGATAAAGACGGAGGTTTACTCACAAAGATGTTCATCTCAGTGTTTTTATAACAGAAAAGAAGTAAAAGTACCTTCAATTTCTAATACCCAAGAATGATTGCATAGTTCGCAGTACGTTTCTTCGACATATTGTCTTTTGCAAGAATATGACATGGGGGAAACGCTTCGGGTATAATGTCAAGTGGGGAGGAAAGGCAGCATCCCACGTTGATTCTGCAGCACGAGCTCAGCAAATCTCACAGACAGAAGACCAGAAGAAAATGTGCCTCTGCCTAGTGGGATTACGGGTGGTTTTATCCTGCCTCTTTGTACTTCCAAATGGTTGGCATCTATTCCCTTGAAATCCTCCCCTAAAAACAGTACAAAAATGGAATTTGAAAAAGAAACACCTTGCCAAAAGTACAGTCAGCTTTCTCACCTTGTGAGCAGTGTGATTAAAGTATCACATTTAAATACTGGATTTCTTCCTTTCTTCTTCACGGGATGGGGATTTGTGTGGGCGGTGGTGTGGTGCTGGCTCTAAAATCTCACAGCGCAGAGCAGGGACTTGGAGCACCAAGCTCTCCGCCGCCTCTCGGCTCTGCAGGAGGTGCTGCCTTCCCAGACGCCCGGGCTGGCATCTCTCCGCCCTCCCTGGTGAGGCCACGAGGGAATGCCAGCGAGGGAGGCGTTGCGCCCGGGGCTAACCAAGGGCACAGGCTCCAGAGACAGGCCGAGCAGAGCTCCACATCCCAGAATCTGGACACACAGACCCCTTTGTACTCCTTGCATGGTCAGACAGGGACAATGGAGACAACTCAGCACGGAGGTGGGGACACTGGTCAAGGGTCAGAAACCCACTTGCTTTCCCGGCCCTGCCACGGGCTGTGTGGTCTTGAGGAAGTCATCGGACCTCACCGAACCTGCTGTCACCTCCTCCCGTCCCTCAGTGAGGAGGCTGGACTTAAAAGACTTCAAGTTCACTTCCGTCTCTACAGGCTAACATGCTGTGTCTCACCACATGTGGCCTTACCTCTAAGAATGGACAAGTTCCAGTAATTCTCTGTGGCTATCGTGCTGCCCCCAGCTCATCGCGCTGTGCAGAGACAGAGTCTCTCCTGAGAGGGGCAGATCTTCTCTACGGGCACCACTGGGTCGAGCAGACCACCCTGCCTGCCCTCTCTGCGGGGCCAGGCTCTGGGCCTTCCGAGGCGACCGCCCTGGACGTGCCCCAAGCCCTCTCGTCTCCTCGGCCGCACACGGCAAGGGGAGGGGCTGTGTATCGGTCTGTGGATACGTGTATGTCTCCATGGACACAAATTATAGTAAAAATTCAGTTTCACTAAATGTACTAAATGTATCCTGGATTGGATCCAAGAACAGAAAAAGGACATTAGTAGAAACACTGGTGAAACCCGGATGAAGTCTAGAGTTTAGTAATAGTGCATCAACGTTAATCTCTTAGTTTTGATACATGTACCACAGTTACATAAGATGTTAACACTAGGGAAAACTGAGTGTGGGATATATGGGAACACTCCATACTATCTTTGCAAATTTTCTGTAAATCTAAAATGGTTCCCCCTAAAAAAGTTTATCACAAAAATTCATTTCTGGGGCGCCTGGGTGGCTCAGTCGGTTGGGTGTCCGACTTCGGCTCAGGTCATGATCTCATGGCTCGTGAGTTCGATCCCTGCATCGGGCTCTGTGCTGACAGCTCAGAGCCCGGAGCCTGCTTCGGATTCTGTGTCTCCCTCTCTCTCTGCCCCTCCGGCGCTCATGCTCTGTCTCTCTCTCTCTCTAAAAAATAGGCATTAAAAAATTTTTTTTTAATTAAAAAAATTCATTTCCGAAGTTTTATTACAACCCAATATAATATACTGATTTGGAGGTTTAACTAGCAAATCCACTATTCAGTTGAACTTTTAAGGTACACAAATCTTGTGTGTACAGCTCATCGAATTCTCACATGAGAATTAGCCCTCCTCCGCTGCATCAGATCAAATAGTAGAATGTTTCCAGCACCCAGAAGACTCCTCCTAGCTCCCCATGAACAGCTATCCTCCTCCAGAAATAGCTACCTTCCTGACTTATACACCACGGATTTGTTTTGCGTGTTCCTGAACTTCATATAAATAGAGTCATCAAGTATGTAGTCTCTTGAATCTGGCTTCATTTGCACAAATATATAATGTCTGGAAAACCACCTACACTCTCGTGTGTAGCAGTGCTTCATTCTTCTATTATCGTGAAATATTCCTTTGCGCGAATATTGCCCAATTCAGTTATCCATTCTGATATCGACGGACATTTGGATTGCTTCCCCTTTGGGACTCTTACGAACAAAGCTGCCAGAAACATTCTTAACACGTGTCCTTGGCAGCTATATGCATTCGTGTCTTTTAGAGACGTACTGCAGAGAGGAAGTGCTGGGTCATAGAGTATTTGCATGTTCAGTTTTAGTAGATACTACTGAACAGCTTTCCAAAGTGGTCACACCAGGTACGCTTCCTCCAGAAATGCATGAGAATTCCGGTCGCTTCACGTCCTTGCCAATACCTGCTGTTGTCCATCTTTTTCACTATAGTCATTCTGGTGGGTATCTCATAGTTTTAATTTGCATTTCTCTGACAAACGTGTTTAGCAGCCTTTGTGATATCCTCTTTTGTGAAGTGCCTGTTCAAGTCCTTTGCCCATTTTCGTTGGATTGTCTTTTTCTTATTGGTTTGTAGGGACTCTTTATAGATTCTGGATACAAGTGCTTTGCCAGACATGTGTGTTATAAATATCTTCTCCCCATCTATGGCTTTTCTTTTCACTCTCTTAGTGGTGTTTTTCAATGAGTGGATAAGTCCGACTTTAACCAAATCAACTTTTGCTTTTTTTCACTCAAATCAGAAGACTTTGATATTTGCATACATTTAGAAGTAGAAGGAAATTTAGAGATCTGTGCTAGCAGTTCTTGATCCTTATGTTCACTAGGATAACTTGAGGAGCTTTTGAAAAAAATACTCATCCCTGGACGCCACCACCAGAGATTCTGTATCAGTTGGTCAGGGCTGGAGCCCAGGCATCACCACAGTTTATAAGCTTTCCAGGGAATTCTAAAAAGCAGTTGTAATGGAGACCCACTGACTTCTGTGAATGGAGAGAGTCTAAGGGAATAATTTTCTGAGCTTGGCAGTGTCCGGATGTCTTATCGTATTCCCGACTCATCTCAAGACCCTTAGCAGATGATTGACTTTTCCAGAGGAGTTAGCAGAGGCCAGCTCCCGACACAATCCTCGGTGGGTCTTTCTCTAATAAAGCTCTCAGTTTATCTGGGACGGTCCTGGCTGATGCCCACTGTCTTGGTGTAATTATTAATAACATTCTCCTTTCACTCTCAAAAGTGTCCTGATTTGAATAACACACTGTGGCACCACCCTACCTCTTAACCTCTTAGTGCACTGCTCCTGGCCTGTGTGGCCCTGTCCTCGCTCTCCTGACCAGGCTTCTGGCCTCTGCATAGCTAACTTTGCAGGGTTTAGAAGACAGCAGGTGACATCCCCAACGCAGAGGAGCTCTACCTTCCACCCCAGCAACGAGCAGGCCCTAACTCCTTATCCTTCCAGCCGGATTTCACAAAACCCCACACAGAGAAGTAGCACCCAGATAGGAGGCCAGGGCCAGGAAACACCCAGAACAAAAGCCACACCTCCAGCTCCCTACCCTGTGAAAATTCCATTTAACCACTGCCTGGCCACATGGAGACTCGGCTCCGTTGCAAGAATCCATGACTGTTGTCATCGATCCCTGCCATCAAACTATTAGACTGATCCAATCAGTAGGAGGGGCTCTGATGGGGGGAGGGGGCGAATGGACTTGGGACATATGACAAGAAGCATCAGCCCCCTCCACCCGGGTCGGGCCCCCTCTCAGGTTATCACCCTCATGACAACCAGAAGCGGCCTTCTCCCTGCTCTTTCTACACAGCAAGATCTGCACAAGCACACCCCTGACCCTCTCTCTTTCCACATGGTGGCATACCTGTCATGGCAAAGGCTAAACGCCCCGGAGCAGCTTTGTGCCACAGACGCACATCCGACAGCCCAGCCCCTCTTGCCCACTTCCCTCTTCTGAATTATCTGATTCGTCTGAATTTCATTCCTACCTTTAGCCACATCACCTGTACAAAAATAACTTAGGATGGATGACTGTAGCAGGTTGAGTGGTGGCTCCAAAAGATAGATCCACGTCCTAACCCTCAGAACCGGAGAAAGTGGCATCCTTCGGGAAAGAGTCTATGCAAATATAATTGAGTGAAGGATCATCCTGGGTTACCCAGGTATGGAGAGAAAAACACAGGGGAAGGGGAGAAAGCCATTCAAAGACAGAGGCATTAAAGGGAGGTAGCCGTAAGCCGAGGGCTGCCTGGGGTCACCAGATGCCGGAAGGGGCAAGGAAGGGTTCTCCCCAGGTCCTGCTGACACCTTGATTTTGGACTTCCGGCCTCCAGAACGGTCAGAGGATGAATTTCTGTTGTTTTAAGCCACCAAGTTTGTACTGATTTGCTACGGCAGCTTGAGGAGTTACCTTAATTTTCCTAGCCCCCCTTACCTCCCTGCAAAGCTGTCTCCCATGCTGTCTGCTCTAAAGCATCATCAAACACACACACACACACACACACACACACACACACACATGCACACTCACATGCACACACACCCCTCTGCTAATTTGCATCTTTGTCTCCGTCTCCTCCCAGGAACATGATGAGCGTTTACCAAGAAGAAATGGGCTGGACTCGACCATTTATCAGGACCCGCACGGAAGCCGGGGCTGGGGGGGCAACAGGCAGGCTGAGCCATGCAGAGCGACGTCTCCCCATCTTCCCTGTCGAGGGGCTGTGGGAAGCCAAGTTCCTTCGACTTCTGATTGAAAACCGAATCCCTCGGAAGGACGGAAACATCCAAGCAGGAAGAGAGCCAAGAGGCAGACGTCTGCACACGGTTTCAGTGAGGGGAGCCGAGAGCTGGCCCCCAGAGCCCAGAGGGAAACCCACGGGCCTCTCACTCGGGGTGTTCAGGAGGAAAGGGGGCCCCAGGCCGGCGGGAGTCCTTCCTGGATGGCACACAGCTGGCTCACGAAGACAAAAACTCAGCTGGGAAGGCTTGTTTCAGGGTGAACGCGAGGAACATGACCGCCTCGTAATCGTCCGATTCGTACAGACACCCGAACTGCGGTGACCCGTCAGGGCCGGTGCCCATGCTCTGGAGGTCTGAGTAAGCGCAGCTGCCCGTGGCCAGCAGGGCGGGCTCCGACCAGGCCGCGGGGCCCGGGCGCGGCTTGCCGAGGTACGCGCCCAGGTGGGCTCTCTGCCGTGGGTCGGTGGGGTGAGTGTACAGCAGCCATCTGTCCGAGGCGTCCGTCCCCACCCCGGGGCCGGGAAAGCTGACGATGCTCCCTTGGCAGCCGTGCGGAGGCTCCACGAGCTTCTCCACTAGCTGGGCCTCCTTGAAGTCGAGGCCCTCGTTGGTGCTCTCGGCCTGGACCCTGGCTCTGAGGGGGCTCCTCGCGTTCAGATACACGACCCTCTGCTCTGCACCCCCGACTTCGGCCACCTGACACTCCACGGTGTCCTGGGCCACGAAGTTCCCTCTCTGCCACGTGTGCCCGTGGTCATGGCTGACCAAGCAGAAGGCAAACGGCGAAGGCCGCCGGTGGGGGTGAAGGTTCCGGTAAGCGTAGGCGGGCACCACCAGACTCCGCGTCCTGTTGCGCAGCTGCAGGCAGTGCCCCGGACCCACCGCAAAAGTGGCCCACTCCTTGTGGGCTGTGCCGATGGCGGGGTCAGTGAGGTCTCGGGCGGGGCTCCAGGACCTCCCGTGGTCGGGGCTGGTGACCTGGCACAGCCGTGTCACGTTGACCCTGGTGTGGAGCTGGTGGTGCTCGGACACCTGCCCCGGGATGGCGATGAAGAAGAGGAAGAGGGTTCCTGTCTTCTCGTCGTACAAGGGGCTTGGGTTCATGGACCGGTGGCCCTCCAGCTGGGCCTGGGCCACCACCTCCTGGGCGTGCCACTGAATGTGAGGAGACAGGAAGGAGGAGAAAAACGACTTTGAAATGGCCGGGGACAGCGGCAGTGACAGGAACTGCAGTGCGGGGAGACCGGCAGGTGGCGCATCCCACGGGAGAAACGTCAAAGGTCACGCAGCACGCATCCACGGCCGCGCAACGTCTCCCCGGAGCGCTGGGAGCCTGGCCCCTCCGTACTCCCTCCGCGGCGGCACACTGTTCATTCGAGGGGCTACCGCTGCCGTTTCCAGCAACAGACGTTGCAGAGCCCCCGCAGAGTGCCAGACCGCAGCATACGAAGAGGATTGGGGCACAGCCGTTCCCAGGTTCATCCCGGTCCCTTCCACTCACCAGCCCGGTCCAGTTTCCCATTCTTGAAAAATAAAGCCTTAGAGTAACTCCAGTAGTCTGGCCATGACGGGGCAGAATGTGACAATCACCTCCCACTTTCCACACATCACAGTCTATTAATGCAGCCTAGGAGGGATAGCACCACAACACCGAGGACTCACAAGGAGTTTCCACGGTTCCTGAGTCTGTGGCCTACCCGCAGCAGCTCTGCCCTCTATCTCCGTCCATTAATAGCCCTCCACCAGTGAACGGTTCGAGGGGTAGACACTGTGCCCAGAGCACGATGTCTGTTATGTCGTCTAGCACTAATCCCTGACTCCTGGGGGACAGGTGTTACCAGCTCCGTCTCCCGTCCGGGGAATGAGAGGCTTAGACAGCATGGATGAGTTGCCCAAGCCCATGCCTCTGATCGGTGGCAGAACCAGGACTCGAACCCAAGTCCATCTGCTTCAGACCCCACGCTCTGGCTGGGTACTGTGTCATAAAGACCATGGAATAATGATAATAGTATATTAACCCCTTCAAATGTGATAAGCCAGCCTTGGGTGTCTTCATCAAAATTAAATACTTGGTCTACGTGCTGCAATCTCTAGACACAAGTTCCAACCTTTACCTTGCTCCCCAGGTTAATTTTACTAAAAGGATACACTCCCCCCCCCGCCCCCCATGTTATGTGATACTAAACTACCCCTCCCTCAGGTTTTCAGGGATGCGGGGAGCTGTCCGAACATCAGTTTCCCTGTCCGACTTGTCCTGTTATGCAAGAAAGCAGAAGCAGCCAGGCCAGCTGAACTTGCTCACGGTGACCCCATGTGGGTCACCCTCACTGGGGACACCTTCTCCGCCCCATCTCTGATGGGCCTCTGGGCCCCTCTTGGGATTCAGCGTGTCTTGTCCCTCTGTTCCCCAGACGCCGGCCATCTAAGGATGTCGTGGCCCCTGGATTCCCAGCACGTGTAGCCTCGCCCTGCCTTACCTGGACCTGATGGGTGGATGCGTCATAGCTTCCTCTGCGCAGGACGATCAGCTCCGCGTGCTCATCCTTCTTGCTTATCCGCTGTTCCGCGAAGGCCAGCACTGTCTTCTGCTCAGGCAGATACAGCAGAGCGGGGATCCTGTAGGCATGGGCTCCTGACTGGAACACTCTCTCCTTCTGCAGGATGGGGCACGACTCCATGGGGCTTGGGGGAGGGCACAGGACAGGCAGGTGAGTCTCTTGCATTCACATCCTGAGACGGGGCCACGGCCACCCTCCCAGGCAGGGGCTGCTCACCCCGCGGGCAAGCCACCCGACGTTGGGGTGGCCTGTCCTTCTTCCCAGTGGGGGCTCATCCCCCTTTATGACATTCCAAGACCCTTTCTGCCAACTGTGCACATGCCCCTCGTAGGGCCTGGCAGCCGTGTATGCGTGAGACATGGGAGACGAGGTCTTCGGAAAAGAGTATTCCGTGCCGTATTTTTATTATAAGTTAACAAACCTCCTTACAACAGATTCGTGATAACCTTCAACTGCTTTTCCCAAACCCAACTCATCAATCAAATGCTAAACCTTGAGTGGGAAAGGAGTGCTTGGCGAGGGGCGCTCCGCAGCTGTCCGGCTGCCAGAAAATGACACATGGGAGTTTTTTTTTTATAACTGCAGAGCCCTAGAAAGTTGCCTTAGCAAAAAGAAAAAAAAAATGTGGGGAAAAAAACCAGGCTCCATTCTCAAGGCTCTCGTCCCCAGGCTGCCTGAGGGGAGGCCCAGTTGCACCCACCATGGGGGCTCCCCGCCCCGCCCCCGGGGCAGGGAGGGGGTGCAGGCAATGGAAGACAGAGGCTCCTGACACCCCACCCGGGCTGGAAGGGTCTTCCGGACATATAAGAAAATAAAAGAAAAAAAAAAAAATAAGTATTTGGCCAGAAAGGGTAGGGAGAGCTGGAGGTAACTTGGTGATGGTGGGTGACAGTGGTCCCTGTGCCGGGCCACCTGGTTCCCCCTTCAGGGTGACTTCACCCCCAGCTTCAGGGAGTGCTGGCTGCAGAACAGATGGGCCTCAGCTGTCAGCCCAGGGGAGGGACAGGACTGCCAGCAGCTGAAAAGAACCGAGATCATACCCCAGGAAGGGCTCCACCTGCCAGCCAGCCTGCCCAGAACGTAAAGACTTGGCTCCCTCGTCCTACCTGGGATGCTCTCAAGGACCAGCCCAGCTCCAGGGCTCCCGTGGGCTCCACTGAGGCTTCCCAGACACGGCATCACAGCCCCCCTTCTCCTGCCTGCTCCTACTTGCCTTCCACCAAGCTGACCCCAGGAGGCGCCCCCACAAACCTCCTGTCCATTTCGGAGCCTGCTTCCTGGGGAGCCCTGCCTGGAAAGTGGGGTGAGCAGTAAGCAGCACACAGCCTCTCCTCTGCACCCTTTCCTACCACGTCCGGGGATTCTCTAAAAGTTAATTCAACGTTTCTGAGAAACGGGTGCAATCTACCGGTATTCTATTCAATCCACAATGAATATTATTGCTAGGCCAAAATAACAAAATAAAACTAATGAGGGCAAACACTGCACAAGGTAAAAATGTGTGATTGCCTAAACGTGAGCGGAAGAGGTAAGTCTTCATGGTAAAATCTGGACCTGGAAACTGTCATCCAGGAACATGGAGTTTAATAGACAGAAGGGTGGCTACGTTGAAACTTTGTTATGAAATGTAGGTGGGAGGGGCGCCCGGGGCGCTCAGTTGGGTAAGCCTCTGACATCCCACGGCTCAGGTCCTGATCTCGAGGCTCGTGGGTTTGAGCGTCTGGGCTCTGTGCTGAACAGCTCAGAGCCTGGAGCCCGCTTCAGATTCTGTGTCTCCCTCTCTCTCTCTGCCCTTCCCCTGCTCACGCGCTGTCTCTATCTCTCAAAAATAAATGTTAAAAAAAAAAATTAAAAAAAAAAAAAGAAATGTAGATGGGGAAGAATCAAATATGATTAAAAATAAAAATGAAATGGGGGAGAAAGAGGCAGGGTAAACAGTGTTCTCCAGAAAACCGATCAACAGTTTATTGGGCGTGTATCTTGGGTAATGTACCTAGGAGTGGAATTGCTGGGTCATATGGTAACACTAACTGCCTGACTGTTTCCACATCAGCCGCAACATTTTACATTCCCACCAGCCAGGTCAAGATTCCAATCTCTCAATGCAACACTGGTTATTGTGTCTTTTTGATAACAGCCATCCTACCGGGGTTAAGTAGCATCCCACTGTGGTTTTGATTTGCATTTCCGGGATGACTAACGAGGTTGAGCTGGTGCTCACTGACCATCGGAGTTGGATTTTAGCCTGGAGGCAATGGGAAGATTTCGGATTTGTTTAGGCAAGGCAGTGATCTAACCCGATTTATTTTTTAGGAAGTCCCTCTTTTGGCCCCAGGGAACTGTTGCTGAGGGTGCGGGGGGGGGGTGCGGGGGGGGTTGCAGAAGATGAATTTGTTACAAGCTTCCAGGTTTGCACTGTTTTCCAGACACCTTCCTTAGAGTCTGCTCTCCTTTAGGGTGGGGACAAATTTTTCCATTCAAATAGCAAATATTTATTGTGCTTCTACCTTGGGCCCTGCATTGTTCTAGAAACTTGTGAATATGCTTTGTGAATAAAAACAAATAAATAAATAAATCCGTGGACTGGTGGAGTTTGTGTTCTAGTGAGGATGCGAAGGGTTTAACTTTATTGCCAAATACCAATAGTGCTCGCTAGGACCAGGACCTGTCTGAGCACTCGACAGGGATGGCCGTACCTGACCTCACAAATGCCCCCACCAATGCCTTGCCCTCTGAAAACCTGTGAGGCTGAAAGCCACGCCCCTGTGGGAAAAGAGCCTGGCATGGAGGGGGAGGCTGTGGACCTGTGCTAACCCTGTCCCCTAGGGGCTGCTAGGCTAAGTCTTTGCCCCATGTGTATTTTGAGCGAAAGCAGACACAGGAGGGCAGGTGCGGAGGAAAAAGAGAATCTGGAGGGCTCGTCTCATTTTTGGCAACTCAGCACCCGCCCGAACTGGCACACCCACCGACAATACCGATCCAAAAATGTCTTCATAATCATCATAACCAACACCTACACGGCCTTTACGAAGGGCCGGCACTCTTTTAAGTGTTCTGCTATATTTTAAAAAGTTTTTTTGTAAATTGTATTTATAAACTGTATTTTATTTTTTTAAGTTTATTTATTTATTTAAAGAGAGAGAGCTCACGCGCACACGCACGTGGGTGGGGGCCAAGGGGTAGCAGCAGAGAGAGGGAGAGAGAGAATCGGTGCAGAGCCCTACATGGGGCTCGATCCCAAGAACTGTGGGATCATGACCTGAACTGAGACCAAGAGTTGGACACTCAAGCGTCTGAGCCACCCAGGCACCCCTATAAATTTTAGTATTTACAATACAATTTATAAATATTCACTTATTTAATACCCGTGACACACTTACAAAATCGCCACTTTTTTTATCCCATTGTACAGATGAGGAAACTGAGCTCACTAACACTTAAGTGCCAGAGGTGGGACTAAAGACACTTCTAACTCCCCGCAGTACTGACTCTGGGAGGGGTTCTGGAAAATGCCATCTTCCGGCACCTCGTGACATTTCTGGTGTTTTATAGCACCTCGTGTTGGTAGCTGGTCCATCTGGACCCAGCTCTGGCTCCCATATCATGGCAGCAGCTTGAAAGCAACATAGAGAGAAGAGAACTGAATTAGGAGTAAAAAAATCAGATTCTAGTCCTAGGTCCCCTCCCTCCTTGTGTATCTTTGGGCAAGAACCTACCTCCCTGGGTTCCATCTCCCCACTTGACAAGAAGGGAGCTATAGGAGGTGACCATGCAGGCCCCTCCATCTCCAGCGGGGGCTGACTCCTCGGGGGAGGGGAGGGGAGGGGGCCTCAGCATAACCCAGCCTCAGATGCCACCATCCAGGCAGTCAGCGAAGTGACAATGTCAGGCTGAGCCATGAGAAACCACCACACTGTAGGTCAAAAATGGTTGAATTGCAGTGATTTCAGATGGTCCCACAAAGGAACCAGCGGCTGACATGGCTTGTGGTCTTGTGGGGCCCAGGCCCAGAGCAAAGCATCTTACATAAGGAAGCTCACTTCTCCCCACCCAACCCGAGAGGCTGGCTTTAGTGCTGCCATCTAGGATGTAGGGAAACTGAGAAGTGGAGTCAGGGGGGCAGGAGGTGACCTCCTGGAGTGGGTGGCCCCCCAGGTACGAGCCTGGAGCTGCCAGATTCTAGAGCCCACACCCCTAACCACTGGGCTCTGCTGTCATGGGACCCATAGCTGAGACTCAGATCGAAAAGGCTTTCCTAGAAAACGCAAGCAGTCCGGCCTGCCTCCTCTCTCTCGTTGAGAGGACAGCCTTATGGGTGCCTTTCACATCCAGAGGCCTCCATGTGCCCACTTCAGGAAGATACCTTGGCAGCTTAGATGTGCACTGAGCACCCTCTAGGTGCCAGGAAACAGATCAACAGATAAGTGCTGGTCCCTGCCCTCCAGGAACCTCTAGTAATAAGAGAGAACCAATAATTTTGGGAACAAGACAAGAGGCACTCGCTGCAGCTTTTCCCAGGGGAATAGCCCTTGTTCTTGGGGGTTAGATTTGGGGGGAATGTTTGCCTGTCGGCTACCATGTTGAAATACCAGCTCTCCAAAGAGCAGGAAGCTGCCCGCGTCTGGATTGCCCACAGCACCAGCAAGGCAAGCATGTGGAGACCACAACACCGAAGTTCCAGCAGCTTCTTTTCCCAAGAAAACTCTGTTTCCAATGGGTTCAACAACTCAGCCTGGGCCCAGTGCATTGCTGGGATTCCTACCCCGGGCTGAGAAGAGCTTTCTTGATTCCCATGCCAGTATAGGACCACTGAGCTGCCTTCTCGAAGTCCAGACCAGCTATATAACTTGGGGGCAGAATGAGGAGTTTTCCTGAGCTGACCAACTAGAGCCTTCTCCACATCTATCCCCCATCCGGCAGGTACTCTGGGCTCCCCAAGAACAGAGTGGGTGCCAAGACAGGGGGTTGAGGGTGATGAGCTGTCCTGCTCTTTAGAACTGCCATGGTCTAAGACATTTCCATATCGCTGTCACTTCATAATTACCTTGCACAGAAGAGCTCTTGCTTATGTTAACAAAGGAACAGGTAGGTCAGTTCCAAGAAAAGCTGTTGGTCAGCTTTTGGAGAGTGTTCCGAGTCAGATCCTGGCGCCTCGGTGGGAAGTCAGAGTATGTAGCAGAGGCAGTGGCAGTCCAGCTTCTAGAAGAACAGTGGGGCTCCTGAGTTCCTCTGGGCTCATCTCGAGTCTCAGGGCCTCCTCTATTGTGCCAGTGCCTATATATATCTAAGGGAGGCCCTATTTCTGTCACCCACTCATCTGCCAATGTGCTCCAGGGTGATGCCAGTTTCCAGGCCCAGCCCTGGCCCAGTTAGGACGCTGGTACTCATTAACCAGGAGGAAGTCTGTCCAGGTCCCTGCACAGTCATAGTGAATCAGAATGAGCCATGGACAGCCTGAATCAAGCTTGCTTCTGAAATGGCTGCAACGAGCAAAATGTGTGCCCAGCAGGAACCAAGCTTCCCAAGGCCTGGGACACTTTGGAAGTACAGGGAGGGCAAGAGCAAAGGCTAGAGCCATGCCGGACTCGGCTCCTTTTCTGGCTCTGGAGGGCCAGCTGGGTAAGGAAGGCAGCTTTCTTGACCTCTTGGACCCCAGTTTCCTCCTCTGAAAAATGGTAGAAAAAACATCACAGTAGATTCCAAGCTGCATGAGAGCAGAGACTATATGCCTCATCTGCTACTACAACCCAGTATTGAGAGAAGTTTCTGGTATACCATCGGTGCTCCATCAGTGCTCATCAACTGAGCAAACGGATGAGGCTACCTTTCCGGGCAGGGCCAATGCCGTGAAGATCATACAAGATAAACCCATTTAAATCTCTTAACCCAGCATCCGGCATGTGGCAAGGACTCACTAGGTGCTAGTACCTGGCAAAGAGCCCTTTTCTTCTGCACCCACCATACCCAAGCCTAACTCATGGACCGTGAGTTCATTCCCAGAAGGATGAGTCATCCGCGTGTGCACAGCCAGAAAATACAGAGCTTCTTTAACTTATAATGGGGTTACATCCCAATAAACCCATCAGGAGTTGAAAACACCACACACTGAAAATGCATTTAATACACCTAACCTACTGAACATCCTCGCTTGGCCTAGCCCACCTTAAACGTGCTCAGAATGCTTCCAGTAGCCCGCAAGTTGGGCTAATCGTCTAATGCAAAATCGTCTAACACAAAGCCTATTTTGTGATGAACTGTCGCTTAACTCATGTAATGTATCGAATGCTGTGCTGAAAGTGACAGGACGGCTCTGTGGGCACAGAACAGCTGTCAGCGTACCAGTCGTTGACCTTGGGGGTCGCCGGCTGGCTAGGAGCCCCCGCCGACCCGCCGTCACGAGAGAGGATTGGCTGCACATCACTAGCCCGGGAAAAGAGCCAAATTCCAAGCGCCATGTAGGGTTTTCACTGAATGCATACTGCTTTCACACCATCTCGAAGCTGAAAAATCCTAAGCTGAACCGTCGTACATCGGGCACCACCTGCATAACCCACCTCGCCTCAGCTCACCACCAGACAGTGTGGCTGAGGCTGAAGGAGCTGGAAAAATCAGAAGGCAGTCCAGCTGGTTCAAGGTGCGCTTTCTGTTGCAGTCTAGGACGGGGGGCTGAGGGAGGTCTTCCTCATCTGTTCCCCTCCCGTCCACGGAACAAAGTCTTTTCACGGTACCATGAGCTCCAGACGGGTCTGGTAGCTCAGAGCCAGGTGCAGCCACACCTTGGCACGTTCTCTCCCAGGGGTCAGCTCTCTCTGGCTGCCTCACAGCAGAGGTGTCCCCTGGATGGCACGTTCTGGGCTCCCTGTCCTGCTCTGGTCTAGAGCCCTCTCAGTGTTCTCAGAGAGACAGTCGTGGTCTGACCTTGAATTTTTCTTTGAAAAGAGCCACACCCGAAGGCCAGCCTATGTGAAAAGCCCAGTAAACCCAGCCTCCTAGCTCTGACTCATACCCCATGTGTGGGAAGTCTGGGAATCACCTTGAAGCTGATGCCTTTACTAAGTCCTTCTTGTGTTCTGGCTAACTCACTGGGCCACGGAAGAGGTGTTTTAAAAGTGGGTTAATAAGCGTAGGCATAGTGACTGGTGAATGCAACTGCTATCCATCCATACAATGGAATATTAGGTACCAATTAATTAAAATCATGTTTTAAAGGGGAACCTGGGTGGCTCAGTCACTTAAGCGTCCGACTGCAGCTCAGGTCATCTCGTGTCTCATGAATTCGAGCCCTGCGTTACGCTCTGTTGCTGACAGCCCAGATTGGGATTCTGAGTCTCCCTCTCTCTCTGCCCCACTCACACTCTGTCTCTGTCTCTGTCTCTCTCCAAAATAAATAAACATTAAAAAAAATTTTTTTTTAAATCATGTTTTAAAGATTAGGTAATGCATGAGAAAATGCCGGGGCATATAGAAATGAGCTTGGGGCACCTGGGTGGCTCAGTCGGTTGAGTGTCCGACGCGATTTCATCTCAGGTCATTATCTCATGATTCGGGAGTTTGAGCCCCGTGATGGGCTCTGCGCTCACTGCACAGAGCCTGCTTGGGATTCTCTCATTCTCTCTCTCTCTCTCTGCCCTACATCCCCCAAAACAAATAAATAAACTTTTTAAAAAAGTTTAAAAATGGGTTTGATTCAGCATTCAAATTTAACTTACATTTGACTCCAAGGGATCAATTGATTAACTGTTCAAAAGTATTCATCGAATACATCCTATGTAGCCAACACCATGCTGACCGAGGAGATGAAGAGAGGTCATGGATGAGGTCCCAGAGCTCCAAGTGCTGATTATCTATCTGGGGGGAAAAGACAAGCACACGAGCTACAGAGGCCAGAGAAGGTAGATATATTGCTCAAATGACCAAATCTAAAGTTGTGTCTATCTAAGTTTTTTTTTTTTAAGATTTTATTTTTAAGTAATCTCTAGACCCAACATGGGGCTCAAACTCACAACTTTGAGATCAAGAATCACATGCTCTACTGACTGAGCCAGCCAGGTTCTCCATAGCTAAGCATTTTTTAATGCAACATTTTAATATTTCGACAATTTCTATTTAGTTCTTCTTTGACACTACTTTTTTTTAAAATTATTTTCTTCCACCCTAAAAACAAATGAGCTATCAAACCATGAAAAGACATAAAGCGTATTACTAAGTGAAGGAAGGCAATCTGAAAAGGCTCCACACTGTGTGATTCCAAGTCTATGACATTCTGGAAAAGGCAGAACAATAGTGACAGTAAAAAGATCAGTGGTTGCCAGGGATTGTAGAGGTGGGGTGAGTAAGTAGGGGAAACATAAATGATTTTTTTTTCCTGCAGTGAAAATGCTCTGTAATGTACCAAAATAATAGATACATGTCATTATATATTCATCCAAACCCATAGAATGTACACCATTAGGAGTGAACCCCAATGTAAACTATGGACTTTGAATAATAATGATGTGTCTGTGAAGATTCATTTATTGTAACAAACATACCACTCTGGTGGGGTTGGTGATAGTGGGGGAGGCTGTGCACGGGTGGGGACAGGGGGTAAATGAGAAATCTCTGTACCTTCCTCTCAATTTTGCTATGAATCTAAAACTGCTCTAAAAAATGAAGTCTTAATTTAAAAAAAATTAATTTCCTATTCTTGTTTTATATAGTTTACTACTTTACCTCTTTAAGCACTTGAAACAGACTTATTTTTTAAATGTCGCTTTTTATATTATTCCATTGTTTTCATCTCCTCCTATGTCAACTCTCATTTTTATGGAACGTTTTTCTTCATATTGGACTTTCTCAAATGTTTTATGATTTGTTACACTAATGTTTTAATCATTTATATTCATTTATTCCTTCATATTGGTCTTCCCCAAATGTTTTATAATTTTTATGTATGAGCTCATCCTCATTGGGGATTATCTTTTGGGGGTGGCGGTGGAGATGCCCCCAGAATTGCCCCAGATTGTGGATGCCTCCCCACAGTTGTCTCAACCTAAGTCTTAAGGGTTCACAGTTTCTCAACTTTTTCTTAATTTCTGTCTTAGAGTATCTGTACTTTGTAAGTGGCAAAAGCTTTAACCCCATGTACAAACCCAGCTTGTTCTCTATTTTCTTTTCAGCGATTCTCTTTCTACCCATGGCCTGAGACTTCTTTTCTTTTTTACATCTGAGACATAATTCCTTTCTAAACTTTCTGCTGTATTCAGGTCCAGAGTATTTATTCTTGTGCCCTCACTGCTGGGAACTTAAAACAAGCATACACCCTGGCTATGTCTGTACAGTCCCTAATAAACTAGCTCACCAGCTAGTAAATAGAAATAGAAATAGAAATAGAAATAGAAATAGAAATAGAAATAGGTAAATATAGAATTACCTATTTATTTATGGCACCTGGAGATTTACCTTTCTTACTTTTGAGATCAAATATGTATTTGAGATCAAATATGATATATGTAATATATATATTTTTTTCCAGCATTTCTGTATGTTCAGGAAATTTCATGTGACCTTGGGCAAGCTACTGAACTTCTGTATACCTGGCTCTCTCATCGTAAGACTGTAGTGATGATTAAACAAACTAATTCGTGTAAAGTGCTTAGAACAGAGCCTGGCCCAGAGGTGGTCAATAGATATCATGGTAATTATTCATGCTTCTGCTCAGTTCTTTTCCCTGATCAGGACTTTATACATTTCAAATGTATTTTAAAAATTTTTAACATTTTTTAAAATTTATTTTTTTGAAAGAAAGAGAGAGACAGAGCACTAGTGGGGGAGGGGCAGAGACAGAATCCGAAGCAGGCTCCAGGCTCTGAGCTGTCAGCACAGAGCCTGATGTGGGGCTTGAACCCATGAACTGGGAGATCATGACCTGAGCCGAAGTCA